>NW_028288684.1:13919979-14230599 GCF_059628265.1 Tinamus guttatus
ACAACAAGTCTGAGGAACCCTGAGAAAGGGGATGTTGTCTGAGGTCACTGACCCCAGTAAAGGTTTGGCTGCCTTCATAGGAAGAACAGAAGAAATAGCAAGGAGAGCTGAATACACTGTGGAAGAAGAGAGGAAAAATCTAGCTGGTACTCATGGAGTTCCCGGGCTCCCATTCTGCCAAAAAATAGATGAACATTCTGATGTACTGATTCTGCAAGTGCTGAAGAGAAACATGTAGCAGACATACCAAAAAGTAACTGCAAGTCAGGTGCATTTGAGTGTTTTCCTATCACAAGAAAATAGGCATCCAGAGGTATAGGCAGCATCTTACCTCCCTCAGGCAATGAGACTAGACAGTACACCGTATTACTGTTTTGCACCTCAAAAGTGGGTGAACGGGAAATAGATGTCTTATTTTATCTGTACTACAGAAATTCCTAAAATAGTCACCAAAAATTCTCAGCTGGCCCTGTGCCTGTCAGGTAACAGAGGGTATGGAGTGAATACCTTTTGCTACAGTAAAAACTTCATACCAGTCTTCACCGATTGGCACCTGGCTACTGAGCCTGGTCCTTAGGATAATAGCTCTTTCTCTTAAAAAGGTCAAATATCAAGTGTAACCTTGGCTGACCACTTTATGTTGAAGAGCAGACTTTCATGGAGTGCGATGGATAAGTCAATCATGGTAGAACTGAGGGGTGGTAGGGCACTCCAAGGGCGTAAGATATATCTGGGACAGTGAAGTTGTCTTGCAGATTTCCTGTTCTGACTGAAAGGAGCAATCATGCCACCTAGCCACTACAGTCAATTCAAGTCAGTTCATAGAGGAGGATGTCCTGGACTGACTGTCCACCTGGCCCCACCCTGTGTTATCTGTAGCATTCTGGGAGGGTGATCTGAGAGAAGGACAATATAGGAAACACAAGCATGTATCCATACACCCATGGGAAGAAGATGGGATAGTAGAGTTGGGATTTTCATTCTGTGTTAAGTTTATCTCTGTCTTTTCTTTGCTCGGATTGTATTCTTGCACACCTTCTATGGTCCTGTTCTATACACCAATGCACGAAGCATGGGGAATAAGCATGGTGGGATAGCTCACACAACTGGAGCGCTGCCATGGAAGGCTATGTGCTCTTTAGGAAGGACAAGTTGGGAAGGTGAGGTGGTGGTGTATGTGAGAGAGCAACAGGATTGCATGGAGCTCAACCAGAGCGGGGATGATGAGCAAGCTGAGAGCTTGTTGGTAAGGGTTAAAGGGCAGGCTAATGTGGGAGACACTGTGGTGGGCATCTGCTACAGGCCACCTGACCAGGATGAGGAAGTTGATGAGGCCTTCTATAGCCAGCTGGATGTTGTCTCACAGTCACAGGCCCTGGTTCTCATGGGAGACTTCAACTCCCCTGACATCAACTGGAAGGACAAAACAGCCAGGCACAAACAGTCCTGGAGGTTCCTGCAGTGCGTTGATGATGACTTTTTAATGCAGGTTTTGGAGGAGCCAATGAGGAGAGGTGGGCTACTGGATCTTGTGCTAACAAATAGAGAGGGACTTGTAGGAGATGTGAAGGTGGGGGGTAGCCTTGGCTGCAGTGACCATGAGTTGGTGGAGTTCAGAATGCAACAAGGAGGAGGCAGGGCTGTAAGTAGCCTTGCAACGGTGGACTTCAGGAGGGTCAACTTTAGCCTCTTCAGAGACCTCCTCGGTAGAATCCCATGGGCTAGAGCTCTAGAAGGAAGGGGTGCCCAAGAGAGCTGGTTAGTTTTCAAGCAGCCCTTCTTCCACACCCAACAACAGTGCATCCCTGTGTGTAAGAAGTCAGGCAGAGGAGGCAGGAGACCTGCGTGGATGAGCAGGGAGCTTGTGGCAATGCTCAAGCACAAGAAGGCAGTATACAGAATGTGGAGAAAAGGACAGGCCCCCTGGCAGAAATGCAGGAACGTAGTCAGGGAATGCAGGGACGCAACAAGGAAAGCTAAGGCACGTTTGGAATGCAATCTGGCAAGGGATGTTAAAAATAACAACAAAAACTTCTTCAAATATATTAACAGCAAAAGGAAGATCAGGGAAAACGTGGGCCGTTGGTGAACGGGATGGGCACCCTGGTTACGAATAACACAGAAAAAGCAGAGTTGCTGAATGCCTTCTTTGCTTCGGTGTTTACCAAGGGCAGCCCATTAGAGTCCCAGGCCCTAGGGACAAGAGAAGAAGCCTGGAGAGAGGAAGACTTGCCCTGGGTAGAGGAAGATTGGGTCAGAGAGCACCTAAGGAAACTCGATACCCACAAATCCATGGGCCCTGATGGGGCGCACCCCAGAGTGCTGCGGGAGCTGGCGGATGTCATAGCTAAGCCGCTCTCCATCATCTTTGAAAGATCCTGGAGAACGGGGGAGGTGCCGGAGGACTGGAAGAAAGCCAATGTCACATCAGCCTTCAAAATAGGCAAGAAGGAGGACCCAGGCAACTACAAGCCAGTGAGCCTCAACTCCGTCCCCGGAAAAGCCATGGAATGGCTCATACTGGTCGTTGTCTCCAGGCACATGGAGGACAAGAAGGTGCTCAAGAGTAGTCAGCATGGATTCAGCAAGGGGAAATCTTGCTTAACTAACCTGATAGCCTTCTAAGATGGAATGACCAGCTGGATAGATGAGGGGTGCAGAATCCAGTCCAGCCTGTAGCTAGTGGTGTCCCCCAGGGGTCAGTCCTTGGTCCAGTCCTGTTCAGTTTATTCATCAACGACCTGGATGAAGGCAGAGTGCTCCCACAGCAAGTCTGTCTGATGATACGAAACTGGGAGGAGTAGCCGATACCCCAGAGGGCTGCGCTGCCATCCAGAGGGACCTGGACAGGCTGAACAACTGGGCGGTGAGAAACCTCATGCAATTCAACAAGGCCAAGTGCAGGGTCCTGCACCTGGGGAGGAATAACCCCAGACACCAGTACAGTCTGGGGACTGACCTTCTGGAGAGCAGCTCTGCAGAGAGGGACCTGGGTGTCATGGTGGATGACAAGCTGACCATGAGGCAGCAGTGTGCCCTAGTGACCAAGAAGGTCAATGGAATCCTGGGGTGCGTTAAGAAGAGCATCTCCAGCAGGTCGAGGGAGGTGATTCTGCCCCTCTACTCAGCCCTGGTGAGGCCACATCTGGAGTATTGTGTCCAGTTCTGGGCCCCACAGTACAAGAGGGATGTGAAGCTGCTGGAGAGAGTCCAGCGCAGGGCCACAAGGATGATCAGGGGCCTGGAACATCTTCCCTATGAGGAAAGACTGAAAGAGCTGGGCCCGTTCAGCCTGGAGAAGAGGAGGCTGAGAGGGGACTTGATCAATGTCTATAAGTACCTCAAGGGAGGCAGTGAGGAGGATGGTGCTGGCCTCTTTTCAGTGGTGGGCTCTGATAGAACTAGAGGAAACGACCACAAACTGAAGCATCAAAAGTTCCACAGGAGCTTAAGGAAAAATTTCTTAACAGTGAGGGTGACAGAGCCCTGGAACAGGCTGCCCAGAGAGGTTGTGGAGTCTCCTTCTCTGGAGATCTTCAAAACCCGCTTGGATGCAGTCCTGTGCCACGTGCTCTATGTGACCCTGCATGTGCAGGGGGTTGGACTAGATGACCTCTAGAGGTCCCTTCCAACCTTAAGCATTCTGTGATTCTATGATTCTATGAACATGGCATGGCAGACAAGAATGAGCTGTTTTGAGAGTGTGGATAGGCACAGGCTTGAGCAGAAAGCAAGAACAGATGAATATGGCAGTTTCTTGGCTCAGGTAGAGACAGCACCAAGGCTCAGACCATCAAAGCCCACTGTCAATGACTGGTGTTTCTTTGAGCCCCCAGAAGTTGATATAGAGGTAAATCTAGATGGCCTTTTCAGTGCTCCTCATTGCCAGCACTGTCACAAAGAGCCTCACATGTTGGGCAGGGAACATGCCATAGGGGAACCAGGAGAGAAGTGTTATAGATATGGCAGCTCTGCAGAGGTATCCACGCATGTCTGGTGCGGATGAAGCACATGCTGGCTCTGCATATTACTCCAGACATAGTCCTTGAAAAATAGCTCTCCGAACCATGTCCTCTTTTAGTGTAAATGGCTTTTCTCCTGCCAGGCACAGTGTTGATATGGAGGCACTGACAACTTAATGCCAACCTGTGCTGCAGGATTTCTGAAGAGGCACGTTAGGCTTGGAAATACAGCAATATATGTCAGAGCAGCTCTTAAAAGTAATTGGAGGACAAGAGATTGACAAAGTGAATTTAGCTGGATTATTAACCTGTTCTGTTTTTAGGTCAATCCTACATATAACTCAATCTTTCCTAAAGTTTCCTAAAGTTTCAATACTTTTTTACTGTAGTGTAAAATGAAATGTGCAAGTTTAGTAATATAGTTAGGCTTTCAGTTTAGATTAATAGTATTTATAGCATTTAAGTAACCGTGATTTTGGAAATAATTTAGCTGTGATAACTGTCTGCATAAAGCTGCATGCTAAAACTTTATGCTTCATAAATCATGCACTGGCATTGATGTTCAGATACAAAGATGCAGTTTGGTTGCTTGTATTTTTATTAAAAGTCAATTTATACTAAAAGTTCCAATTCACTACTAATTCATGTTAGCATCCTGAATGCTAAAGTAAATCTCAAATCTTTCTAAGTAAGTCCTCTAATGTAAATACATCCTTGGGCACAGGGGAATTTGAGCTTTACAGGTTTAACGTGACTGGATACACAGCAAGGAATTTTATTTTCCTTTATGAAAACAGTTTTAAGTACAATATTGTGTAACACATGTACAGTGAATTGCAAGTGATGCTTAAGTGCCTTTATATTCAGAATCCATTTGACACAATCTGCTTGTGTAGAACTCTATATTTTTCATCCCCTTCAACCTGTAGATTTTTAATGAAATCTCTCAAATTTGTTTAATTAAATCTATGACCTTTAAATATGTGGAATCACTACATAGGAGGTGTTACTTTCAAAACAGGCTATTAGCATATGTTACTATTACTGTTATTAAAATTTATTATAACAGTACTTCATTCTTTCCTGCAGATGATGGTAATCAGACATGCACAAGGACCAAGTTTGTTCCCTTACAACAACATACAATGCATTGCTGTTTTTGGAGGGGGGGAAGGTCCATTTAGTGTTACTGGCAGAGGCCACAGCACTTATCTGTATTGAAGTCCTCTCTAATAAATAGTAAATAGAATAGTAGTAAAGAAACAGAATAGTGGTAAAGAAACAAATGTTATCACTATAGCGTTGTGTTTGAGGCAGTAACTATGTCACCAGCATTCTCATTCCCTGGAACTCCAAGCAATTACTTAAACAGAATTGCCAGTTTTCCCTAAAAAGTGAGCCATATTCATGTTATAGGGAGATAGAAGCACCAAACTTTTTTTTTTTGGCTAATCTGGCAAAAAGCAAGAAAAAAATCCCAAATCTGGTAATTGTATCAACTCAGAGTGTTTTAGTGGAATACCTACCTTATGCATAAGAAATGTTAATGTTTTTACACCACACTGTCCATCATTTCTCTAGCAAGTCTACACCCAGTTCTGCACAGGGGAAGATGAGAACATAGCAAAGGAGAAAGAAAAAATCCTTGCTTTTGTACCAAAGAGGAGAAAATTCCATTCTAATCCTCACAGGTGAATGAGGACAAAGCCCTGGAACATAAAGTTAATATTATATAGATAAGGTCTTAACAAATAACTATCTAAACCTTTTTGTTTGTTTGTTTTTTCAAATCCCCTTAGAAACACTAGATAAAGACAATCCTTGACAGAGAAGAGAAAAAAAAATGGACTTTCGTCAGGCAATAGTTTTCCATTCATGTGCAACTGCACCTTTTTGTTATCATCTTGATAACAGATTTGCCTAATGACCTTTATGAAATCTAAACGTGATTTGTAAATCACACAATCACAGAATGGTCAAGGATGGAATGAATCTCTGGAGGTCATCTGGTCCAAAACCCCTGCTCAAGTACAGTCCCTTAAAACACATTGTCCAGCACCCTGTACAAACAGCTTCTGAATATCTGCAGGGATGGACACTCCACAGCCTGTCTGAACTACCTATTCCAGAGCTCAGTTCCCCACTTAGTAAAGACTTCTTTCATATTCAGATGGGACTTCCTGTGTTTCTCTGTGTGCCTGTAGCCCTTTGCTTTGTGACTGAGCTTCACTGAAAATAGTCTGACCCCATTCTCTTGACACTGCCTTCTCTTCTCCAGATTAAACAGGCCCAGCTCTTTCAACTTTTCCTTATAGGAGAGATGCTCTTGTCCCTTCATCATCTCAGTAGTCCTTTGCTAGAGTTGCTCCAGTAGCATCATCTCATACAGCAGCATCTTGCCTTTGCTGAACTTCATAAGGTTCCTTTTAGTCCATCTCTCCAACCTGTCCAGGTCCCTCTGAATAGCTGCATAGCCCACCGGTTTATCATCGACTCCTCCCTGTTTTGTATCATCAGCAAACTTGCTGAAGGTCCACTCTGTCCCTTCATCCAGGTCATTGATGAATAAATTGAGCAGAATTCGATCCAATACTGACCCTTGGGAGACACTGCCAGCTACAGGCCTCCAACTATATGCCACTGCTCACAACCCTCTGAGCTCTGTCATTCAATCAGTTCTCAATCCTCCTCACTGTCCACTCATCTAATCCATGCTTCCTCAGTTCATCTATGTCAAAATGGTGGATGACAGCATCAAAAGATTTGCTGAAGTCAAGGTAGGCGACATCCACATCCCCTCATCTATTCAGCTGGTCATCCCACCAAAGGCTCTTGGGTTGATTAAGCATGATTTCCCCATGGGGAAATCACGCTGACTATTCCTGGGATCGCCTTCTTATCCTTCACATGCTTACAGATGACATGCAGGGTGAGCTGCTCCATCACCTTTCCAGGGATGGAGGTGAGGCTGACTGGATTGTAGTTTCCTGAGTTCTCCTCCTTTTCATTTTTTAAGACTGGAGTGACATTTCTTCTCTTCTAGTCTTCAGGTACCTCTGCAATTCTCAATGACTATTCAAAGATAAATGACTGTTCACTACATGTGTGCATGTAGTTAACTGTATCCATAAAACGATATTGAAGAACAAGCCACCTAACCTCTGAATATTTTACATGCAGTTGTGAAAGATTTTAAGTGCTCATTTTTAAGAATGAAATAATATTTATAATATTTTGATTTAAAAAAATCTCTATTTCCAGATCAGTTTTGTCTATATTAAGTACCATAATTTCATTTCTTTTAAAGAAAAATAAAATTTCTCCAAAAAAGGAGAAAAAATCCATTCCTCGTTTACCTTAACTATGTTTTTGAATATGCCTTTTGAAGATGCCTGGAAAATCTTTTAATGTTATCTTACTAACAGAGTTCAAGCACAGCCATCCTTTTTCTGCTTACTCTGTTCAGCAAAGATCTTTGAAATCACTTTGCCTTAGTTGATGTGCATGTTATTTTGAGGAATCATAAATTAGCAAATCAGTGAGTCACTTCTCCCCAGATAGTCCTTGACTTTGGATATAACTTGTAATCCAAGATAATCCAGCTCTATCATTTCTGAATGGGGAAACAGCAAAACAAAACAGTGACATCACTGTTGCATAAAATATAAAATGATTCTGCTTTAATATAATCTGTATATATAAATTGTTGTACCAAAGATTTTAATAACTATAAACAAGTTCTGCTAACTGCCATCACTCTCAGTGTCCAGGCTTTTTAATAAAGATTTGGAGTTATTTTTTATACTCACAGTATTTGAATAGGGACAATATGAAGCAACGAATCATTCTATACCATCTTCATTTGCTCTTTCTTTGGAGAAACAAATGCATCTGGAACTCAAATGCTGCAAGATTTCCTTGAAATTTATGTCTTAATATTTTTGCTTTTCTGATCTCAGCAGTATCCAGGAATTCTAGTGCATTCCAAGAGAGATCAGCTTTTAGAAATTTGCTCCTACATGCAAAAGGATAAACCTGACTCACAAAAATACCGTGCTTCTTCATTTTTAATAATATCCATTACTACTCATCATTCTACGTTATTAATAGTATTCAGCTGAAGCTCAAGGGCCTATATTTGATATTCTTAAAGTTACCACATAGTGAGATCTACTAGAGACGGACAAATCTCCATAGAGAAGAAATTGAACAGTTGAACTTGAATATCAGTCCTTAGCTTGCAGGAAACTGTTCTCATGGATGATTTCATTGAGGGAAGCATTTCCAAAATTTTCTTTGAGTTTCTAAAAGTAGATGATAACTTTTTAGCAAAGAAACTCATGTACCAAACAGAAGTCAATACTGGACCTCAGTCTGGTGATCAAAGAGATACCTAGCAGCCAAGAACTTGCAAGAAGAAACTTTCAAGAAGTCCTAGGCATCAATAATAATGGTCTATTAATAGAGTAGCATTCCATTCTGTACTGTAAAAATCATAATAAAGAATAAAACAAGTAGACATATTTATGAGCAAATATTACATAATGTGAAGAACTCAGGAGGGCTTATACAGAGTGAAGTTACATTTCACAAACTTACAAGGCTCTGTATTGGATAGTTAGATGAATATGAATATCTGGCTGATACAATATACATGGATATCTGAAAGAGTTTAATTGTGCTCTAACAAAAGTCTTTTTAACAACTTAGCTATTGTGAAAGAATTGAAAGAATATTGAAAGAATGGTCCTCTTGAGGATTAAACACTGATTAAAATAATCAAAACATTTGGAGCATATGGACAAATAGAATAGAAGGCAGCTGTAGTCAAGCTTTGGAACAGGCTGCCCAAGAAAGTGGTGGTGTCACCATCTCTAGCAGCATTCAAGAAACATGTAGATGAGGCGCTTACTTAGGAATACAGTTTAACAAACAGGCATGGTGTTGAAGAGTACACAGTTGGGCTCGATGATCTTGAAGGTCTTTTCCAACCATAATTCTATGATTCTATGACAGTGGAGAGACAGAGGCATCTAAGTGGAAACCTGTGCTGTTCAACAACATCATGAATGATCAGGAAAAGAGGATGAAAACTGAGCTGATAAAGCTTGTGGAATTTCGAAAGTGCTTGGGGTAGTCAAAATGAAAGCCAACCAAGTTACTGCAGAAAGTCTTTCAAATGCTGAATGAATAGGCAATAAATGGACAGATGAAACTCAGTGTAGGTAGGTACAAAGTTGTAGATGCAGGGAAACACCAGTAGCGGTACATAGTGATAGTCTCCAGTGACAACAGGGGAATCCCAAAGGAAAAAGATCATCATACTATTATAGCAAATATTTGCTCAATAGCAGACAGAAACATAGTAGATTGCTAGCAATTATCTGGAAATGACTAGGCAACAAAGCAGATAGCACTGTTATGCAACTTTCTAAATAGTGACTGTGCTAAAAGGCATTGTGGCTCAAATGTGAGCTAATATATCTAAAAAGAAAGCACACGTTATACCTACAAGTTTTAAAAGACTTGATTTTGGAAAGCAACAATTTGGAGAAAAGCTGTGTGCAGTGTTAGTGAAGCTGTAAATCAGACTGAAAATGCTTATAGCAGGGCTATATTCTCCTGGGGATTATCTTGCACAGATCCACAGTATATATTTTATTTATCATCCATGATATATTTTCAGTAAATTAGGTTTAGAAAAATTAATTTTGACTTTACCACCTCCTCATTTTCCTTCTTGACACATGTAAGGAAAAGCTGTTTAAACTAAAGAGTGCAATGTTCATATTTCAAGAAACATATAAAAATATGTGAGTGAATTCAGGAGAGGGTCATGAAACTAATGAAGGATTAAGAGGATAATTTTATTTAGCTTTTTGAAAACAAGGTTGAGAAATGGCTTGGATCCCATTCTGTATTTTTGCATAGATCATAGAGGGTTTTTTAACTTTATTAATAAGGACATGACAAAATACAGCAGGGGGGAGGCAAGACAGAGAATTTAGCCTTGAAAAGCAAAGTAAGAATGGGATGATGAATTTGCCACATTTAGTCTTTAAAACAAAATCAGATTTTTGTAGAAGATCCTCTTGGAGAGCTGCTGCAACTAATGTACATGCTTGAGAATGTCTGTGCAGATTGGTTGCTGTGAAATAATATTTATTAAACTCTTTGTTAAAAATGTGATTGCTGAGCCTTGCTCATGAATTAGGCTTATACTAATTGTTAGGTTTGGGGGTTGGGAAAATTCCTTCCTTGGGTCTGAGATATTTGGTACTTTTTCTGTATGCTTCATCTGTGATTTCCAAAGCATAATTACTGCTGTTTTAAGGAACCCCAAATTAGAAGCACCCTACGTACTGTTTTCATCTACTAGTGTTACACTTCACTGTCATAAGGATTGCAGTCTTACTTTAAGTCTTCACAAAAAAAATAGACTAGAAGATGTGGTAGTCCTACCTTGACTTAAGCTGTCTCTAACTGCACTAACCACACTAACCGCTAAGCTGTGGTTAGTGAAACATTCTTATGTAATGGGTTGTACTGAACAGGTACCAGACAGGGTAAGAAGGCAAGAACTGGCTTATGCCATGTTTCTGAGTGTTTCAATGTTTCTATTATTTGAATATACACTAAGGGAAAACATCAAAATAAATGAGGACACACTGACTTCAGAATGAATTGCTATTTTTATCAATAATACTGTCTTGAAAAAGAATTGAGAGATTTTGAAAACCGGCTATACTCATATACTGCACACATCTTAAAATAAGTAGGTGTATAGAACTAATAAAAGAACCACTGCTCAGAGGACAATATCTGTCACTATGCCTTAGTTCCAGTAAGGCACAGTTAGGCATCACCTAGTCCAAACATATTATTACTTCCTCGGACATGTTTGCTATCCTGCCTAATCATTAGTCAAAGTTACTTTCATTGCTCTTCTATTGCATATTTTATATGGACTAAAATATACGACTATAGTATGAGCTTGAACTGACAGAGCAGCTATTTTTTACATCTTTTTTTTTTGGTCAGAAAGATGTGATTCACTTAAAACAGATACATTTAAAATAGTCAAGTCCTGTGTGTGACCAGGCAAAGCATTGCATCTGTTAAGTTCTGCATTGGCATAGCAAAAAAGTCTTTGTCTAGAGTCAACTGAGCATTGAGTTGGCTGAGTCCCCGTGGCCAGAACAGCCATTGCAAAGGCATATTATGTAATGTGCATAAATCTGGGAGATGGGACAATCCATTAGCCTGAACTGAGGAGGATGCCTTGATCAAATCCACCACCAAGACTAAACCTGGCAAAATCTTCTAAGGATCGATATGTATTTGACATAGTCCCTCCTACGGAATAGGACTGTAACTCCTGTGAACAGGAGAATTTACACCCTGTCATGATTCCCTTCAGGTACAGCAAATTATAGCGATGGTGTTTATATAATGGACTATATCTCTGTTCAGTCTTTTCTCTAAGAGAGCATTTAATCTGACTCACCATAGGGTATCTACCTTAGGAACCCCAAGGGGTTAAGTTTTAGGGTAAACTCAACCACCTCTAAGCTATACTGACTGTTTGATATTCCATCTTCTACTGTGGGAATGCAGACACCTAGTTTATGTGCAGCCACCTGTCTGCTTACAGCCACTTTTTGGCATTTTGGTAGCAAATTGAATCTCATCCAAACAGTTCAGTTAAAGCAAAAGTATAGGGTCTTTTTATAATCCCTGAAAGTCACTAAAAGAAGTTTGCATCAAATGGATAGCACAGAACTATTGATAAAGTTTTTAAAGCCATTTGTTTGATCTCCTTACAAAGGTAATGCACAGGATGTGGTCATGCAGGAGAAAAAAAGGATTAACATGATGATTAGCGTGTTAAACTGGCAACCTCCAAAAATTAAAAAAAAGAAAAAAAAAAAGAAAAATAGTCACAGCTATATAGCAGCTGTTTGCAATGATTCAATCTGGGAGATGACAGTTTGTTTTGAGGAGGAGAAGCTAAATTCTGCTGTGAGGCAGACAGCTGTTAGGGTTGGGCTGGATGCAGGGGTGAGAGCATCAGTCTGCTTTGTGATTTGCTCAGATTTTTTTTGAAGAAGAGTGATAGATAAACCTACTGGCAGTTCTAATACTGCAGCAACTGACAGTGATACTGAGGGACCATTTACAATAAGGAACCAATTTGACATTCATGGTCTCAACCTGCAATAAATCAGTAACTCATATTGTCTTCTGTATGACTTTGATCATTTTGACTGCAGGATGAAGACTGTACTACTATTTGGGTTAACCGATTTAAGGAAATTAGAAATGCTCTCAGTAGAATAGCAGCAGCAGCTGCTCTTTCTTTTTTTTTCCTCCCTCTTCTATCACAGCCAGGATTCTCCCACACAGCTTAACTGGGTGACTGAGCCCTGCATTTAAAGGAACTTGCCTTTTAACTGTTGGTCCCACCTTATGTTTGCTTCTTGAAATAAAATGAATTATTACTAATTTAACATGCATATGGAGTGGCTTGCCAAGTTCCCCTTCTTGTTTAGCTCCCACACTGAGAAAAGCCATTCATTATAATTCGTAGTATGTTTTCCTGGTGATTGTTCAGTATTACCTACAAACACTTGCCTTTTTGCCCTGCATTTTAAAACTGTTTGCCACCAAGGTTCATCAGGGATCTTCGCGCTGCTGCATAGACATATCAGATAGGAGAAGGATGCATAACTAATGGCCCGCAAACAAGGACCAGCAGAACAATTTCTTTGACTTGAGAGTGTGACAGGAAAAATGTACATGGCATTTGGCCCCACTGAGAGCCTACCTGAGCTCCCTGTGCTGCTTTCTGCAGCACAAGAGCTCTTGGTCCCTGTAGGCAGCTCCCTGCCCCTTTGGTGCATCAGAAGCACACCTCTGCGAAGACCTCAGCTACAAGCTTCAAGTTTCTTTTTCAACAGCTACTGTGTATAAGTTTACCTATTCTTTGACTTAACCTGAAAGAATATAGCTATAATCATTTTACTCACTGTAAGTTTTTACTATTTTTTAATCAAACTTAATAGAACATTGGATCAAAATTTTATGAAGAATTTTGCTAACATCCAATAAAATGTTAGCAAGATAGATTTACACCAAAATGTGAACTAATAATGTCTCTACATCATGTTGAGCATGCTATGCACTGATTCAGCAGCAGTCAAATCCTCCCTCACATGACGCTGGTGTTTCTCACAGTGGGTAAGCAAACTGTGGTCTGGTTACTTACATTAATTCAATGTTAATCACTGGCTTGTCAGCCACTGGCATGGCTTGTCAGTTTGATAACCGTTGTTTTTAGGATTGGATATTGTTTTGGAGAAGAACTGGGGAAAAAAAAAGAACTTACCCAAATTATCTAATTAATTATTATTTAGGACTTAAAAAATATTATTAATAATTTTTGGATTTCCAAGGTTATAACCCTCAAACATGCAAATTTTATAGTTCCCATTTAAATGCAAGATTTTTTTTCAGAACTACAACTACATGAAGGAATGCAGCAAAATCACTCTGTAATTTAACATATCTGATTGATACCTCACTTATTTCCCATGTTTGAAATATTGTTAGATTCATTCTTTAGAGTCCTTTTTTTAATCAGTAGATGCAATTTTCTTATTAATGTCTTTTTCCTTATGTATTATCTGAAATACTGAACATGTATTGACACCACTTATACATCTTATTTTGGGCAGCTGTTACTGTTGTGTACACATAATCTTTCTATAAGTTTTATGTTCAGCCATTGGCACTGAAATTATGAAAAAGCATAGCTTCAGGAGATTTATTGCTCCACTGTTATTACCCTTTTAGGCTGTAGCTTAGCAAGACTGCAAAATATTCTGGGGCTCTAAGGCATGGGCCAAGACATACAGGGCCTTTGCTAACAACTGCTGTTTGAAGAAACGCCTTCAAAATAAATCAGAATAATATAACACAAAGCATTCTGTGGTAATAAAAATAATGTTGAAGAGCATTCGCTTCTATGATTATGAAGTGGGTTGCCATAGAGATATGGTGCTCCACATGGTTGCCTTTACAGAATCATGGCGGAAGTCTAAGAGTCGCTGTGAAGAGGAACAGATTATTTTAAAAGTTTTTGATACTGGTGAACAAGACTATGTAGTGTAGATTCAACCCACATTCCTATTCCTATTCATGTCAATGGATGCCCTCTTCAAAAAGTCTGGAAGTACAATACAAGTTAATGATAACTATATCTCTTGTTCAGCAGTACTCTAAAACACACACTTATTTTTCATGTAAGTTAACAGGAGTTCAATTCATCCTTAAATGCTTTGCTGAATGGGAACTTACACATCTAAATCTATGGCTCTCATTCTTGTAGAGTGGCACTTACAGGATCAGTCCAGCTGAAATTATGTCAGCTCACCCTTAGCTGAGTATGATTCAAGTACAAATATATAGACTTTGCCAGATTTGCATTCTTGTCTGTGAGCTGCAAAGTTCAGGGGAAACTGTCTAGATGGAGTGGCCAAGGTGGGGGATTCTGCAGCTTCTCACAGCAGGGACAGTACCTCATGACAACCGGAGTCTCACAGATTTCCGTCAGATGGTCATTTATTTAAATCTGGAGGTCACAAGTTCATCTCCACAAGTGCAGAAGGGGAGTCAGCATAAAGATTTCCATTTTGCAATGGAATAGTGTTTTGTTTTGTATTTTTTTTCTGCTCAAAAACTACTTAGAAAAAGAATTGGACTGGTGTAGGTGATAGAAAAAACTGACAATAAAAATTCAAGCCAGTACAAATGCAAATTACTACTGCAAACACAGCCAAGGTTTAAGTTAGGTTAAGTTAGGAAATGGCTCCTTCTCCTGGAAGTGCTCTTGCTGCTTTTCTTCTGAGATAGTATTGGCCAAAGTCAGAGACAGGATACAGAGCTAAATAGCTCTTTGACCCAGTACAATCGTTCTTGTATTCTTATGACATCCTTCCGCTTCAGACAGAGATGGGCAGGTGAATAAATGCAAGCCTCTGGACCATCTGTTGCTGGAATGGTTTGTGCTGTTTTTACAGGCCTGAAGCCAAGGTCTGCAGCTGCTTCATAACTTTCAATAAACTTACTATTGCTATTCCATCACCTATGTCAGGTTCTCTTCATTTTCACCACTCAAAAGCTGGATTTGGAGAAGTCCAAAAGCAGTAATTCAGACATTGCTCCCAACTTAGAAGCACAGACCACATGATAAGTTAAGACCTGATTTATTCACTTCTTGAATCTTATTTTTTATTAATATTAACATTTGTTAATGAAACATATAAAGACAACAGAACAGATTAGCTCTAACCTCCTCTATCCTGACCATTCCCATGCTTTCAGTGCTCACAGTGCTTTACATTCTCAGGAGGTCACACAGATTCCCCCCTTATCCTTCCTGCCCTGTCCTTCCCTTCCTTTTTTTTTTTTTTTTTTTTTTTTTCCCGATTTTCCACTTCTCTTTTTTTCCTTGGTTTTTCTTTCTTTTTCTCTTTTTTTTCCCTGCCTTGTGAAGAGTGTGATAATCTGCAAGTCACGGGGTAGAGAAAAAAATGTGTGTAATAGCTTTGAACAAATCAGCTCATGAATAGGAAATGCTCTTGCTACAGCAGCACAGAACTGAGCAGAATTTAACTTAACTGGCTTTTTTTAACTGGATAAACTGCCAGAATAGTCCTCATCAGCCAACCGAAAGCGCTTAATCGCTTCCCAGAGGTTTCTAGACTATGTACAAATGCAAAGTATTTTAGACAAGTATAACATAGAGCCTGTAGAATCTTGTTTGCACAATGTAGTTGTCAGGACTTGTGTTATGGGTACAATTCACAATGAAATTTCTACAGTCTTTCAATAACTCATTAAAATCTTAGACTGGCCTTAAAATGTGCAATGAGCATAGTCGTAAGAAAGATACTGATTATTAAAATACAAAGTATTTTAACCAAAGGAATTTAGTTTTATTAAAATATTTATTCTAAAAAAAAAAAGAGATTTATCAGATCAATGATAAAAATTACTTGATTCCTGACACCACATTTACTAATCTATTTCAGTAATGCATCCGTAAAATGCAGTGTATGTTTGTGCATCAACTATTTTACTATGCAGTAATCTTCAAAAAAAATCTTCTCTTTTCATATAGAAAAAAAATCACTTCAATTGAAATTGATTTAAGTAAATTTAAGGAATTTCAAAACATCTTCTAAAGTTGGAGACCTAACGTGTCTAGAGGACTGATATTGCTATTATATAGTTTTCTTAAGTTTTCTCAAGTCCCTAAGTTTCATTAGTTTTAGTGATGAATTCTGTTCTAAATATTTTTCTTCATTTGTACATTTTTACAGTAATCTTAATTAAGATTTCATAAAAAGTGAGTTAGCATCAGAGTGAAGAAATGCAAGTAGTGCATGAGGTTGCTAGAGGCCTGAAATATTGTCTCATGAAGGTGTCATAAGCACTAGTTCAGCTTCTGTCTTCATCTGGATTTGTAAAGGTAAGGGAGAGCCAAACACTTTAGAACCAACGATCTTGCTCTGGCTGGAGAATAAGGTGGTAGAGAGCACCTGTTCTTTTGCAATCAAGACTGATGGCCCAACTGGCCAGAACAGTGTCTCTTGGGGTCCGGTGGAGCTTCTCAACTGGGGGCAGCCCTGCATGGCCGCACCTAGGCTCAAACTCTTGCCTCCTCCATAAAATACCCACTTTACAGAAAGGGAAAATCAGAGAATGTAAGGGCTGTAGTGTTCAAGGTCAGTCCATTATTTGTCCTTTTGCTGATTCTGTTGGGGTTGTTATGTCATACAATTTGTGCTGATTGCCCAGTATGGATAACTGATTTACGAATGGTGGTTACAGAATGTAAGAGCAGGCAGTTAAAGGATGGGATTTGTCCTTTGGAAACAAGGCATAAGATCACACAGAAAAATATCTGTACAAGCAATGGCTAACAATGATAGAAGGAACATTGGCACTGCCATGGTGCCAATAATGTATAAGTAAAAATCTGCATACAGCATAAGCTACTTCCCAGCCAAGTTCCCCTTATATTATCAAGTATGCCTCTCCAAAACTTCATTCCAATCTTCTATCCATCTGTCCCAACATCCAAAACTCCAACATAAAACATAAAGCAGTAAGATTAATATAATTATCTTTCATATGGAACAATAAGCAGGTTTCTGCAGCTGGTAGTATTTCATATTTTAAGTATTGACTGGGGCCAAGTGGAAGTCAGGTTTCACACTGACGTGTAATACAACATAACACTAGTACATTAGGATAAGCAAAAAAGGTCTAAGATTGTTATTTTAAACTTGCATGGCTAAAATGCCTTTGCTGGTTTTAGCAACTTCAACAAAAGGTGATGATATTGTCAGAGTTACCAGTGTATTACGATTTACAATGGCTTAGTTCTGCGGGTTTGGGGTACAGGCATTTGGCTTTGATATTGTTGCCTTTACTGAAACTACACTGTGACTTCTCAGGAGCTTGTAGAAAAACAGTGTTAATATTTTTCATGCTCACTAACATTTTAAATGTCAGAGGAAATCAATGGCTAAGAAATACAGACTTGTTTCAGGGATCTTTTTCAGGAAACAAAGTGTCGTGTATTTGCCACTGTGGAAGTGATTTTAGGCACTGAAATCCCTTACAAGGCAAGCATAAACTTAATGGATTATTGCAGCATTGGTTCTAAATAGTTGCAAGCCAGAATTTCTCTTATAACATTGCTACAGAAGTAATGAATCTAACCTAAGAACTGCCAAATAAGAACTGTAATTTTTGATATATGCATAAAAATTAAACCAAGGCCAGCTTTTATGCACATCTGTCAAGGACAGCCATGCAAATGTCCAGGTCAAATGAAAGCTGTATTTGGTAATATAATAATCAAACTATATATTTGTTTTTTACATCTTTTTCTCTCTTAAATACATTCCTTCTTACAGCGTCTTCACCATTCCTATTGCTCTCGCTTTTCTTATATTTTAGTGTTTGACTCATTCTTCTGTAGTTAGTCTGTTCTGTCAGCCATCTATTTTCTCTATTTCCTTGCTCCCTTGCTACATGGTCACTGTACACTCTATTCCACTTCACTGCCTTTTCACACTTTCTTCCTGATGTTAGTTCTCTCTTCTCCAGAATTTTTTACCTTTTTCTTTGAGCTCATTTGCCTTTTTCTTTCTTTCTTTTTCTTTTTTTTTTAACTACTCTTTTTCTGCATGTTTCCTCATGGCATATATTCATATATTTTAATTCAGTATATTTGCTTACCCAGTGACTATGTTTCTTCAAGTTATGCTCACTGGTACCTTCCTGAAATATACAGTGGAAGCAAGACATTTCACCCAATAGTGTAAGTAGAAGCACTCTGCTTTACTGAATACACTGCTTTACTTTCAGGGCGAAGAAAATGAGTAGACCACCTAGATATGCAGAAATAGCTCATTGTTATCAAAAATGGAGCTACATTAGTTATTACATCAACATCAATCAAACACACACACACAAAAAATCCCACAAGATGAAAAGATAAAAATACCAAATGTTTAAAAATATTATCTGCTAATCAACAAATAATACAAAAACCTAGTGTAGATGGTTTGGACCCACCTGTAAGAGGAAAGAAAAGGCTTATGCAACTGTCCAGGATCTCAGTGCGACAGTGCATGTCCATTACACTCACACATCCCATCTCCTACTCATGCTCTCGAACACCTTTCATCCTGGGCTTCCTCCTCCATGACCAGTTGCTTCCTATCATCTCAGACTTGGACCAGCTGCTGCAGGCATGGTCTGCTTTGCCTGCCATCACAGTCCTAGGAGCAAGGCTGAGAATAAGCCCTGCTACTAATACTACCATATGCTTCATCCATCAGTGTAACCCTTCCTGTAAACCTAATCCCAGGGCTTGAAGACAGCCGAGCCTTAGCAGCAATCACCCAGGAACAGTCCTGTTGAGAGACTTCTGAGGAAAGAATACTTCCTGCAGTCAAACGTTTCCTTAGGCAGTTTCTTTTATTTATGTTAGAATTAGGAATCGAGATAGAACACAGACAGTCCTAGGGTTCCTGTTGGATTGGGGCTGCAAAGAGGATGATCAAGGAAGAGGTGGGCTACAGGAAGAAATCCCCCCTGAGAACTTGTTACAGGCACTCAGCCAAAGACTCAGATAAGACTCATGGGAGGTCCACATTAAGGCCTAGTACTAGGCTTGGGTAACCCCTGGCGATGAAGAGGGTGATTAAACATTGCTCTTGAAAGAGACACTTTTAAATAAAAAATTTACATAGCTGGAGTCTGATGTTTTTCTCAAGAGGTTATGATCCACCGTGTGCAAGTCAAAAGCAGTGCTAGCGAACTCTCTAACCTACAGAAACAAAATATATCACACACGAAAGTGGGTGGGGACACCTCGAGGCCCGGCAGCCCATGGGCAAGACACGTCAGGGCAATTAGCCCCTCCCTGTGTGTGACCTGTGGTTGAATGGGAATACTCTTGAATCTGGATTTGTTTTAGAACTTCCAACTTGTTACTGAGAAATTTAGTTGTTTTTTTTTTTTTTTTTTTTTTTTCCTCCAAAATGTGTATCCCATTGATGACAATAAAATTATCCCTTTCCTGAGGTCAGCATTACCAGAACTTTATTTCTCAGGAGAGAATGGATTCAAATCCTCTTTCCTATGACACTGGTACTAGAGGTGTCACCATAGCAACTTGACTGAGGTCAGTGTGAACGTTGCTAGGCAGCATGGTATTACGGAGCCGAAACTCTTCGTGTAGTTTTCCGCACTTAGCAAGACCTGTCTGCTTGAGGAGACACTCATCCAAGAAACTTGATGCCTTAAGAGGTTGCCTGCAAGCGGAGGTATCGTGAACTGGAAAGAAATGCCTCACAGAGCAGTTCTACATAATTACAGCATAACTCTAGTGCTGTTATGAACTGGGAAATTGAAGGCAGTGTGACATTAACCACTTAAGATGTGCAATAACCTTCTAAAAATATGCTCTATTGAAGGCCCTATTGCCATTCTAAAATTGAATTTTCCCATTTGTATTTACAGAGCATTATAAATATAGATATGAGTGAGAGATTATATTAATGCCCTTCAGAGAACGGTGCAAGTAGATGGGAAATGAATAAGTATTTATATGCAGGTGCATTTTACAGTTCCTGCAGTATAAGCGGCTGCTGTAGTGAACAGGGCATCCTTTCCCGCTAGGAAAGTCTGCATGAGGTTATTAGGTTTCTTTGCAGAATGCCAGACTCCATGGCCCCTTTTCATTGCCACTTTTTAAGTTTCTACCTGGAAATAAGATAATGCCAGAAATCTAGCATTTCACTTGGTCTACGTGATTTGTCCCTCTCCCATCTCTCTAAGAGGCAGTGCATAACTCCTGTAATTGCTGCCATCAGGGTGTCACACATGCCTAGGTGTTCCAGCAAAAACAAAAACAAAAAGCCTCCTCATGATGCAGAAAGTCCCTATCTGCAGAAACAAAGTGAAAGAGAGAAAACTCTTCCCTTCTAAGCACACTCCTGGCCTGCCAGTGGGCTCAAGCTGTTTGCACAGTCTCAGAAACTCTTGAGTCCCTGATCAGTCCTTGATGCTAGGGTAAACACTGAAATAGGCAAAGAAAAATAAAGTAGCTTTTCACTGTCTATCTGCAGTGGCTGGTACCTGCATGATCTTTTGGTCCTAGCTAAGGAAAACTATCATTTGGGAATCATATATTACAGAGATGGAAAGTCATGAGAGGACCAGAGAGAAAAGATTGATACCCCAGAGGGATCTTGATAGGCTGGAGAACTGTGCAGAGAGGAAACTCACGAAGTGCAAGTGCAAGTGCAGAGTTCTGCAGAGTTCCTAAGGAGGAATAACTCCATGCACCAGGATGGACTGACCAGAAAGCAGCTCTGTGGAGAAGGACCTGGGAGTCCTGATGAACAACAGATTGACCATGAACCAGCAATATGCCCTTGTGGCTGAGAAGACCAGTGGTGTCCTGGTTTGCATTAGGAAGAACATAGCCAGCTGGTCAAAGGAGGTGATTCTCCCCCTCTACTCAGTTCTGATGAGGCCACATGTGGAGTCCCGTTCTGTGCTTTACAATACAAGAGAGTCATAGAGCTATTGGAGTGAGTCCAGCAGAGAGGTACTAAGATGACTGGAGCATCTCTCCTATGAAAGCCTGAGAGAGTTGGGACTCTTCAGCCTGGAGAATAGAAGGCTGAATGGGTATCTTAACACATACAAAATAACTGAAAGGAGGGTACAGTGAGGATGGGGCCAGACCCTTCTCAGTGGTGCCCAATGAAAGGACAATGGACACAAGCTGAAACACAAGAAACTCTATCTGAACATGAAGAAAAACTTCTTTACTGAGAGGGGGACTGAGTCCTGGAACAGGTTGCCCAGCCCAGAGAGGTTGCAGAGTCTCGATCCTTGGAGATGTTCAGGTGTCTGGACAGGGTGCTGGGCAATGTGTTCTAGCTGTCCATGCTTGAGCAGGACTTGATGGTCTCCAGAGGTCCCTTCCAGTCTCAGCCACTTTGTGATTCTGTGACCCTTCCTTTACTTTCTTCCCTTTTCCATTCTGTTTTTCTTCCTATCTGTTTTTTTTTAACATTTCACTAAAGACAAATATTTTCATTTTCTCTAGCATGTGGAATTAAAGATGACTGCAGATCAGTGTATGATGTATTTTTAAAAGAATTTCAAAGTTATAACTTTTGGTTTAGATTGAAAACTAATGTAGAATATATGTGAATGTTTAGTGTTTTTAAAAAAATATATCTAATTGCAGTTGGATATATTTAATTCCCAGTACCTGTAAACTGTATCGAGATGAATTACACTGTGACCAAAGTTATAGCTTTGAAATTCTTTTGACAAACAACTTATAATCAAATATCAAGTGATCTGAAGAGAAGATATTTAAGGGTTCTTTGCAAAGTTAATATTTACATTATATGCACTGGGAGTAACTATAAGCCATAAAGGGGAGGCTTTTGAGGGTGCACAGTGCCATATTACAAGGTACAGACAGGAGGAGATTAGCCACAAGCAAACAAACAAACAATTTACAAAACTATAACTTACTATTCTTAAGACAATGCAAATTTCTTCTTTGTACAAATTAATGTAAACTCTTTTCTAAAATCCAAGATAAGAATGAAAAACAGCAAAAGAAATTACATCTTCATATCTATAAGTCAAGATTCTTGCAGTACAAAGAATAAGAAATTAATCATGATCATTTATTTGATAATTTTAGTCATTGCCCATCACAAGCACCGTCTTGAAAAGTGAAGTATTTCCCAGCACTGGCAAGAAATGAGAAAAACCAACATATGTGGAATAAACTGAGAGTAGACTGGCAAGGGGGGAGTGAAACAGATGGTAAGGAAAGTTTGCTTTGCCTTCAGTTTTTGGCTCAGCCTCCCCACTGGCCAGGTAAACCACCTTGCTGCTCCATGCCCTTACTGCCTGTCCTGCACTTTGTCTGCAAAGACCAACTGTGAGTTTGGGATGGATTCATCTCACTTCATTAGAGATGGCAGCAGTGTGAAAACTGATACCTTGGCCGGTCACACCAGGTACTTTTTTCTAAACAGTATGTAAAAGTTTGCGCCTGAAATGTGTGATTCAGTCATCCTATTTCAGATGTCCGCGTTAAGATGGGAGGACTCGTGCCCTGAAAGTGCCTATTATTCTCCTTTAACCACAGCAAGATCACAGTGTCAATAGCTAAGATAAAACTTCTTGTGGTTAACTATGACTTGAACAAACTAATTTTATCCTTGCATAGGTTTGCAGTGTAGCTCTAGCCTCATCTGAGGTCTCTAAGTATATTGGATAGAAAATTAATATGTAATGTAAAATTAAAATGAAAAGATTTCCAGATTTTTACAGCTTTTGAAAAATACTAATGATTTCTTCTATGGGCGTCCCTTCAAAAATATTTTTAAGCTTCTAATGAATCATATTAACCTTACATCCCTTGGACTTGGAAAATCCCATCAAAGAAAAGGTAAACTGTAGGTCTGAAATGAATCTTTTAAAAAAAAATCTAACAGCAGCAATGGTTCCTGAGTGAATCTTAGAGGAGAGTTGTTTGATGAATGGGAGAGCATGGAAAAAAAAATGTATGAAATGTTTAACTCTTTACACTCATCAGACTGTGAGGTGGAGTCTTATATCACATTCCAACAGCAGGTAGCAAAATGAAAATATTTTAAAGATGTTTAAAGATAAAATTTTAAAATAGTGCTGCTAATACTCAAATATGACTTTTTGCTTATATGGGTAAGGAGGGAAATGAAAAAAAGATAATCAAATTGCAATCTAATTCCAGCAGACCTACAATTAAATGTCTGAGAAATAGCTAAGATCAAAAGGTAAGACTGATTCCTTTTAAGATTCTGATCACCTTTCAGTCACAGAAGCTGCAATATTACATAAGACAAACAGACAGACAGAAAGGCAGATGTGAATTTGTTTTGCCTTAGGTCTAGGGCTGTCTTTGTAAATTAAAATGTCTTCCTTCAGTAACTGCGGATATAAAAAAAGGTCTGTCTGGTATTATAGCTACACTTTCTGATATTACTTGTGACAATATTCGTGTAAATTTATCTCAAGAAAGTGAGTGTTATTATAAACTCATCAAATTGTACTCATTCAGATATTTTTATTAGTAAGATTTTAGGGAATTCTGAATGTATTTCCTATAGAAAATATACACAATCAGTTTGTTATCAATTTCTTCTTGACTATGAGGAACCAAAAGAGTAAAATTGACCTTTATTTTTGTTCCAATCAAGACAAAAATTTGGCTGATGGCCAAATTTCTCAGTCAAAAATATCAGTAATACAAATTTGAAATGTAAATACTGTTGAAAAATTGGAGGATAGATTTTAATCCTGCATAGATTGATTAAATATAATCAAACTTCGAATTTACCCTTCCCTTTCTCTAGATAGCCCAACAAAAAGATTACTTTTTTTTATCAATTCCAGATCTTCTCATAAATAAGATATTTTAAATCTAATCCTCCACTTTCTTGGAGGGTGGGCAGAAGACATGGTAGGCACAGAATGGAGAGTAATCTCAGACTCTAGTGAAGAAGGCATTTCCAAGAGGACTATGCCTTTAGAAGCAAGAGCTCTACCTTTTCTGCCAAGCATATCAGTATACACTATTTGGGTTCATAGTTTTTAACTATGTCCTCTACACTCCAAAGCATAAACTATGCATAATTTAACATAAATTGTCTGAATGTATAATAAAATGTGAGTGAGCTAACCCATTCGATACATGGCAGATGAGACTGTCAAGAACTTTCAGTGAAAAAGTTGTTATTTTTGCAAAGATGTGGTCATGTAACTTTCTGTGTTCCCACTCTTCTTTCCAGAAGTAGGAATGTCCTTATACTTGAACTTCTTATCTAGCAGAAGGTTTCAGCAGTTGGCTTTTAGCTACAAATTAACTGAAGCAAGAACTTCCATCCCTATCTTTGCAGCCACACTAGGAAATTACAGAATAATATTCTAGATGAAAGCTTCTGCAAAAAATTATATACAGTTAGGAATCATAGAAAAAATGGAGATAGCAAATGCTAAGTATTAGTGACATTAAGAAAAGAGAGACTATTTACACCTCTCAGAGTTTCTGCTATAGGCTTTCATGTAGAACAGAAATAGTTATTAGTTTATATGTTCTTAGTTATTATTTTATATTGACTTCATGAGCTGCATAACCAACATATATTTTTGATGAATGTTTAGATTCTGAGAATGATTCTTCAATAGATGGTGTGGTAAATGCTGCCACACCTGATGGAACATATCAGTGATGTTTTATTTAATTTAGCTGAATGATTCAGAAGAGAATAAGATCTCTTAATAAGATGTGTTTTTTATCACCAATAGAGAGAAAATGGCAAAAAAAAAAATCTGATGAGTGTAATGACTGCTGGACAGAAAGTAATTTAATTTGTCTAAGACCTCAGCAGCCTGTGGTACACACATAAATTGTTGGGAATCATATAAGCACCAATCAATACTTTATATAGTTAGACTACACAATTAAGAACTTAGGAAAAGATCCTATCAATCTGCTGCATAAAGCTATAAACATACTACTGGCCTGACAAAGACAGCAGTTAATGTGGCCTTACTAGAATCTGGTATTTGTAGTTAAAAGCAAAAAAATGGGCAGGACTTCTGTATTTTTTGAATTTACAAGGCATTGAACAGGTTGTATATTGTAAAGCTGAATGACTTTCAGTGAGGTACCTGAAAAGCCATGGCCTTGAGGTTTGAAACAGCTTTCAGTTTTCAGACTGCTTTTCAGACTTCCAGACTGCTTCTCAGTAAATTGGTGATGGAGTGATACAAGCAACAACTGGCACAGAAAATGAGATTGCCTGTAATTTTTGTAATATACCCAGACTTACAGAGATATTCCCATTGTGAAGAAGTGCAGGAAACTGCAGGAAAACCAGAACTACATCATGGCACTGATTCTGATTAGTACCAAATTAGCTGAGTATCCATTTCAAAAGTCTGAAGAAAAATTCTGAAGAAAAATACCTTTGTACTTCTTCACTCCAATCCACATGCCAATGTGGATGTGTCACAATAATAATACAGCATTGATTATATTATTACAGTAATGCCTAGATCATAGAATCATTAAGGTTGGAAGGAACCTCTAGAGATCACCTAGTCCAACCCCCCTGCTCACACAGGGTCACCTACAGCACGTGGCACAGGACTGCGTCCAAGCAGGTTTTGAAGATTTCCGGAGAAGGACATTCCATAACCTCTTTTGGCAACCTGTTCCAGTGCTCCAACGCCCTCACTGTCAAGAATTTTTTCCTTAAGTTCCTGTGGATATATATTACTATAAAGCAAAACTATCTCTGTTGGATAGTGTACAAAGCTAGAATAGACCTTCCTCAATGAGCTATTCATTATTCTAATATTATTAAAATTATTTAGACATTTAATCATTTTTTTCAGGAGTTGCCGTGTGCTCTTACAACTGAACATCCTGGTAGGCTTAGAAAGCAAAGTCATTATAAACAGGAGTTGATGATTTAATCAACTCTCATTTAATTTAATGATGGATTTAGTGGAAAGCAGTCATACGGTAATTATTTCTACCTACACCTTATTATTTTGAGTACATGTTTTTTTTTTTCAGCAAAATGGTTCTACCATCACCATGGCCAGAAGATGAAATTAACAAAGTACAATTTAATTGTGATAAAATTTTAATTTTGGAAAACATACTAATTTGAAAAAGAATGAAGAAATTGGAAGCAGACATAAAGAAACTGAAATATTCTATTTTCTTCTTCTTATGGCTGTTTATTTAATCTTGTATATTCTATCCTGTGTGTCAGTCCATCCTGAGTGCATTCAGGTGCCTGGATTAGATGGATTATTCTAACAGGAAAAGTTAGGCAAGATTTTATTTATTAGCGGATTTCATATTATGTAGATTTGCATTCAGCAAAATTGACTATGAAAGACAGTTCACTGTGCAAGTATTTCAGTTAATCTCCATGAGGCATCTTTTTCTTCTCTTAGCGTTGCACTCAGAGTTAGGTATTTTTTCTGCATGTTAATTTTTTTCTTCAGGATCAAATACCAAAAATTTTTGTATTCAGGCACTATAAACTTCTCTTGGATAGATAGAGGCATAAGAAAAAATATCCATCCTGTTTTAGATTCTTTGCTATTTAATTGGTTTCAGAACCAATTTGTTCCTAATTATCACTGGCAATATTACTATTACTATTACTATTAACCATAATCTATTAGTAATAATAACAGTAATAATAATAATAATATAGGCTATCATAATGCATTTGTCATTGACAGCTATGGTTTTCATCAGTCAGATATGCACTGGTTCCTTAAATCTGTTGGAGCAATTATGTATAAGAAGACTAAGGAAAGATCTGGTAGGGGGAGAAAAAAGAGCAAAAAAGAGTAAATTGGCTGTGCTATTATTTTTCTTTGCCTCTTTTTTAAAAAATAATTTTATCATTACTCTATCTCTTTTTCTTCCTGTAACACCATATAGGGATTTCACAGAGACAATCCTTAAATTATCACGCTGAATTCTATGTTCTGAAAGAAGAGCAGACATTATCTGCAGTAACTTATCTACCAAGATTAAAAATTGTGCTTAAGTGTGCTGTAAATACTAAACAGAGTTCTAGGACATATTCAGCAATACAGGGCTGTAACAGTTCTGCTGCAGTACAGATGCCAAAAGAAAGCATAGGGCCAGGATCTGTTACAAACATATTAAACCCAGTCAGTGAATTTGAAGTATAAAGCAGTTTGTGGAAATCAATGTTAAATCATCTGAGGTTTTTCAAGTTCTTTATTTAGCCTCTGCAAAGCAGGTTAGAGTTCAAACCATGCAAGGCTAATGCAGAACCTTAACATTTCTTTTGCTAAAGCTACAGGAAATGACCCCAGCTCATGGGGCCTGTAACTGACCTCCAGACCCATGAGGAAGTCATTTGCTTGAGAAGTTGGATCCACTACTGAAATAGCCATGGTTTATTATGACTAAGCATAGTCGCTGACATGGAAATTGCTCTAGATTTATACTTCTGGGGCAGGATTTGAGTCAGAAAACCTCTCAGAATGGATCCTCCCCTTTCTGTCTTGCATTGATTTAGCTAAATGGCAGTTTGGAACTGGGACTGCAAAGGCAATAGCTGTGGAGTTGATTTTCACTTCTCTTAAGTTTGTAAACCTCTGTTTTTTGGTCTTTAAAATTTTGTATCTTTTAATGCTCCGAGGGGAAGGATATATAAATGGACTGACATTTTGGGAAAGGAGACTTATGGAATGTATGGATTATTAGTTGTATGGTTTGATTTCTTTTTGATTTTTCATTTTTTTCTTATATTAATCAGAAGAGTGAGGAAGCTTCCATCTCATTAACTGTTTGATTTATGAACAGAATAGATCAAAATGCAAGCATTGAAATACTCAGAAGCAAGTAAACAGAAAAAAAAAAGTAACCTGTAATTTAACATTCATGACTTTTGTCAGTATAGCAAGGGAAAAAATGAACAGTATAGAAATATGACTGTAATAAAGATGGGTATAGGCTGGGTAATAAGTTTGGGGAGGTGACTGGGGGCACCAGGATGATTGCAAAACAATTTTCTGACTAGTGTGGGGGCTTATTGGACAAGTTGCTTCTGCCTGTGTAGTTTTTCATGCTACCAAAGTGTGTAGAACAGACAGAATAAGAGGTAAAACCATTAACGCAGCTGTTTATGTGAAGAGATCTTATGGTGTCCATGGGGGACACCACCAGATACCGGCCTCCAACTAAACTCTGTCCACCGATCACAACCTTCTGAGTTCTCCATTCTGGCAGTTCTCAGTTCTTTTTACTGCCAAATTATCTAACCCACACTTCTGAGCTTTCCTACGAAGATGTTATGTCAAAAGTCTTGGTGAAGTCAAGGTAAAAAAATGTCAGCTGGTCTTGGTTGGCCTTGGTGAATCAATACTGACCACTCCTGATCACCTCCTTTTTCTCCACATGCTTAGAGATGACACCCAGAACCCAATCCGAGATGATATCCATTTCCATCACCTTTCCAGATGGACTGATCCTTCTTGATGATCCTTTTGAAAGACTAGAGTGACATTTACTTTCTTCCAGTCTTCAGGCACCTCTCTTGATCTCCATGTCTTTTCAAAGTGTTGAAGAGTGTCCTAGTAATAACATTCACCAGTACATTCCATCAGGACCCATGGATCTATGAGTGTCAGATTTGCCTAAATGATCTCTAACCCTATCCTCCTCAACTAACAAAAATTCTTATTTTATCTAGACTGTCTCTCTTGTCTTCAGAGCCTGAGATTCCTAAGGTTGGGCCTTAGTAAAGACTGAAGCAATGAAGACATTCAATAACTTTGCCTTCTCTGTATCCTGTGTCACCAGGGCACCCATCTATACAAACTATAACTTACTATTCTTAAGACAATGCAAATTTCTTCTTTGTACAAATTAATGTAAACTCTTTTCTAAAATCCAAGATAAGAATGAAAAACAGCAAAAGAAATTACATCTTCATATCTATAAGTCAAGATTCTTGCAGTACAAAGAATAAGAAATTAATCATGATCATTTATTTGATAATTTTAGTCATTGCCCATCACAAGCACCGTCTTGAAAAGTGAAGTATTTCCCAGCACTGGCAAGAAATGAGAAAAACCAACATATGTGGAATAAACTGAGAGTAGACTGGCAAGGGGGGAGTGAAACAGATGGTAAGGAAAGTTTGCTTTGCCTTCAGTTTTTGGCTCAGCCTCCCCACTGGCCAGGTAAACCACCTTGCTGCTCCATGCCCTTACTGCCTGTCCTGCACTTTGTCTGCAAAGACCAACTGTGAGTTTGGGATGGATTCATCTCACTTCATTAGAGATGGCAGCAGTGTGAAAACTGATACCTTGGCCGGTCACACCAGGTACTTTTTTCTAAACAGTATGTAAAAGTTTGCGCCTGAAATGTGTGATTCAGTCATCCTATTTCAGATGTCCGCGTTAAGATGGGAGGACTCGTGCCCTGAAAGTGCCTATTATTCTCCTTTAACCACAGCAAGATCACAGTGTCAATAGCTAAGATAAAACTTCTTGTGGTTAACTATGACTTGAACAAACTAATTTTATCCTTGCATAGGTTTGCAGTGTAGCTCTAGCCTCATCTGAGGTCTCTAAGTATATTGGATAGAAAATTAATATGTAATGTAAAATTAAAATGAAAAGATTTCCAGATTTTTACAGCTTTTGAAAAATACTAATGATTTCTTCTATGGGCGTCCCTTCAAAAATATTTTTAAGCTTCTAATGAATCATATTAACCTTACATCCCTTGGACTTGGAAAATCCCATCAAAGAAAAGGTAAACTGTAGGTCTGAAATGAATCTTTTAAAAAAAAATCTAACAGCAGCAATGGTTCCTGAGTGAATCTTAGAGGAGAGTTGTTTGATGAATGGGAGAGCATGGAAAAAAAAATGTATGAAATGTTTAACTCTTTACACTCATCAGACTGTGAGGTGGAGTCTTATATCACATTCCAACAGCAGGTAGCAAAATGAAAATATTTTAAAGATGTTTAAAGATAAAATTTTAAAATAGTGCTGCTAATACTCAAATATGACTTTTTGCTTATATGGGTAAGGAGGGAAATGAAAAAAAGATAATCAAATTGCAATCTAATTCCAGCAGACCTACAATTAAATGTCTGAGAAATAGCTAAGATCAAAAGGTAAGACTGATTCCTTTTAAGATTCTGATCACCTTTCAGTCACAGAAGCTGCAATATTACATAAGACAAACAGACAGACAGAAAGGCAGATGTGAATTTGTTTTGCCTTAGGTCTAGGGCTGTCTTTGTAAATTAAAATGTCTTCCTTCAGTAACTGCGGATATAAAAAAAGGTCTGTCTGGTATTATAGCTACACTTTCTGATATTACTTGTGACAATATTCGTGTAAATTTATCTCAAGAAAGTGAGTGTTATTATAAACTCATCAAATTGTACTCATTCAGATATTTTTATTAGTAAGATTTTAGGGAATTCTGAATGTATTTCCTATAGAAAATATACACAATCAGTTTGTTATCAATTTCTTCTTGACTATGAGGAACCAAAAGAGTAAAATTGACCTTTATTTTTGTTCCAATCAAGACAAAAATTTGGCTGATGGCCAAATTTCTCAGTCAAAAATATCAGTAATACAAATTTGAAATGTAAATACTGTTGAAAAATTGGAGGATAGATTTTAATCCTGCATAGATTGATTAAATATAATCAAACTTCGAATTTACCCTTCCCTTTCTCTAGATAGCCCAACAAAAAGATTACTTTTTTTTATCAATTCCAGATCTTCTCATAAATAAGATATTTTAAATCTAATCCTCCACTTTCTTGGAGGGTGGGCAGAAGACATGGTAGGCACAGAATGGAGAGTAATCTCAGACTCTAGTGAAGAAGGCATTTCCAAGAGGACTATGCCTTTAGAAGCAAGAGCTCTACCTTTTCTGCCAAGCATATCAGTATACACTATTTGGGTTCATAGTTTTTAACTATGTCCTCTACACTCCAAAGCATAAACTATGCATAATTTAACATAAATTGTCTGAATGTATAATAAAATGTGAGTGAGCTAACCCATTCGATACATGGCAGATGAGACTGTCAAGAACTTTCAGTGAAAAAGTTGTTATTTTTGCAAAGATGTGGTCATGTAACTTTCTGTGTTCCCACTCTTCTTTCCAGAAGTAGGAATGTCCTTATACTTGAACTTCTTATCTAGCAGAAGGTTTCAGCAGTTGGCTTTTAGCTACAAATTAACTGAAGCAAGAACTTCCATCCCTATCTTTGCAGCCACACTAGGAAATTACAGAATAATATTCTAGATGAAAGCTTCTGCAAAAAATTATATACAGTTAGGAATCATAGAAAAAATGGAGATAGCAAATGCTAAGTATTAGTGACATTAAGAAAAGAGAGACTATTTACACCTCTCAGAGTTTCTGCTATAGGCTTTCATGTAGAACAGAAATAGTTATTAGTTTATATGTTCTTAGTTATTATTTTATATTGACTTCATGAGCTGCATAACCAACATATATTTTTGATGAATGTTTAGATTCTGAGAATGATTCTTCAATAGATGGTGTGGTAAATGCTGCCACACCTGATGGAACATATCAGTGATGTTTTATTTAATTTAGCTGAATGATTCAGAAGAGAATAAGATCTCTTAATAAGATGTGTTTTTTATCACCAATAGAGAGAAAATGGCAAAAAAAAAAATCTGATGAGTGTAATGACTGCTGGACAGAAAGTAATTTAATTTGTCTAAGACCTCAGCAGCCTGTGGTACACACATAAATTGTTGGGAATCATATAAGCACCAATCAATACTTTATATAGTTAGACTACACAATTAAGAACTTAGGAAAAGATCCTATCAATCTGCTGCATAAAGCTATAAACATACTACTGGCCTGACAAAGACAGCAGTTAATGTGGCCTTACTAGAATCTGGTATTTGTAGTTAAAAGCAAAAAAATGGGCAGGACTTCTGTATTTTTTGAATTTACAAGGCATTGAACAGGTTGTATATTGTAAAGCTGAATGACTTTCAGTGAGGTACCTGAAAAGCCATGGCCTTGAGGTTTGAAACAGCTTTCAGTTTTCAGACTGCTTTTCAGACTTCCAGACTGCTTCTCAGTAAATTGGTGATGGAGTGATACAAGCAACAACTGGCACAGAAAATGAGATTGCCTGTAATTTTTGTAATATACCCAGACTTACAGAGATATTCCCATTGTGAAGAAGTGCAGGAAACTGCAGGAAAACCAGAACTACATCATGGCACTGATTCTGATTAGTACCAAATTAGCTGAGTATCCATTTCAAAAGTCTGAAGAAAAATTCTGAAGAAAAATACCTTTGTACTTCTTCACTCCAATCCACATGCCAATGTGGATGTGTCACAATAATAATACAGCATTGATTATATTATTACAGTAATGCCTAGATCATAGAATCATTAAGGTTGGAAGGAACCTCTAGAGATCACCTAGTCCAACCCCCCTGCTCACACAGGGTCACCTACAGCACGTGGCACAGGACTGCGTCCAAGCAGGTTTTGAAGATTTCCGGAGAAGGACATTCCATAACCTCTTTTGGCAACCTGTTCCAGTGCTCCAACGCCCTCACTGTCAAGAATTTTTTCCTTAAGTTCCTGTGGATATATATTACTATAAAGCAAAACTATCTCTGTTGGATAGTGTACAAAGCTAGAATAGACCTTCCTCAATGAGCTATTCATTATTCTAATATTATTAAAATTATTTAGACATTTAATCATTTTTTTCAGGAGTTGCCGTGTGCTCTTACAACTGAACATCCTGGTAGGCTTAGAAAGCAAAGTCATTATAAACAGGAGTTGATGATTTAATCAACTCTCATTTAATTTAATGATGGATTTAGTGGAAAGCAGTCATACGGTAATTATTTCTACCTACACCTTATTATTTTGAGTACATGTTTTTTTTTTTCAGCAAAATGGTTCTACCATCACCATGGCCAGAAGATGAAATTAACAAAGTACAATTTAATTGTGATAAAATTTTAATTTTGGAAAACATACTAATTTGAAAAAGAATGAAGAAATTGGAAGCAGACATAAAGAAACTGAAATATTCTATTTTCTTCTTCTTATGGCTGTTTATTTAATCTTGTATATTCTATCCTGTGTGTCAGTCCATCCTGAGTGCATTCAGGTGCCTGGATTAGATGGATTATTCTAACAGGAAAAGTTAGGCAAGATTTTATTTATTAGCGGATTTCATATTATGTAGATTTGCATTCAGCAAAATTGACTATGAAAGACAGTTCACTGTGCAAGTATTTCAGTTAATCTCCATGAGGCATCTTTTTCTTCTCTTAGCGTTGCACTCAGAGTTAGGTATTTTTTCTGCATGTTAATTTTTTTCTTCAGGATCAAATACCAAAAATTTTTGTATTCAGGCACTATAAACTTCTCTTGGATAGATAGAGGCATAAGAAAAAATATCCATCCTGTTTTAGATTCTTTGCTATTTAATTGGTTTCAGAACCAATTTGTTCCTAATTATCACTGGCAATATTACTATTACTATTACTATTAACCATAATCTATTAGTAATAATAACAGTAATAATAATAATAATATAGGCTATCATAATGCATTTGTCATTGACAGCTATGGTTTTCATCAGTCAGATATGCACTGGTTCCTTAAATCTGTTGGAGCAATTATGTATAAGAAGACTAAGGAAAGATCTGGTAGGGGGAGAAAAAAGAGCAAAAAAGAGTAAATTGGCTGTGCTATTATTTTTCTTTGCCTCTTTTTTAAAAAATAATTTTATCATTACTCTATCTCTTTTTCTTCCTGTAACACCATATAGGGATTTCACAGAGACAATCCTTAAATTATCACGCTGAATTCTATGTTCTGAAAGAAGAGCAGACATTATCTGCAGTAACTTATCTACCAAGATTAAAAATTGTGCTTAAGTGTGCTGTAAATACTAAACAGAGTTCTAGGACATATTCAGCAATACAGGGCTGTAACAGTTCTGCTGCAGTACAGATGCCAAAAGAAAGCATAGGGCCAGGATCTGTTACAAACATATTAAACCCAGTCAGTGAATTTGAAGTATAAAGCAGTTTGTGGAAATCAATGTTAAATCATCTGAGGTTTTTCAAGTTCTTTATTTAGCCTCTGCAAAGCAGGTTAGAGTTCAAACCATGCAAGGCTAATGCAGAACCTTAACATTTCTTTTGCTAAAGCTACAGGAAATGACCCCAGCTCATGGGGCCTGTAACTGACCTCCAGACCCATGAGGAAGTCATTTGCTTGAGAAGTTGGATCCACTACTGAAATAGCCATGGTTTATTATGACTAAGCATAGTCGCTGACATGGAAATTGCTCTAGATTTATACTTCTGGGGCAGGATTTGAGTCAGAAAACCTCTCAGAATGGATCCTCCCCTTTCTGTCTTGCATTGATTTAGCTAAATGGCAGTTTGGAACTGGGACTGCAAAGGCAATAGCTGTGGAGTTGATTTTCACTTCTCTTAAGTTTGTAAACCTCTGTTTTTTGGTCTTTAAAATTTTGTATCTTTTAATGCTCCGAGGGGAAGGATATATAAATGGACTGACATTTTGGGAAAGGAGACTTATGGAATGTATGGATTATTAGTTGTATGGTTTGATTTCTTTTTGATTTTTCATTTTTTTCTTATATTAATCAGAAGAGTGAGGAAGCTTCCATCTCATTAACTGTTTGATTTATGAACAGAATAGATCAAAATGCAAGCATTGAAATACTCAGAAGCAAGTAAACAGAAAAAAAAAAGTAACCTGTAATTTAACATTCATGACTTTTGTCAGTATAGCAAGGGAAAAAATGAACAGTATAGAAATATGACTGTAATAAAGATGGGTATAGGCTGGGTAATAAGTTTGGGGAGGTGACTGGGGGCACCAGGATGATTGCAAAACAATTTTCTGACTAGTGTGGGGGCTTATTGGACAAGTTGCTTCTGCCTGTGTAGTTTTTCATGCTACCAAAGTGTGTAGAACAGACAGAATAAGAGGTAAAACCATTAACGCAGCTGTTTATGTGAAGAGATCTTATGGTGTCCATGGGGGACACCACCAGATACCGGCCTCCAACTAAACTCTGTCCACCGATCACAACCTTCTGAGTTCTCCATTCTGGCAGTTCTCAGTTCTTTTTACTGCCAAATTATCTAACCCACACTTCTGAGCTTTCCTACGAAGATGTTATGTCAAAAGTCTTGGTGAAGTCAAGGTAAAAAAATGTCAGCTGGTCTTGGTTGGCCTTGGTGAATCAATACTGACCACTCCTGATCACCTCCTTTTTCTCCACATGCTTAGAGATGACACCCAGAACCCAATCCGAGATGATATCCATTTCCATCACCTTTCCAGATGGACTGATCCTTCTTGATGATCCTTTTGAAAGACTAGAGTGACATTTACTTTCTTCCAGTCTTCAGGCACCTCTCTTGATCTCCATGTCTTTTCAAAGTGTTGAAGAGTGTCCTAGTAATAACATTCACCAGTACATTCCATCAGGACCCATGGATCTATGAGTGTCAGATTTGCCTAAATGATCTCTAACCCTATCCTCCTCAACTAACAAAAATTCTTATTTTATCTAGACTGTCTCTCTTGTCTTCAGAGCCTGAGATTCCTAAGGTTGGGCCTTAGTAAAGACTGAAGCAATGAAGACATTCAATAACTTTGCCTTCTCTGTATCCTGTGTCACCAGGGCACCCATCGCGTTCAGTAGCAGCCTGACATTTTCCCTAGTCTTCCTTTTGTTATTCATATCTTTGAACAAGTCTTTCTTGTTACCCTTAACATTCCTTGCCAGATTTAATTCCAAGTGGGCCTTAGGATGAGTGGGCCTCATCACGTCCCTGCATACTCTGAAATAACATTTATAAATTCCTCCAAAGTGATCCATCCCTTTTTCCATATTGTGTAATTTCTTCTTCTGTTTGATTTTTGCCAGGAGCTCCTTGCTCATCCATGCAGGTCTCTTTGCCTGACTTCTTACTCATAGGAGTGCAATGATTTATGCTCAGAGGAAGTGATGCTTGAATATTAACCAGTCCTCTTGGATCTCCCTTCCTTCTAGGGCTCTAGCCCATAGGATTCCTCCAAGAGATTCTGAAGATATCAGAATTTCCTCTACAGAAGTTCAGAGTTGCAATCCTTCTTATTGCCCATCTTCCTCCTCACAGGATCCTAACTGTACCATCTGATGGTCACTGCAGCCAAAGCTGCCCCCAGCCTTCACATCTCCAACCTGTCTTTCTATATTTGTTGGTAGTAGGTCTAGCAGCACACCTCTTTTCTTTGGCTTCTCCACCACCAATGCTATCACCAGTGCTCTGCAAGAACCTCCTGGACTGTTTGTGCCTAGCTGCGTTGTCTTTCCACTAGATATCAGAGTGGTTGAAGTCCCCCATGAAGGCCAAGGCTTTGGACCAAGGATTGTGAGGCTACTTCCAGCTGTTAGTAGAAAACAGACCTCATCAACTTCCTCTTCCTGCAGAGGTGGCCTGTAGTAAACACCTACAACAATGTCGTCCATGTTAGCCTGCCCTTCAATCCTTACCCATAAGCTCTCAACTTACTCTTCATCCACATCTAGGCAGAGCTCAATGTATTCCTGTTGCTTTTTCACATAAAGAGCAACTTCAACACCTTACCTTCCTAGCCTGGCTTTGCTAAAAATCATATAGCCATCCATGGCAGCGTTTCAGTCATGCAAGCTATCCCACTATGTCTCTACAACTGCAGCGAGATCATGGCCATGCAACTGCACACAGATCTCTGTTTTTTTCCTGTTTATTCATCATGTGGTATGCATTGGTGTACAGGTATTTTAGGGAGGTAATCAAGCTTGCAGGTTTCCTAGGAGAAGTGCAGGAAAAACTAAACCTCTCTTTGGAAATGATAGTGATGCAGCCAGTGGTTAATTTGAAAAATCCATCCACCTCTCCTCCCATCCTTTCCCCTTCCTACAGAATTGAGAAGAAAATTATCTGGTCTCCCAGACCCTTGACTTCCATCCCTAGAACTCTGAAATCCTGTTGGATGGTTTCCAACCTGCCCTTGGCATTAGTGGCCACATGGAAGAGCAGCAAAGGGTAATAGTCCTATGCATGGATAAACCTTTGACAGTCTTTGCATGACATCTTGTATTCGAGTCCCTGGTAGGCAACAAACCTCTCTAGACAAGAAGGCAGATTGGCAGATCAGTGTCTCTGTCCCTTGCAGCAGGGAGTCACCTGCAACAATCATTTGCCAAATCTTACAGGTGTTCCTGCACCTGTAGGGGTGCTGCGAGTCCAGTTGCTTCTCTTGAAGCCATGATCAGGTTCTGCTCTGCCTGGAGGGCTCTAAACCTGTTCCTCAGTTACAAGTTTTCAGGAGGAGTAAGAGCCTTTTTTCTCCTGTGAAAAGTGACCAATTTCCAGCCTTCTTCTACCATTATGATGTACCATTTCACACAGCACAGAGACCCCCAGCAACTCCACTGCTGGTGGGAGTTGGGACTCCTGGAGCTGTATCATCTTTGGACATACTCTATTTCCTGGTCATTTCCATGGATACTATGCAGCCTACTGACTTCCACCCATAATCCCTTTACCTGATGACAGAACTTGTCAACAGCAGCACAAACTTCTGCAGGAGAGCTGCACTTGCACTGTCCCAAGCTTGCCCTGCAGTCTGAGATCTGTAGAGCTGCATCTGCTGTCAGAGGGTCTGTCTGATGCCTCAGACACAGCTGATGCAGTAACTCCAACAGCTACTGAGGAATTTGCTCTGTGGAATGACATGACCATATCTGAAGAAGTGTACACTACTAGGGCTGAATACAGAGGTGCCTTCTTGTGCCGTTCTGAACAAACTGCTGCACCTGTTCACTGCCTCTGTTAGCCTTGCTCAAAACTACAAGTAGATTGATGCATTTTTCCTAGGTATTTGCTAGAAATTGTTAGGTAAAGATGGAGGAGCTATAAGTTTTGGAATAAAACATATTTACTATTTAATCCAAATGTAAGACATATGTTTCCTATCACAGGAGCAAAATACTCCTGAGCTTCTTAATAGAAGTTTAACTAGTTTAAAGAATGAATTTGATGTATCTAGCAATAGAAATAAATTGCATGGCCTGTTTGCTTGTGATCTCCAAGTATTGAACTGGAAGATCTGAAAAAAAAATGTCTTCTGTATTCTTCTGCTTTTAGTGAAATATATATCAGAAATTAAATGTTACTCAATTCTACTCAATTCTGTTCAGTCCTGAAAACTTAAAATTTTTCTTCTCTGTAAAAATAAATGAATAAGTAGAATCTCTCTGTATATTTACAAAAGAAATCAAAGGCTGAAGATGAAAGAAAACGATTGTGTGTTTTGTAGGAAATGATGTTAGGATTCCAGACTGTCTGTAAATTTTTAATGTTGCTTTTAGGAGTTTAAGTGTCATTTATGAACTTATCTCAAAAATAAAGTTTCCAATGAATATAATGTTCCATTTATACAGCTCAGTTGTCCAATTACTATGTACAGTGCAATGTGAAAATGTTATTATGAATCGCTTCTATTTCAGTGATGCAGGTAGTTAGTGGTAATTACAATAATGCTAAAAAGGATTTCAGAACAAGAGATAAGACAAACTACTTCTACAGAACAAAAAAATACAACAAAATATAAACACATATTTGCAGAAGCTGAACTTAATTTCAGATTACATTTCTGATGGTAAAAGTAGAGCACTACAATGGCATACTTTGAGGAGATACCATAAGAATACAAATTTTTTGCCTATGATTTTATCTCTTGAGCACTGATGTCAGCCTGTTTTTAGCATAAAGAATTGAAGAGTATATATTATAGTCCCTAACAGAAAACAACATAATGAAAAATTTTTGGAGATGTCTGAAGTAGCTTTTAAAAAATGCCAGCATGACCTCTACAATGCAATAAAATCCTCAAAATAGAAGCTTGCTCCATCACTACTGGAAAAAAAAAATCTACTCATTTCTACTCTTCTAAAGTGATAAGATGGAAGAGAGGGGTTTTGTGTATTATGCTTACAAAGAACCCTTTGTAACAGATAAAATTTTGTAGTAATAAGGGAGGAAAAAAGCTTTCTTGTTTTTTTGCCACTTAGCAGCACATTTTCAGCTCAGTAGGTTTTAATTTGATCAGAACTATGCATTCTTTTGATGTGGCATAAAAATGTTATTCTGAGACAGCATCTTCTCTCTAATAGGACTGCTCATTTCAGAGTGCAGTCCGAGATCCAGGGGTATAAAAGATCATCTTACTCTGGCTGAAAAATCCTGAAAGAAATAACAAGAGAACTATTTTATTACCATTTTTGGTTCAAATATTTTAACATAACTACTTTGCATGATAAAATCAGCAGGGGAGAATGGTATTAAAAAAAATAAAAACTGTGTTACAAGGAAAGAAAGTTTAGGAGAATTTCTTTCATTTTCACTTGAGAGAATAATACTATTAATATCACTGTAGTTCAGGACATGACAAGAAGGAAGCCTGTGGGATGCTCAGAGATGAGAACTTTGCTATTTAGGGTATCTGTGAAAGACTATGTTAATAAATTCAACTGTTACAAAAGAAAAGGAATATCTTTCTGATTCCCTTGTTGATTCAAAAGCTCTAAGGCTGTTTACCCCACTTGCCCTCAATAAAATACCAAACCTCCCTTTCTAGCCCTTAATCTTGACATAAATCTTTACATTCATGGTGGGGAACTCATATTTTAGAGATACATACTCTCAGATGTAGAGATACATACACCTGTTTCTAGGGATTATCCACATCTATTCTACAGAGAGGGTGTCTGATATTAGCTGGAAGAATATCAGTTTGCACATTAATCCAACGCCCCCACACAAGCATGACCCGGAATATGTTGCACAGGATTGTGATTTTATAACCACATTAAGCATACAACCCCACTGTGCCCCACCCTGGCAGCACAGCTGAACATCCTAAAAATTATTACTACAAATTTAGATATATTTTTATGCCCATTATCTTGTTTTTAATATAATTTCTGTTAAATAAAGTTTTGTAGCCAAAACTGTACACCTTAACACAATTAGCTATAAATATTATATAGTTAAGCTAATATTACACAACTTACCTTTTAAAATATAAAAAGATTTTTTTTTTTTAGGTTCAGCATACTGGATTCAAGCAAAGGGAGAGGGTGGGATCTAGACTGTCATTTATAAATTTATTTTTTTATTTTTCAAAGATGAAACCTGCCTAACTATCTTAGAAAAAAAAAAACACACATTACATAAAAGAGTACAATACAGACCTCTTTAAGGCTTTGTCATTAATAGCAAGGTCAAATGTGGTACTTTTTGCTCCATTGATTCAGAGATTCATGACCCAAGTGAGGTCAGTGCTTATGCAGAGAACACAATTAAATCAAGGTTAGACAAGCAGGATTCTTTGGTTCATGATAGTCAACCAACAGATTACATAGGACTAGGAAATTTGCATTTGAATTACACCTGCTGAAGATAATTTTTTCATTTTCTTGACTGAAAAAATGTAAGCTTATTACTAACATTAATTTGGTTTATAGAAAACATGATGATAACTAAACTGCCTGAATTCTGAGTGACTTTATATGAGCTCTTTTTATAACATAAACAAGAAAATCAAGAGAAATTACTTTGTTCAGTCTTTTATGTCTTGTTTACACTCCTTCAAGATAGCTTTTATGTAGCAAAGGAGTTGGAGTAACTTCACAAGCACTGTAAATCTTTCTAATCAGGATCCAACATAATACCTAAGGGTTCCTTTTGCACACTAAATATTTCCTATCTTAATCCTTCAATAAGTACATAATGTGCAGTCCTTCACAGATACACTTAAATAAATACAAGGCCTTAATTGGAGTATGACATTTAGAGACTGGAGTAAAATAATATGAAGTGTCAGAAAATTACTGATATGCAGTATCTTTTTCCCCAATGAAAATGAAGTTGATGATTGCAATTGAGGACTAATATTTCAGTGAGTAAAATAACTAATTTTGAATTTTCCACTTGAACTGAATGCTGTCAGTATGTTAGTAGGTTTAAGTTCCTTACAGTAAAACCAAGCATAAGGTTCACAGATCAAAGGCACAGTATTAAAACAATGCATGTAGTTTCTTCCAAATATATTGATATGTTTGTCAAAAGACATCATGGAAAAACCTAATTTTGAGAAGTGACCTGGAAAAATAAAAGGAGGATTGTCAAGTACCAAAGCATGAGAGGTCATACACAGGATGTGAAGATTTTAGAAATGTGCCCAGATTTGGAGAGAGACTTGCAAAAAGTACAGGAATAGCATTTAGAAGCCTAATTTGGCCAAAGACCAAAACAGAATTGCCAATTGGGTTCATTTCAAGAAGCCAGTAGATGAGATTAGTTTACACCAAGAGAAAATCCACACAATTTGTGTGATTGTGAGGCATGCTTATACTTTTCTCCTATTATTGTTTCTTATATTATTGTATTCAATATAACAGTAGTAATTGATCTAAACAGGCTGGGATGATAGGAAGATGCAATGGTGAGGCAACATCAGTTATATTTACTTAAGCATGTTGTACTGGGTCCCTAAGACCTAGTTCAGTGTCACAGCAACATGTCTTAAAGATCAGATTACTTGTTCTTCTAGTCCAGAATGCAGCGTGTGACTGCGCTTCCAGATGTTTGAGATGAATATGGAATTTCCAAACTATTTCCTCATAGCTGAGGTTGGAAGCATACTTCTTCAGTTTAGATAACAGAATATTGTATGAATCAGTTCAATCACATTCTGTGTCCTCAATCTACTTTTATTTAGATTTCTTTGTAGTATCTGCTACTGTGCTTGAGCACCTGTATGTCTGAAACTGTTTTGGAAACGCCAAACTAAAAAGAAATCCTTTGTCAGATTCTTCTTTTTGAACTCACTGCCACTTTCAGCTGCAAAACCTGTCTATTTCTTTTTTTCCTAACCTAAGTAGAATTCTCTGAAGTTACCAGTCCTTCGCTGAAAATCTAGAAAATGTAGAAAAGCCTAGATACTGCTGTGAAAACTGCAAGCACCAACAGAAAACAGCAGCCTGAGCAGCATCCCAGACTCCTGCATGTGCCCTGCCATGCAAGCTGTGAGCTAGGTGCAGAGTCCCTGCTGTACTCCCTAAAAGTCAGTTAAATAGCAAATGAAAGCTGGACATTGCATTTTCCATTCTCCACTAGGCTTGTCTACCAGCAGGTCTTTTCTTCTGAGACTGTGACATCCTCCAAATGTTTCTTTGCCAACATTTCCTTAGCTTATGGATGCAATCACCCCCATGCATGCCTTCTGCCCATGCCATCCTCTCAGCTGGTTTATTGCTTTTGATAACAATGTGGAGTATGAATAAAATGCCAGACTAATCCTTGTTTTATACTTCAGTATAAAAATTTGTAGACTCTCAGTCAGAAATGATAAATGTACCAAAATGACAGACATGCAGGCTGTCATTTTTATTTTGCTAAAATACTGATTGACAATACTGCCCATGAAAAGACTTTTCAAAGACATGATACAATATTGAAAAAATACAAACTACATTAGCTCAGAAGAGCAAATTATGAACACCACAAACATTTGCTTATATTGAATGTGACAAAAGCCGTATTTAAATACATAATTTTCTCATAGAACAAAATTGTCTCATACACAAAATTTACATACATACAACAGTGCCTCTTCGGTTAAGATCAATACATTCACAAAATCACTGTCCATCTGGAAATTTAAATTTCTGAAAGTTTTGTTTGAATTTCCTTAGCTCTATTGTATGAATGAGAGTAAAATTATCACATTATTTTACAGATCATCATTATTATTTCATCATATAAATCTGCTTGCACAAATGCACATTAACCTGTAAGAACTTACAGAAGGTATAAATGCCTATCTAAAGTTGCTCACAGTCTCTGTTAAACAGTATTTAGGTGAGAATGTCCCATTTAAATAGGCTGGTGACATTTATGCAACCCTTTCTGAAAATATGCAGAAATATCTTTCTCTTTTTGTTATGACATTTCTATTTCTAAATGATACCAAAACTCTATGATGTTATTCAGAGACAGTAAGGAGATGGAAGTGCAAATTTTGAACACTCTTGAAGGATCCACGGTGAGAATAATCTTTTCACTCATTAGCCATAGTATCTCATTTGCTTTATATATATACCAGTTTCTGTATGGTTTGAGACATACAGACATGAGACAACTACCGTAAAGCAAAGCGAATCCAAATAAAATGACAGCATAACTACCCCAAACTCTAAAACAAAACTAATTAATTAATGTTAAATTTTTACTGATGTCTTGTTTAAATTTGATAAATGGACAGAAAACAAGAATAACTGATTTCATTGTTGCTCAGTGTACTTAAAGAACATTCCCCTGCCTTGGTGGTTGAAGACTGTTTTACTATACAGCTATTATCTATGTAATATAAAACAAAAAGTCAAGATACTGAAAGTATGTATAAAAATATTACTCCTCTGGGGAAACACAAAAACGTGTCTATCAGTGAGGGCTACGCTGATAATATCTTGACAATTTTCATAGGTATTCTGCAACTATTACCTCAAACTCATGTAATTATTTATACATACACATTTATTCTAACAACAGATCTTTCAGGCTGGCATTTTCCTCATTCTGGAATGAGTGAACAAAATTGACATAGCTGTAACTACGTCACAAAAATAATCATATTTTGTGACGTAGTTACAGCTATATAAGAGCTAACAATAGATTCAAAGTTTCAGGTTCAAGATCCTCAGTTTATTTTTGACAAATAGTTATGATTTCCTCAACAGTCCTATGGTTTGATGAGGACTGTCTGGTTGTTTTTAAAATATTAGCACTAAATGCATGCTACTGTTGAATGGGGGAAATAAGTTTATGAAAACAATAGAGTATTTTATGACCCCTTGTTTCAGAGCTGGCAAAGTTAGCAAGTACTATTCCTAAAGCCATGTTGACATTATCAGTGTTGTCAAAGTATAAACAAACACATAAATGGAACAAAGCCATCTTGGCAAGTGCTTCAGATCACTCCTCTTCCAAAGAGTAAAGTACATAACTGATAGAGACTGTATGTTATATTCAGGCTTCTATGAAGATATCAAGCTACTATCAGCCATGGGAACAGTTTCAGTTTAGAGTTTGGATTTTATTTTTACTCTGGGTCTTGTTTTGGAATTCCATCATTTTCTGAAAAATGAAGGTAGGAACTAGGAAAAAAAAAAAAAGACTTGCTTGATACCAAATATAAACATCTGTTTTACGTGTAGTATGTTGCAAAATGCCTATTATTACCAATCTGTAAAACAGGAGGATATCAGGAAAAGGTTACAGAAAGACATGGTCTTTGAACAAATTCTTTTTATTTTTGTATGTGTTGTGTGTGTATATACAGTGGTCACCATTTTCGGTATTCCTGGGAAGTGTGTAAAACCAGGACAAGATTAGCTCACTTTGCTCTAGTGTGTGCAGACAAGACAATTCCATATTAGCCAGAAATAGGGATGTCTTTTATGTGGCACATTAATATTTCCAATAAAACGGCACAAGTTAATAAACATCCTAGATACATGCTACCTTCATCTGTTCAAGTTACAACATTTATTGATATAATATGGGTCACAAAATAAAGAAAATAGGAGACCGTATCACAGTTTTCGTCTCAGTCCCTACCGTCTCTCATTCATTTCTCTATTTGAAAAGAAAAGGAAAAAAAAAAAGAAAGAAAAAAAAAGAGAGAGAGACAAAAGGACTTCTTCCCCTGTCTTTGGAAAATCTCAGACATTCTGACCAGGAAGTACTGAGTGTATGTGGGAAATAAATAGTCCTTGAGCAGGAGACTCCAGATTCTCTTAGAGATTTTCCAAATCATTATTAGGGCCCCCAAAATCCTACTAAATCCACAGCCTACTGGGGATAACTGCTAATTGCTCCTGCAGAGGAATGGCTGGGAAAAGCATCAGCCTGAAGAAGATACAGTAAGAAGAAAGAAGGAAAGGAAAAAAAAAAAGAAAAAAAAAAGAAAAGAAAAAGAAAAAAAAAAAGACTTCTTACCCCCCCACCACCACTCAGAAGAAGGTACCAACAGGAAAAAAATAGAGCTGCCAAAACAAACTTGTCTACAGCAGGAGGCTTCTAACTGCTTTTGACAGGCACTACCACTAGTGGCAGAAGCTAGTGCTCTAGAGGCTCTGCACGGGCCAGTATCACTTTGAGGAGATTTGTGTAGCAGTGTTCAAGTGCTCAAGATTCCCTCTCCCATACAGAAGCAGAATTGACTACAGTTTATCAGCAGTGATGTGAAGAGCACCTGCATGTCTCTCTTGTCCTTATTTTCCTTTCAACAAAACTCAAAACTCACATTTTCCCATTTTCCAAAGTACTTGAATGTCTGTTTAGTACATGAAAGTGCTAATTGTTACTGTTCGTTATGGGAGCAGTAGTTCGAATGGAACATGTTATAAAGAGGGTAAAACTTTTCTAAGATCAGAGGAAGACTGAATAGTGAAATAATGAATGAGTTTAAAATACATACAGTGTTTTGCTCATTAGACATGGCAGAAGACATAGATCTTATTCATCAGAAACCAGCATAACAAGGCAGTATGCCAAGTAAGAAAATAAATTCGAGAAATCCTTGCCAAATTTCAAAGTATATCTAATCTACTTAAAATGAAGCCTAATCTGTTACATGGAGATACAATCTGCACCTCTCAGGTTCAGAGCCCCTCCCTGGGCCAACTCTAAAAAAAGAAAACATATTAACCACCCAAACAACTCAAATTAGGATATTAAGATAACACTTAAAGAAATGTTAAGTAATAGTAATAGTAGTAGTAGTAGTAGTAGTAGTAGTAGTAGTAATAATAATAATAATAATAATAATAATAATAATAATGAATTATTAAAGAACTCTGATATTGATGACAACAAATCCAGCCTTTGGTAGTTAAGCAATGCAGATTTCCCAAGAAGAGAATGCCACATGCCTCTATGATAATAGAGCCTGTGTCTGTACTAAAACAATTTTAGCTGCTTGGGCTTTTAGCGATTCTTTTAGATAAAAACACTGCTTAAATATAAGAAATATATGCTGATGAAATTAAATATTTTGTTCCTATTAGTCTGAACTGAAGACAGAACCAGAACAATAATGATGTTCCAACATCTATAGAGATGAAGGTTTGACTTGGTTGCGAGAACTATATTGTTTTCATTTCATTTTCTTTTCAAAATGAAGTGAAAATATAAGTCAAGCTCCATTAAGAAAAAAGAATATTTCATTCATATTTATTACCTACACTGCTTCCAAAACAGTCAGCACTGGTCTTGATAACAAATACATACACTGAAAATGTGTATAACTTCATTTCTTTTTGCTATCTCATTCAACCTCTCGCATTATTAAGCTGCCATCAAGAAAAATTAAAAATGCTCTAATTCAGCAGTTGAAAATTACCACATTTTTTACCCCAAAATAGGCAATGAACATCACATCTTTGTTTTATAATTGACTAGATAAGGGGCAAGAACATAATTCAATTAGTTTTGTCATACAGCTGTCTTTTTAAGACTTGAATCTGTGAAATAAGAGACCTATTAGTCAGGATAGTCTCATTTATCAGATGAGAGGATATGAGTCAGACTTGTGAAAAAGATACTGAAAGTAGTAGGCTCAATTTGGTCATACATACATATATATGTATATATAAAAACCCCCAAACATTTAAGAACTCCTAACCTACATTTCTCAGATTCAAAACTGGAAAACAAGAGAGGCTTATTTTTTCTACTTACTGTTCAAAACACCTACATTTTTTCACAATTACACACCTGTAGTCAGTTCACAGAACAGCTACAGTTAGCATTTGTTGAACAGATGACTTCCATATCTTCTATTGTGAGTATAATTTTGTTTGTTTGTTATATTATTTTTGTCTACAGTTCTAACTAGGTTATTCTTCAAGAGGTTACTAAAATGAAAGAAATAACAAATTGCAAATGCATTTCATCTCTAAGCTTTGTAAAGTTTTACAATTCATGATGAATAAGCAGCCAACGTATTATATGCAGACCAATGTGCATTAGTTGCAATTGTACTTTCTGGAACCTTGCTCCTAGTGAAAGAGTAGAAATTTAATTTGGATCATTACTTCAAAGTATATTTTATGCTGATCTTCAGCACTCAAATATATTTCTGGCTACACAGGAGCTGGGATGCAGATTGTAGTTCTGAGAACTAAAACTTTTTATGGACATAACTGAAATGAAGCAGTTTGCATAAAAATTAATATTTATTGTTTTTATTTTTTCTTTACTATCATCATTTAAGTCCTTGTACATAGGCAGAGATATATAAACGGAAACACACAATCTGTTCAGTATATCTACTGATTATCTAGATGTGTAGCCTCAGTCTGTGAACCAAATATTTATTTTTCTATTTTATTCTAAACAAAATTTTCACTCTTGCAGGCCAAAAGGATGACAGTAAATATACACTTTGACCTAGAGAAGTGTTCCAGAGCAAAATCAGTTCATCTGTCTAAAAAAGAAGCAAAAGAAGAAAAATTCACAACGATTTCCTTTGGAAAAGAGGGATGGAGAACTAAGTTGCCTCTTAATGGAGAATTAAGTTGCTTCTTACAACCATGATAAGCTCTTTAATATAAGTATTTAAAGGAAATACATATATAAAAGCTTGTCACTTCAGAAAGTAACTTAAAAAAAGAATGAAAAAGGCAATATTAAAATTTATTAACATTTTTTGAAAAAGCCCTGTCATTTGGCAAAACTGTCCAATGCTTTTACCAATTGCCTATTTCTCAGACTAATGTCTTAATCTACATTTTAAGAGACACTTAATACATAATCGTAGAATCATAGAACCATTATGGTTGGAAAAGACTTTTGAGACCATTAAGTCCAACCACAAACCCTTCAAGACCATGCCTACTAAACCATATCCCTAAGTGCCTCATCTATGTGTTTCTTGGCATTGCCAGGGATGGTGACTCCATCACTTCCCTTGGAAGCATGTTCCAATGCTTCACCGCTCTTTCCGTGTAGAAATTCTTCCCAATATCTAAACTGAACCTCCCCTGGTGGAACTTGAGGCCATTTCCTCTTGTCCTATCTGTAGTTATTCTGGAGAAGAGATTGACCTTTGCCTCACTACAACTTCCTTTCAGGTAGTTTTAGAGACTCCCCTGAGTCTCCTCCATACTAAATAACCCCAACCCCTTCAGCTGTTCCTCGTAACGTCTGTGCTCCAGCCCCTTCACCAGATTTGTTGCCCTTCTTTGGAGATGCTGTGGTGCCTCCATGTCTTTCTTGTAGTGAAGGATCAAAAACTGAACACAGTATTTGAGGTGTGGCCTCACCAGCACCGAGTACAGGGTGACAATCACTACCGTGGTCCTGCTGGCTACACTCTTCCTGACACAAGCCAGGAGGCCGTTGGCCTTCTTGGCCAACTAGGCACACTGATGGCTCATGTTCAGCTGGCTGTTGACCTACACTCCCAGATCCTTTTCTGCCACACAGCTCGCCAGTCGCTGGGCCCCAAGCCTCTAGCATTGCATGGGACTGATGTGACCAAAGTGCAGGATCCAGCACTTGGCCTTGTTGAACCTCATACGGTTGACCTCAGTCCATTGATTCTTGGAATCATTTCTGCAACTTTAAAAACAAAAGTGAAATAACAATGAAATACCAATATAAGCAAAAAATCCTGTATGATTTATACTAATAAATGATGCATTTATGCATATGGAGCATACTCCAAGTTCATTGATCACAATTCTACTATTAAATTTTTGGGCTGAATAGTTTACAGAATTTTAAAATAGCAAAATTCCTACTTTCCTGGTTGGATCACTTCAGAGTGGAAATGGGAAGAGGTGTGAACTTTCAGTCTAGTCTATATCGAAGGCTGGTGATGATCATCATCCAACAAGGCAGAGAAAAAAAAAAAAAGTAAGACAGCTCAACTAACTTTATCTTTAGGCCTATTTCTTCCCCAGAGCTGGAATATTCAAGATCTGCATGGCTCATAGGGTTTGAGCGGAAGGAAGGAAGGAAGGAAGGAAGGAAGGAAGGAAGGAAGGAAGGAAGGAAGGAAGGAAGGAAGGAAGGAAGGAAGGAAGGAGAGAAGGAAGGAAGGAAGGAAGGAAGGAAGGAAGGAAGGAAGGAAGGAAGGAAGGAAGGAAGGAAGGAAGGAAGGAAGGAAGGAAGGAAGGAAGGAAGGAAGGAAGGAAGGAAGGAAGGAAGGAAGGAAGGAAGGAAGGAAGGAAGGAAGGAAGGAAGGAAGGAAGGAAGGAAGGAAGGAAGGAAGGAAGGAAGGAAGGAAGGAAGGAAGGAACACACCTTTCAAATATATAAATGGAATTCACCATGTTCTGATTTGTGTCCATTGCATCTCTTATTGTTGTTCACCTCCAAAAGGAGTCTGGCTCTGTGTCCTTGGTATCTTCTGATCAGGTGCTTGTAGACATCAATAAGGTTTCCCTTTTGCTTTCTCTTCTCCAGGCTGAACAAGCCCAGCTCTCTCAGCCTCTCCTCATATGTCCTGTGCTCCAATCCTCCTCCAGCTTGGTGGCTACTGCTGAACTTGCTCTGATATGACCATGTCTTTATTGCACTGGAGGGCCCAGGACTGGACATAGTACTCCAGATGTGGCCTCACACATGTCAAACAGAGGGTGTGAATATCACCTCCCTCGATTTGCTGTCACTGTTCTTTCTAACATAGCCCAGGAGGCTGTTGGCTTGCTTTGCTTTAAGAGCAAATTGTTGACTCATGTTCAATTTCTTATCCACCAGAACCTTCAGGTGGATAAGAAATTCCTTCTGAACCTTTCCTGCAGAGCTGTTTCCTAGATAGACAATCCCGAGCCTAAATTGTTGTATGAGGTTATTCCATCCCAGGTGCAAGGCTGTATTTCATAAGGTCAGAATTCTTTCAGAACCTACCCCACATTTTTATGTCATCTATCTCATCCCCATGAATACACTTAAATCTTCTTGTTTAAATATTCTGGATTATTTTGTATCTATGTGAGAGTCTACTCCTTTTATTTTCTGTTCATCCTCTGATAAAAGATTCAGCAGAATACAAACCATGAAGGCAGGGCATCCTTATTCTATCACCTAGGAGGACAATGTCATTCATAGCTTTTTTTTTCTGAGGTTGCCTTGGATTGGGTCTTAGTCAATTAATGCATCTTCCTGTTCTTTCATCAAATTTCCATCATCCAAGTGAAATTGAATTGTACAAAAACTCTGATGGGGTATTAATCTTTTCAAAGGATAAATGAATTATTTTCAAAGACATTTAGACAATTTTCCAAATTGCTCAGGGTATTTGAAAAAAAAAAAGAAAAAAAAAAAAGGAGGCAAAGAGAATACAAAATAATATATTCCTAATTATTATTTCTACACACATCACAGGATACGTTAGGCTCCAAACATAAAATCATAGAGTTACAGAATCATTAAGGTTGGAAGGGACCTCTAGAGATCATTTAGTCCAACCCCCCTGCACACACAGAGTCACCTAGAGCATGTGGCAGAGGACTGCATCCAGGCAGATTTTGAAGATCTCCAGAGGAGATTCCACACCTCTTTTGGCAACCTGTTCCAGTACTGTGCCACCCTCACTCTTAAGAAATTTTTCCTGAAGTTCCTGTGGAACTTTTGGTCCTTCAGTTTGTGGCCGGTTCCTTTTGTCCTATCACTGGCCGCCACTGAAAAGAGGCTGGCCCCATCCTCCTCACTCCCTCAAACAAACGTGGGGTATGGAGGACACATGAAATCCTCCTAAACTAGAGTGACAAAACATCAGTAATTTATTTTACTAATGTTGAACTTTGTGATTTGCAGAGGATTTTCCCACAACTCAGTCTACACATTCAACTCCAAATCTGCTTTGGTAAAAGATTTCATATCTTCTACCAGTTGGGCAGAGCTATCCTATCAACTATTCTTTAAGAGAAATTTCCCTTTTTTTCTCCAGATGAATAAACCACACAGTAATCTTTCCAGACAGTCACTCTTTATTGTCTGGATTGTCTTGTCTGGATTGTCCATCCAGACAATCGCTCAAAAAAAGAATGAATAATCATTTACTTACTGTACATGTGTCACGATCCCTGATATTTCATAACTAGCAAATTACTTTCCCACATGTCAAAATAAGTAAGATATAGCAGTAAGGGCTTTACAATATGAAATTTTAAAATGAGAATGTTGGTCTACACTGGGATCATCCTTAGGCTGAAAGACAGAAAAACTTTAGGTCTACATTGACGCATTCCCCTACTGTTTTGATAGACTGATAGCTCTTGGTTACCTGTTTCTTGACTTCATAATTCTTATATGCTTGATTGTACAGAGTCAAAGAGTGATAAAAACAATTGCAATTTCCCATTCATGTTTTTAATTTTTCTCCTAATAATTAGTTTTTGATTGTTCCATCAAGGTCCTCCCTATGCAGTGCATATATTTAGTGAGTCACTGTCTCACGTCTTTAGTATCAATCACGATTAAAAAAAAATACTGCTTTTGCATGGGTCAAGACAGCTGTTCTTGTACCCTGACCTGGTTATTATTTGGATAATTGCATTCTGTACCATTTGAAAGCTTTTTTAGTGTTCTGGTGAAATAGAACATTCTTCATATGCTTTCCTAAGCTCCTGCTTACACTTTGGAACATTTAGTGTATTTCACCCATATCAACCTTGGCGAAATCCTGCATTAGTAACATCATGTTAAATGTATCAATTTCTCTGGTGTAAAAGGCCTCTATATTTAAGTCCCTGACAATTTCTATTTTAAGATGCATTTTGTATTTTTTATTTATTCGGGAACTGTTTTTGCTTTGTTTTCGTAATGGCTCCACAAGCACAGAGCTGCAGCTGAGATTCCGATTTCCTTTTGTATCAGCCATGGTCATGATTTTGGTCAACTGCATTTGCTCCCTATATTTATGTATAAGTGAATATAGCTAGATACATGACAATGAAAAAAGTGTCTTATAAACAATATAATATCTTTTTCTGGATTTTATATTGTGGAAATGTATTAGAGAAATCCTCTATTCCAGAATATAAATGATTTTTATATATCTGTTGTATCAAACATGGCAGCTTCTGATCACACTTTTTATCTTCCATCCCTTGTGATACAGAAACTTTGCATAAATATACTGTTAATTATTTTTCATCACATAAAATCAATAATATTTTTAAGCTATACTCAGTCTTCCCACTAAGGACAGACAAGTATGTTTTAAAAGACCACTCACAGAAAGAGGAGTGAGATCAGAAAGCAAACCTGCTAAAAAATCAGAAACTATAACTCATAATAGAAGAGTTGTAGGAAACACTCAATCCATGATTAAAAGACTAAATGAAAAGAAGTTCTTTTCTCTCTGATAACAAAATGCACAAATATAAACATAGAGATAGGAAGTTAAAAAAATTGTTTTATTATTTTCTTAATCTTAAATGTTCTCTGCTTTTCTAGTAAACTTTAAGATGCTTTATGGCTATAATTTTAAAGCCAGCATATCCAAAGATTCATTTTAAGGCAGAGTGACCTGCCTGCTGTTGCAGGCTACTGGAGCTCTAATTAAAAAGAACATCTCCTCACATGTGTCTAAACTTATTTCTACAAGCAAATACACTCCGAGTGAGTATTCCATCTATTAATCTTTTGTGTTATATGAGATTAACTGATTCTCTTTTTCCATAAGAGTTTTTTTTTCAAAATTCTTTTTATTCTATTATATATTTACCATAGCACTGGGGAGTTTTGATCAATGACAGAAAACTCTAAGAATGAGTATCACACCAGCAACAATAAATAACAGAATTAACTTGGCTATTTAACAAGAGGAATACTCTGGCCAGAGTTTCTGAAAATCAAGGAGTTACAGAGTCTAGTATCTCTAATAACATTGATAAAATTCCTTCTTTGGAGTTAGAGTATGAACCAGGTCTTTTTATGTCTTTTTATGTTTAGTAAAAGTAATGATGTTCAGATAGTAATTTTAAGTGAGCAGAAGAGGAGTTAGTAAAATGTGGAAGTTTTATTCTATACTAAGTAATATTTTCACTATCTGTTATGCAGTTTAAAATTTGGAGCAGTTCAGCTTAGATAGCCTACCAACCTTCAAAAAAATCATTTAATTAAATGGAGACCTCTTATTTTTTACATTCTGTATAAGCTATTCTCTTGATTTTATTTATAAAGGTCATGTGGTAATGTTAAATTTCTCCTGATGAAACATATTTTTTTTCTTACTCATTTAAGAAGCTGAGCTACCATCATGTTTTGAGGCTGTATCTCTCTTTCACTTTCTATTGTTTAGTATCATACATTCAAATAAATGCCTAGCAGACTTGTGGCTTAACCCTCTTTTCTTGTTGATTATTGAGTGATAAATTAAAATCTGATAGCATTTAAATTGAATGTCCATGATATGAAAGCAATCAAGTGTTTCCCTCATTTCCACATGTTTAGCTCTGCTGACCTGATACAAGCTCTACAATTCTTAGAGGAATGAGCACTGTAATGGTGTAAAGAGAGGTTTATGATAGCCCTTTGGCAAATTTCCACTTGTGAGTTCCTTGGCAATCTTTTCCCTGCTACTCTCAGTAGGAGTTAATGCTTCTTGCCCCTAGAATTTGGAATTACTTAGCCCTTTACGATCATCTAAATATGGAATGCTGGCTTTGACACCTTGAAAGAAGTTTACTATTAAGACATGCAATGGAACAAACTTGACAGTCCTTTAGGCTCCTTGGTAAATACTACTTTGACATTGCTATCTTTAAACAACATGCTTTAAAGGAACTTTATACCTGAAGAAACAAAAAAATGTTGGTCCCTTGCCAGCTGTTATGCTGAATGCCTTCACCAAATCTATTGCAGTTGTGCTGATGTATGTCACCTAAATATCTCGTTCAAACATGGAAAATATGTATGCCATTCTAAAATCCACTAATATGTGTACAGTCTTTTTCTTGTTTAGGAGATTGATTAGGCTAACACTATCTAGTACAACAAATATTTCAGTGGAGTAGTGAAAAAACCTCCCTATAGGAAGAGCTGACTTTTGAGATCTCAGATTGAGAGGCAAAAGTTTGAAGTATGTTTATAAAAGAATGTTGTTGCCTTGTTAGGCAAGTTGATGGAATTGGACATTGAATATGAAGGACTTACATGTATCCAATGTCCAGTGATCTCAGCGCAACACATAGTATAAGAGATAAAGTGTAAAGAAAATAACCTGGAACACCATGAGAACTGAAGCTCTAGAAATATGGTATGCAATGGATGAAGATTTAAGCATTGCTTCACTCTTTACCTAGTCAGAATGGGATGCAATAAGAAAGGACATAATCCAAAGATTGTTTCTGACATGCTTGATATGATGCCGTTTAGACATTTACATTTAACCTAGGGAAGGCTACATGAAAAGCAACTGATGAACACTGTATTTCACATAAAAATAAATATATGCCTTTAATCTGAGGTTATGTAAAGACATTGACAATGCAGAAGAGTTTGTCACTAATGTAAGACGGAAGAGCAAATTTTGAGACTCATTGAACAATGACAATGTGGTTGCATACCATGAAGAGGTAAGTCGAAGGTGGGAGAAAAACTCCAGAGCAGCAGAAAGATGCAGAACTAAACCTTGCTAAGATAATTTATTTTTTTTTGCACAAGAGCAAACTAAAAGAAAAGTCATGTTTACTTCCATCCCCATTGCAGAGCAACTTCAAAATCAGCTCTATTTCATCTAATTTATAAGCTGTTAAGTGCATGACTGCCATAGTTTGGGTTTAATTCTTGTTTATCTTTGTGTTGTATTTACTTGCATACTCAGAATTTCCCCTGAAGTTCTATCCAGATTTTTATCTCCTTTCCTATGATTACTTATGACTCAGAACTTAAGCAAGATATTTAACAATTCTGAATACCTACCAACTTTCAGAAATGCCAGTTTTGGTCTGGTGTCTATCTTGTTCCACTTAGCACCATGTGGTTCAACTGTCTCTATGTGACTGCTTTAAATGATGAAATACATATTTCACATACACTAATTATAGACAACTGTATTTTACATAAAGCACTAAGTGAGAATGATCTATGTCCTTTTTATCTTTTTCGTGATGTTGGGCAATAGACCAACAGAGACTTTTTGAGGAAGACAGTGAGTTGGAGTAAACGGTCTCAGTAGGCTTCAAAGGACATGCCCTTCGACACATGCCCAAGATGATGAATTCGTATAATTCGTTCTCATATCAGAGGATAAGGTGTTTGACGATGAGGATGTCATCCAGGAAACAGTTATGCTCTCTGTCGAGCGTAAAATCAGAAAGTATCTCTCTTCTTTTTCATCATCTCTTGCTCCTGTTTATTTTCTCAGCTACAGGCATACGATGCCTGCAGTTAAGTCTGAATTTGCCAAAGTATAAACAGACAAATAAAGCTAAATAAAATTAATTGTAGGACTTTTGTCCTAGAAGCAGCTATCACTTTCACGAATATAACTCTATGCACATCTATTCTCCCACCTTTGGACAATTTATAAAGATAAAATGTCTCTGAGGCCATTTCACCTCCAGTACCAATACTATCCCTGTGGCAACTTTAGTTCAAGAGATAATGTCCCCTGCGATTGGCTTTCTTTTCCTCATCTCCTTTTATAAATCTATTGTTTACTTCCTTTGCTTAATACTGTGCTGTTTACAGATCCCTTTACTTTTGCATTTCTGGTCACCGTTTTATTTAATAAGACAACAGCTTTGACAGATTATAAATCTTAATAGCTTATAAATCTTAATATTTTATAAATCTTAAACTAGCAAAGCAGCTAATTACAGACCACAGAGATTAACTATATTGTGGTAATCCTATGCTCAGAGGAAGGGACAGTATGTTTACACTGCACACTTTCCAAAAAGACTCTTGTAGAATTTGAGCCATTATAGTAGAACACACTGACGCTGTATTTTAAGGATTTAGGACTATATTGAGACCTCTTACTTTAGGTATCAATCTTGGATATTGCACTGCCAAAGAATTAGGTTGCAGAGTGCTTCAGATCGCAGAAGTCTTTTGTATTTTTAACAGAAAGGTCAGAGTCTCTGAAGAGCTCCCTAAGATGAACTGAACTGGCTGAGCTAATGTGCTCCGCAGGTGTCTCTGACTCTTACCTGATTGCACAAGGCTAATCACCTGCCTCTGATATGAACATTTGTGATCAGATCACATCCCTGACATTAAATGCTTTCATGACTTAGCTACTATTAAAAATTCATAATCTCTAATAAATGCATATTTAAAGTCTGCTGGCATCCCAATTACACTAGAATTTAGCAGTCTGGCTCAGGCTCTAAGTATTTATTGAACACAGAATACATCACAGAAGTACACATCTCCAGCATAACATACTGAGAATTAATGTTATTTGCATTTATCCTATACCAAATGTCAAAAATGATGGCTAATTTGAAGAGCAGAAATTGCAAAAGGCAAGTGTAGAGCTATTACATTTTGTTTACAAGAAATCCTTTTTGTGTTAGGAAGAGTGGTGCCACCAGGTCAAGGGAGATGATCCTTCCTCTGTGCTGAGCCCTGGTGAGGCCACACCAGCAGTGCTGTGTCCAGTGCTGGGCTCCCCAGTACAAGAGGGGTATGGAGCTACTGAAGAGGGTCGAGCACAGAGCTACAAAGAGGAGCATCTGCCTATGAGGAGAGGCTGAGAGCTGCGCCTGTTTAGCCTAAAGAGAGGTAATTTTACTAATGTGTATAAATACCTTAAGGGAGGTTGCCAAGAGACTGGGCTCAGACTCTTTAGTGATGGCCAGCCCCACTTGAATATGAGGAAAAACTTATCAACTATGAAGGTGACAGAGCCCTGGAACAGGCTGCCCAGAGAGGCTGTGGAGTTTCCTTCTCTGGAGATCTTCAAAATCCACCTGGATGCCACCCTGTGCCCCGTGCTCTGGGTGTCCCTGCTGGAGCAGGGGGTTGGACCAGATGATCCCCAGAGGTCCCTTCTGACCTCCGAAATTCTGTGATGCTGTATCATAACACAGGTGAAAATAAAACAAAGTTTTCAGATATTAACTTATTTCAAAGACCTTTTTTTTAAAAAAATCTTTTAAACTCTGTTTTCAGGAGCCTACGCAAAACAATGCTATGGCCACTATAAGAGAGATCTATGTGGACTAACTCAAGTGTAATCAGTCTGTCATATCCCAAATTTAAACATTACACACTAATACGGGGGGCACAGTCACAGGACTTTTAACACAAATGGAAGACATTTCTCCTTTAATCTGAGGAAAAAAAGGTGATTTTGTTGAGCTTCAGGCCATGCTTCAAGATTATTTAAAGAATAGATGTTCACAGAAAAAAAATGGACATTTGACACGTGCAATACCTGCATGAGAAGGTTATACTTTTATTGTTTTCTCATACCTCATTTTTCTTTTTTAAATCAACATTGCTATTTTAAATATCTTGGAGAGTCTATGAAAAAAATCTAGAGCTTAAAAATACTAGGTTGAATATTCAAACAAATGCTCAAGAACTGTTTAAAAAAAATAATGCAACCTTACAGCATTATAATGATGACAGTTGTCAGTACAATTATATTATTGTACCTGGTCACATTTTACATGGGAATTGTGCTGCAAAGCAAGGCACTTGTGGAATCATATTAAGCGCAGCTTTTACTATTTCCATAGATTTAAACAGGGCTAGTAAAAACTTAAAAAAAAAAGAGTCTGAGCTCCCAAATACTACATTTTCAAGTTTTCACTTCAATTGAGTACAATAGCATCAATCAAACCCTCCAATAAATTTTACAGTTTGATCTGAAATAGGAGTATTCTGATGTAAAAATCTATTCATTTTATTTGCTTTTAGTAAAAATGTACTGAATATAAAAAGGTCATTCCTAGGTTGGAATTTAAAATTCATATGAAAACTACAAAGATGCAAAAACACTTGTTTCTTTGCACAAACTTTTAGATATTGTTGAAAAAAACTAGTATTTAAAAAATACAAACAGTCCTGGGAAATACCATATAAAAATCAGTGTATTTTCCATAATGTTGACTGCAACCCACAATATCAAAATTACAGCAACATTGTAATGTCAATACATTTGATAGCATGTGCCATTAAATACTCTTATGGAAAGACATCTGTGATATCAAAGTAATTTCATGGAAAGCATCAGAATGATCTGAGAATACCTGATGATGATGGAAATGAATGAAGGCTAAGAACAGAACAATAAGAGGAGATTCTGTGTGATTAGTGAAAGCTTATGGAAATTACATGAAGTCAATGTGAATCAAAGTCCTATAAGTGATCTAAAGACAAAGAAGACAGAATACCTTCTCTTTAAAGAATTCAAATTCAGCATAATTTTTACATTATACAATTTAGTATATTTCACATATAAAAATTAAATTAGAAATGACAATAGGGAACATACGCAAGATCCAACTGTTAACATTTAGCTAAAAAATGCGAACAGCAAACTGCTCTGTTTTTGGTGAATTTTCAAATATTTAAAATCAGATGGATTTGTCAGTATAAAATTGTAGTAGTCAAGTCACTAGAAGCAGGGAGTTGCGCTTGCAGAAAACACTCCACCCACTTTCCTGCATCCCGTCATCTGAGGCTTGGTACATTTCCCCAGCCCGAAGCAGCAGTGAGGAGCCAGGTCACTGTGAGGAGACCAATCTTTGGAGCACATTTCTGTAATGAGGCAGGCCATGAATGCATATGGAAAAATGGAAATGAGAAAGTAAAGGACAATGACAATAAACAGAGATGACAATTAGCTGACTGTGCTTTAAAATAGTTTCAGATGAACATGGCCATGATACTGGAGACGAACTTCTGTCTCTTCTGAGAAAAGGAAGGCATGGGAAATGGGACAAACACTGAAAAACAGAAACTCATTAGCCAGAGAAGAATTTCAAACTATTATTTTTTAAAAATATCATAGTACAATTATACATTTTGAGCCCATTCTTTTAACTTCTGCTTCACTGGTATAGTTTTGGAAGCCATCTTATTTTGTATTTGCTACTTATGGATCAAATAATTCTTTCATCCACATCTAATCCACAATTTTCTCCGTAATTCCAACTTTGTTAGACCGAAGCCAATATCTCTATAAAGGTGTCCTGTATGATTTCTACTGGTAGCTTTTAGGACATGGATAAGCCCAGGAAAAAAAAAACAAACAAACAAACAAAAAAACCCAACTTCTTCATGAATCCAAAATACCCAATTCTACTCAGAGTCACGAGAACCAGTTCTAGGCAATTCATCCACAGCATCTTTTAAAGCTTTCAAAGTTTATTTTCTCGCAGTTCTTTTTAAGGCAAACTACATGAATTAATCTTACACAATAGATATGCATCCCATTGAACATAATGAGTTCTACCACCAGGCCACTTTCTTACACAGAGTACCAGCCGGCTATCAGCAGGCAACAACTTATGGTTGGAACCAACTTGGGCTGCATTAGAACTTGTTGTATTCACCGTAGCTGGCGAGGTTCTGGAAAGCAGGTCCTCTTCCGATTCATCCTGACAAAAATAATTATGGAGAATATTCCAAGCGGGGAAGGCTCCGCTGTCCAAGGCGGAGGGGGCGGCGGGGCAGGGGCGCGGGGCGGGCGGGGGCGTGGTGAGCGCGGGAGCCCGCGGCGCCGCGCGGCGAACGCGCCAAACGCGGCGAACGCGCCAAACGCGGCGGCTGCCGGAGGAGGCGCCGGGGCTGCCGGCTCCGCTCCCGCCGCCGCTCCGGCCCCTCGCACACGCGCTGCTCCCTTTTGCTGCTCGGGACGAGCCGCCCCCTGCGCGGGCAGCGCCCGCGCCATGTGAGCGGGCGGCGCAGCCGTCGGGCACGTCCAGGATGTGAGGAGCAGCCCGGGAGCGGTAGCGGCGCCTCAGCGCGGGGCCAGCATGACCGAGGTGAAGGCTAAGGACCCCGGAGCGCCTCCGTCTGCCAGGGACGGGGCGGTCCTGCTGCAGGGCCACCCCGGCCGTGACCCCTTCCGCAGGGAGGCAGAGGCCGCCGACATCTCCCTGGACGGGCTGCTCTACCCCAAGAGCAGCGACGAGGAGGAGGACGAGGAGGACGAGGAGGAAGAGCCGCCGGGGGGAGAGGAACGCGAGTCCCTCCCGTACCGTCCGGGCAGCGGCTCCCTCTCGGATAAGGACTCGCTGGACAGCGTCCTCGACACCTTCCTGGCCCCGGCGGCTCATGCGAGCTCCGCCCTCGCCGCGGCGCCCTGGTCCTTCTTCGGACCGGAGCTCGCGGAGGTGCCCGGCGCGCCCATGAGCCGCTGCTCGGAGCAGCGGGCGGGAGACGCGGCCCTCGGGGCGGCCGCGCAGCCCCCGCCGCGACCTGCCCCGCTGTGGCCGGACGGCGACGCCGCGAAGCCGCGGCCGGCGGGGGGCGGCGCGGAGGGCCCCGCCGCGGCTGCCAAGGGCAAAGCGCTCGCGGCGCTGCCCGGCGAGGAGCGCGGCTTCCCCGGCCGCCTCGAGCAGGACGGCGGCAGCCTGGCCCCGGCGCCGGCCCCCGCGGCCTCCCCGCCGGCGGCGGAGCCCGGGCAGGACTACGTGCACGTGCCCATCCTGCCGCTCAACTCGGCCTACCTGGCGTCGCGCACGCGGCAGCTGCTCGACGTGGAGGAGTTCGAGAGCGGCGCCTTCGGGCCGCGCGCCTCGACCGCCGCCGACTTCGCGGACTTCGCGTACGCGGCGGCCGCCGAAGGCAAGGAGGGGGCCTTCGCCTACGGCGACTTCCAGCCCGCGCTGAAGATCAAGGAGGAGGGCAGCGGCGCCTACCTGGCCGCCAAGGGCGCCGCGGGCCCCGCCGACTTCGCGCAGCACCCGCGGGCCGGCCAGGACTCGTCGCTCGAGTGCGTCCTCTACAAGACCGAGTCGGCGCTCCTGGCCGGCGCCTACGGCCCCGCGGCGGCGGCGGGAGGGCCCGACAGCCTGCCCTCCACCTCCGCCTCCGCCTCCGCCGCGCCGCCGGGCCTCTACCCGCCGCTCGCCCTCAACGGCCACCAGCCCCTGGGCTTCCCGGCGGCCGTGCTGAAGGAGGCGCTGCCGCCGCTCTGCCCGCCCTACCTCGGCTACCTTCGGTGAGTGGCCGCGCGGGCGCCGCGGACGTCGGGTGCCCGGTGCCGCGGCCCGTTGGGCGCGTTGGGTGCCGCGGCGCGTTGGGCGCTCTCCGTGTCGCGGCCGTTAAGCGCCCATGGAAGATGCTGAGGCCAGTAAGTCCGTTTTGCCCGTCTAAACTCCGTGTGACGGCTTTAAAGAGCAGTCGTAGCTGGCTGCTGTTTTGTCCGTGCGCTGGGGAAACACAGCTCGTGTGTGGAGCGCGCTGTGAGGCATTTTGCTGTGTAACTGATAACATTTAGCTTTGTAACTGATACATTTAAAAATCTTTCAGGCGCAGTTCTGATTTGAGAAAAGTAGCATTTTTATCTTGTAACTGTTCATTACTACGTAATGTCTTAGCAAGTAATAAGTTGTGAAGAACGGAGGAGCAGGGTGTTTTGCAGACTGTGTTGTAATCCATACATAGACAGTAATTATAAATGTCTAAATATTCTTTAAAATATCTCTTCCTGATTTGAGAAGAAAAGCAGTAATTTCACACACAAACAAAAGACGCCCGAAACGTTTCAAATATGTATATAGATTTGTTAGAATGAAGTGGCTTACTGTGATTCCAAGGTGTTATGCATTACATAGGGAGGTGTATGAATATATATATACACCAATACTACAGCCTCAACAGAAATCCGTGGGTATTTTAACATATGAAGATTAAGTAGATTAGTGGGTTTTTTGTTTGTTTATTTTTTCTTGCAAAAAAATTTGGAAGTTCTTTTCTTAGCTCTCCTTAATGTGCCCTTCAAACCTAGTTGTTGGGCAGATGGCTGAAGCTGCACGGGAGAAGACAAACTGATTTGTAAAGATTTTTTTCTAGCTGAGATAAATTGTTCCTATGTGAAAGGAGCTTTTGAAATTCAGTTTATTTCTATTTGATTCTGTTTCTCTACCATTCTGTGCTGAGGAAAAAGTATTAAAAGCAGTAGGACTTTACTCAAAAGGGTTGTTGGCCTGAGGGAAGGTGAACATTCTGACAAGTTCCTAGATTTTTACCTTCTTTGGCTAATGAAGATTAGAATACTACTTTGACCAATATGCGAGCTTTTTTATGACTTGGCATATTTTATAAATGTAACTCCTAGTATAGAGAAGCCCGTAAATGGAAATGCAGTCATACTTGGATTTTCTTATTTTTTTTTCTTGTTGTCCTCCTGAGGTTTGGTTACAATTTTTTTAAAAATGAAGTTTTAAATATAAAACTAATTAATACAGGTAGCTGTCACAAATTAACTTATCTGTCACAAATCTAAGTATGTAATTTCTCTTAATCCTTTTTCTTTCAAAGGCCAGACACAGAAACCAGCCAAAGTCCTCAGTACAGCTTTGAATCCTTACCCCAGAAGATTTGCCTCATCTGCGGTGATGAGGCGTCTGGTTGCCACTACGGAGTACTTACCTGTGGAAGTTGTAAAGTCTTCTTTAAAAGGGCAATGGAAGGTACTATATGATACCATTGTTCCTAGTTACTTGAAATACTTCTTTATAGGCATTGCAAAGAACATAACTTCTAGCAATTGCTGAAACAGATCTTTATTGGTGTAGTTAGGGCTTTCTGTATTTGCTGTTTTGGCAACTCTATTTAAAGTATTGCAGTGAATACTAAATTCTTTCCTGACTGATTTTAATAGCATTATTTTTTTTTTTACTTTTATTAGTTGCCATTTATCACTTACTCTTTCTGAGTAGGCAGAAGTTCATAACAATCTTTCATATTGCCCAGTTTAATTTAAAAAGTTTGAGTGATAATCAAATAAAATGTTCATTCTGTTTTTTAAGTCCTGAGGCATTTTTCTTGCTTGCAAAGTGAAGAATCTGGCCTCCTGAGTTTTATGGAAGAATTTCATGTTTTACTGAACTATTTAAGTAATAATAATAAATAATATTTCAATAAATAAAATTTAAGTAATAATAAATGGGTTTGACTTTTGTTCCAGCTAACCATTAATTAACTAAGGCAAGCTGCAGGTTTAATAAGACAACAGTAAGATTACTTATACTTATTTTTTCATTTTTAGTTATATTATGTGACTTGAGGTCATTGTCAATATATGCCTGCTGAGGTTATATAAATCTTGTACAAATACAAGAACCGATTTCTAAAGTTCAGCCAATATATAACAACTGTGCCTACATCTTATGCTGTGTCTCCTTTTCTGTGGCTATAATCTAACCCATTAGAACTAGGATATTAAGGTTTCTTTTCCATATACTTATCAAAATTGTTATTACAGTGTATAGATTTCCTCAAAATAATAAAAAAAATCCTTCCTAAGTTTTCTTGTTATGATATAGAGCTTATTGAACGTTATAGACTTAATTTACCTTCCAATGAAGAGGCATATGAATACTGAGAAATTAAGAGTTTAGGGAAATAACGTTGTTTAGATTTTGTTGTTGTTGTTTTAGGATGCTGTTATTTTCTAGCTTAAGCATACATGCACATTTGTCTTTATATTTCCAGTATAAGGACACTAGACTATGTGGACTTTGGAGTTACTGCAGCATTTTTTTTTCTTCAATACATTTATGAGGGGTATAAGAAACAGTCACTAAAACATGTATATTAGGTGGTTTTGCTTCACATACTTCACTTTTTTTTTTTTTTTTTCCCTTTTGGAGAATCAGCCATATACTTAAAAATGCAAAGCAAGGAAATGAAGTTTTAAGAATGTGCATAATTAATGAATGCTATATTTTTAAAAAGTTTATTTATTCACTTTTCAACTCTACAGTTATATATATATATATATATATTTCTTTTCTATTTATATTTGATTTCCATTCAAATTTAATCTCTTTCCTAAGTCAGTTTCACTACTTGTACAGAAGGTGAGCCTGCTCAAAAATGCATTTTGTTAATGTTCAACATAAGTATCTTATTGATAAATATTAAGAAGATATAAATTGGTAGTAGTAGCATCTTAATCAAAGTTTGTTTTTGCTAGTTATTTACAGGAAGTATGTATTTGTAGAATTTTACAGGATCTAGAATGTACACATAAAGTGAAAGAAGAGGTCAGCATTTACTCAAAATACATATGCTTTACATAGCATCTTCATATTCATTTTTAAGTGATTGCAAAGAGTGAGAATATTGTGAGAAAAGGCATTGATTTCTTTATTAAAAATATTCGAAGAATGGACAATACCTCAGAACGGGGACTAAAGCAAGGAAAAGTATAGCCCATGAATCTTAAGGGAAAGCTTGACAGAAAAAAGCAGCATGACCAAGCCTTTCAGATACATAGTTATTCATAGGTACGTGGCTTTTTCTAGAAGGTGTAAGTCTATGGAGAATTCTAAAAAAGTCAGACTTCCCATTTTAACTGAAGCATAGGATATGATAGTTAGCATTGAAATAATCTCATTTATGGATAAATGCCTTGTTTCCCTCTGGTTTAGGTGTTCTTCACTTTTAGCTTGATATCAGAAGTAAGGGTGATAGAATACTCTCTGGGGGAAAAAAGAGGATTTTTATTGCAAATCCAGTAGAAAATGGTATTTGAAAGTTTACAATAGTAATTGTGTAATTTGAGCATATTTTTAATGAAAAATGTCTCCATGCCTATCATTTCTTGAAGTGAGAATGTATTATTTAACCTTTATGTTTAGGTAGTACTATTACAGACATAGCTATTTTGTTTTTAAAAATAATAGTTCTTGTAAATAAGACCTTAAACTTTGTGATGCAAATTCATAGTCATGATTCCACTTTAGATTTACTTTGCATAAGAACTTATTACAAGAAATAATATTAAAATCAGAACTAGAAATTTGCTACTTTTTGGATTTTCTCTATTTAGATGACTTTCATATATTATGAAGCTTTCAAAAGCATAATATAGAGGGACAAAGCATAGTGCCATATCATTTGTTGAGAAATGTCTATTTTAAAAAATCTATTTAGTCTCAAATATGCTTGCTGTTTCCAGCCTTTGTCATCTTCCGGTTCACACACCACTTATTTTAACTCTCTTTTTGTGAGTGGAAATTACCTTATTAATGAAATGTTCCCTTTGTGTTAAAAGGAGTCATTACATTATCCAGAAAACTCTACTTTTCATCTCTGATCTTTCAGAATGAAAGTCAAGTCGTAATATTCAGAACAAACAATTATTTAAGGCCATACAGGTGAACCTAGAAATATTTCTACAGCAAGTAAGATTTAATCATTCATTTGATTACAAACAGCAAAGATTTACAATGTAATTAATCCATCAGTTTTCACATTTTAACAGTGAACTGGAACTGTTTTAAGATCACTAACATGAAAGTGTAGGTTTAGAATAAATTATTTTGGATTGTTTGTTGATAGTGAATAGTGAATGTCTGTTCATAATGAATTGTAGAATATGCTGGATAGTTTCAGTTGCTGGATTCTTGATTTCTGTATGTTGATGTGATCATAAAGAAAAAGATGTTAGTACAACATGTATACTTTACCCTAAACAGCATCTTGAAGAGAAATAGGTTAACCAAAGGCAGTTCAGTTCCTTAGAAAAAAATATTCATTTTTTAATCGGCTTTGAATTAATTTTTTGCCCAATTTTAACTCTTCATGCAAGTTGTAATATTTTCAGGAGTAAGTTTTATATTTCTGGAAAGACTTTTTAAGGGAAAGACTATAGTAAATATATGATTAGTGAATACATAATACAATTTTCAGACCTCGAGCAACAGCTTTTAAAAGCATCTGAAAAAAAACGAGTACATTTTTGGGGAAATCAGATAGGAAAAAAAATAATGCTGCAAATAGGAAGAAGAGCTAAGGAAAAGATAAGGATAGTTAAGGGTAAGTATTGAGTTTTTTGATTTGTTTTATTTCATGAAACATTACCTTTCTTGTCAGTGAGTTGAAAATGAGGTTGTGGAGTCTCCTTCTCTGGAGAGCTTCCAAGCCTGTCCGGATGTCACCCTGTGCCCCGTCCTCTAGGTGTCCCTCTGAAGCAGAGGGGTTGGACTAGATGTCCCTTCCAACCTTAAGCATTCTGTGATTCTGTGATTCTTTTCAATACCAAATTGCCAGAATCTTTAATAATATCTATCAAAGATATCTTTGTAAAGTCATGCAGGACAACAGTAATTAAATTATGTGCATAAAAGCATGGTAAAATTTATGCCCTAGAGAGCATCGAAGAATTCAAAAGTCTCCTTTGCAGCTGTTTTACTGATGAAATGTGCAAATTACATAGATCCTGAAAATAAAGTGTTGTCTTTCCTATATAAAGTCCTCCTACTACTGTTTGTTATATTTTTTAATAATCTTTATATAAGGTGTTTATTTCCTTTCATCTTTGTTTATATTACTTTGATTTATAGTGAAAAGTAGGTCCCCAAATCTGCAGAGTTTGAGGCTAACATTAGTATTACAAATATGTAGATTTATAGGCTCTACAGATGTGTAGAAAGCTGTTCATGGTATATTTAAACACTATAACCCTTTGGGACTCTGTTACAAAACTGAACTAGTGATTAAGTGGAAAATTTATCTCATTGTAATTTTTGCTTCAAGGTCAGGGCAATGTTGATGTACAAATAATAATATCAGAGAGCAAAACTCTATCCCAAGTACTAGCTAACACTTAACTCACAAAAAGTGAAAGTGTTTTTTTTTTTTTTTTTTTTTGAGACCTAATTGGACAAACTGTACTTTATGGGAAGTACAGTTTCCATAAGAATTTTCACTTCTTTACAAGGAGAGATGTGGGTGAAAGAAAAGTAGTGAAATAAGAACAACCAGCAATTACACAACTGGAAGTCTGACCATTACTTCAACCAAACTTCTTGATAAATTTTATGGGACTCAATTTTGTATAGCCAATTATGGTGATAGTGTGACCCTCTACATTCTGTAGTGAAATGCTGTGCATAAGGAGAATTGCAAAATTAAACAAAAGTACTTTTTCACAGTTTAAGAATGGAGACCAAATAAATAAATAAATTGCTTTGTTTGGAAAGATAATGAAATGGAACACTATAGAAACCTTTTTAGCTCTGAGATTGGCTGGAGAGCTCTAAAAAAGACCTCTTGTTTCCCAGCTCTGCAAGAATTTCCAAAACACTTCTGTGAGAACTTCCAATCTTCCACTTCCACTTCCAATCACTTCTGTGAGAACAAAATATTTTCAACATGAGAAGGGAAAATATAAAAATCTGTACTGATACATGGTTGTATGTATTCGTATTTCTGACTTTTAAAATATTTATTTTTCATCAAATTGGGAAACATTAATTTTTTAAATTGATAATGTAAAGCATGACAGTTGAGTGGCTAAGATTACATTAATTCTAGTGCGTTAGTGTACGTTGTCTGCATTTAGTGAGGTGAATCCCACCCTTGATACCAAGATAGTAGGTTTTTAGAAACCAAATTATTATCTGCTAAAAATGCATTAAAATTTGATGCTGGCTACCACCTTAAGCTGCGCATTTATTTATTTCCCCAAAATGATAATGAGGAAATTGAGATGGTTCTTTAGAAGCTGTTGAAGCAAAGTCTTCAGAATGTGGTGTTCTTGTGTTATAGTCTGGCAATACGTGCCGTGATACATGGCTCCACTTCAGAGTTCTCCTGATTATGCTTAGTCACAACTCGGGTGCCTTTCACAAGTGGCTGTTGGTTAATATTGGTTGATGTCTAAGCGCATTTCAACAGCTGAAGTCTTTAGTAGTTCAAATACAGTAAGAATTACATGCAGACATTTGGATCCAGGAACATATTACTCTATCGCTGTCCAATAATTGGCTTCTTCCATCATTCTCAAAGACTATTTAATGTGAGAATTGTTGCACCAAACCATAGGCATCTTTGGACTATTTGCCTCAGGCTTCTTTTGGAAACAAATAAGCTATTTAAGGACCAACGTTTAGGCATGTGCTCAACAATAAGATCCTAAGTGTCCTGAGGTGTCTGTTTTTCTTACCAGGAAGGGTGTGTGTATGTTACTTGTTCTGTATGTCCACACTGTAGAATCTAGCTAGTCAAATGATCCTCTCCTGGCTGTTTTTCAACAACCTGTCGTCAGTTGTGTGTTTCAATCAATGGAAAACGTTTTTCTTTTTCTTTTTCTTTTTTTTTTTTTTTAAATTTTCTGCTACTAATGCTTTTATTTTCCTACTATTAATACTTGTGGAGTGAGTCTCCCAGTCCTACTGGTTCAGTTGTAGGACAGAAAAACACTGGCAAGTAAAAGAATAAGGAAAAAATACTCATGAAAAGCTTCATCATGGCAATGTGTCATAATATTTTCACTGAACAGGAAGTACACTATCAGAAATGCAGATTGCATATAAATGCAATCCTTCTTGTAATGGTGTAAGGATATAACAATTGAGACTAGGAAGAATAATAAAAGATTAGAATCACAGTATGATTGTGGTTGGAGAAGACCATTGACTCCAACTTTAAACCCTTCGCCATGCCTGCTAAACCATGTCCTTAAGTGCCTCATCTACACGTTTTTTTGAATGCTGCCGAGGATATTGACACCATCACTTCCCTGGGCAGCCTGTTCCAATGCTTCACCACTCTTTCCGTGTAGAAATTCTTCCTAATGTTCAACCTGAACCTACCCTGGTGCAACTTGAGGCCGTTTCCTCTTGTCTTATCGGTAATTATTCTGGAGAAGATATTGACCCCTGCCACACTGCAGCCTCATTTCAGGTAGTTGTAGAGAGCGATAAGGCCTCCCCTGAGTCTCCTCTTCTCCAGAGTAAATAACCCTGGCTCCCTCAGCTGCTCCTCATGAGGTCTGTGCTCCAGCCCCTTTACCAGCTTTGTTACCCTTTTTTGGACACACTCTTTGAATTATGTATGCCTTTAAAATACTTGCAGTACTTAAGAGGATTTTATGGTCATAGAAGCATGCAATGATCCATATTTTATATGAGATAGATCCCTCGCTGACAAAAAGTTGCCAGTTTAATCATTTTTTCATATTTCTTTTAGTGATATAGTTAATTAAAAATTGTGACCAAGCAGGTATGCAGTGCCATAAAAGAGCTGAAAATACTAATTTTTTGAAGTCATCATCTCTTTCTGAAAGGCACTTTTTGCTTAATTTTCCATTTTTCTTTGTTTTTTGGTTTTTTTTTTCCTGTAATAGGGCTATGTTAAATTAATTAACAAATATCTTATTTCATTTTATTTTTCCATACAATCTTTTGTTTATGTTATTTCAGAAATTATAGTTTAATTATCCTACAAACGTCATGAGTTTTGATCAATTTATTCTGCAAGTCGTTGGAAGGTAATTCATGAATGCAGCAAACATTTATGAGAATTTTCTTCATATTCATATTCCTATAGATTTTTTTATTTTTTTTTATGGAATTGCTCATGCTTCTTCTTGGCATGGCATGTTCAATATGATGAGATGCATAACATTGTGTATCATACTTGTTACATTCACAAAAATAGTGATGGTTCTAGATAGTTCTAGATAGACAGTTCGAGATACGAAGTACCTACTCCTCATAAACATGAATACCTGCTGTTTTACTAGCTTCCTCAGCACTTCGTTTTCCTCTCTCCGGTATTTTTTGCCATATGATTATGTTTTTTGCCTTGTAAATTTTATATTACTTTTTTTTTCCCCCCACCTACCATTTTCTCTATTTTCTCCATCATCTGCTATATTGGATATAAGTACTCCGTTGTTTTGCTCTTATGGCAGACATACTCTGCTTAGGCTAAAGCAATGCATAGACTCAACAGCTTACCACAAAAGAAATTAGAAGGCACAACCACGCACACAACCGCTCAAACTAAACCTACCTCCCTACAAAACTTACCACCCTATTTCCCTGTTTACATGGCCTTCATGTGGTCTTTTGCAATTAACTACAATAAGCCATCAGAATGCCATAATGCAGAGATAGTAACTTATTAGTCTAACAGACTTTTAAAACTGTTGGTGCCTCTCAAAACACAGTTTTTATAGCTAATAAAGGCAAAGAAAGAGCTCAAGGGAAAGCTGCATATAATCGTGAGAAAGACATGCTCAAAGTGTTTTGTTTGCTGGTCTGCTGCCAGAAGCAAGAAAGACTTTTGTTTTGGAATTACTTTTGGTAATGTTTCCTGCAATAAAGGTACACAAAATTAGAAGTAATAGGAGAAAATAAAAGGTGATTTAGTAATGACTGGTTGATTTACTGTGTTTATAAATTCTTTTTGAATGTCAGACAGTGCTTGAGACAAGTTTTTTTATTTCCCTGTCATATCGGTAAGGAAAAGACAAAAACAAAACAAAACAAAATGGACAAATTCTTAAAAGTATGGTTAAGAAGCAAATTAATTATCTTACAAAACCCTAAAAGCGTAGAAATAAACACATTGCTTTTCAAACAGCTAAGTTATTCTCTTTTTGTTAGAACATTCCTCTTTATCCTGCACTTTTTCAGAAGATTCATTTTCAGTATGTTTTTTGATGTGTAGGAAAGATATTGGAGAACAGTTGCTCATTTTACGATATGCAGAGAGCAGACTAAAATTTTGTTATAAACAAACTGATTAACAGCGGTTGAGTAAAATAATGATCTTGGACTCAGATGGCTAACTCTGGGTAATACTGACCTAAAAATGAATAGAAGTTTGAAAGCTGTGCTATTGAGGTGTGTTTTATTTGAAGGTCCATATTGACAGGAAGCATCCAGGATGTGATACTTCTTGTGGAATATCCTTACTATGTCAACCCATTTTAATTTTTAAATATTTTCATGATTTCATGCTGGCTACCAGTAAGTAACTGAAAATATGGAAGTGAATAGAGTATGATGTGCACAAACAAGGATAAACTGCAGAGGATAAATTTATACATAATTTGAAAGATTATGTAAAGAGTCGGGTTATTTTCTTTTACCGAGAGTTAGGTTTACTTATCCAAAATTCAAATAAACCATAGAGGTGATCAAATCATCGTAAAGTATAGAAGTATATTTTCTTATTCTCTTCAAGTGAAATTTGGAAATTTTGTTGAAGTTTGTCATCCAAAGGATGTTAGAACATCAACTAAATTTTATCTTTTAGCTCTGCTGAAAGCTTTTTTCAAAGATTCATTTTTCAATACAGAGCAGACAAATCCTGATTTCGAGATAAGCACTGTGCAGGTTCTAGTTTTGGCTTTTTTTAATTAAAGATAACTTTTATTTTTTAAACTATGGTAAAAACACTACAACATCTAGAAAAATCACATGAACTTTATGTTACAGAAATGAAGCATTTCTTGTAATTAGGTCTTCTATTTTTGTCTCTCTTATAGCAGATGTCTGTAGCAAATTTGCTATACAAAACATGATTCTTAGTAACTTTTCATTGTAGATTATAATAGTTTTTTGTTCACTGAAATTAACACTAGTTTGGCCTGAGTTAGACTGCTGCTTCTTTTTGGAAGCTACTTTTCAAGAAATTTATAGTATGTATTGTGGAATATGTGAACAATCAGAAGTCTAGAAAGCATGTAAATTATGTAAAAACATTGAATAAGTTGCATTTGTTTAGTGTAGAGGACGGGAGATTGATAGATAGACCGATAGCCCTGTAATATGCTGCTACAAGGAAGAAGTGAGTAGTGTGGCAGACAGGACAAGAAATAATGAATTAAATTTAAAGCAAAGATTTAGATCATCCTTTTAAAAAGGTAAAGAAGGATATTGAAATACAGGCAATTCTGACGTGCTTACTCAAGCTAGTGCCAACCTCTTCCTAAGTCTTTGGGTCCTTCAGAATTCAGCAATAAACTGAAGTTGCCAAACTTGTGATTGCTACGATCCTACCTAAATAAAAAAGCTACTGCCTTCTGTTTGCCTTCATTGGCTGTGTTGATATGTGGGTAGGTCTAGTGAAATGCTGGTTTTCCGTCAGAGGTTATTTATTCTGCCAGAGGGGCTCTTTTATGCATTGCTTCGTCTACCTTATTCCTTTTTTTTTTTTTTTTAATATGAAACTCCTCATCAATCAAAGCAAAATTAGCTTAGTTACTTTAAAAGCAGGGACAATAACTAACTCACATGGAAAAGAAATATGGTTGAAAAATATAAGTCTATATAAGTTCATATTGTTTGCAGTTATTTTGACTTATATATATTGTGAATATGCCTATTAAGAATGCCAAATAAATTACTATATTTAAATAGTGGCGATTGTTTAAAAGTTATCATAAAAATGAAGGACACATTTAATGGGTGTGGTACATTTTGATTTAAATCCTCTTTTATTTTTAGATCGTTTATACAGAGAAGTTATTCTGTCATGTTATAAAACATACTAATCTTGCATTCTTTTCCTTCTAGGACAGCACAACTACTTATGTGCTGGAAGAAATGACTGTATAGTTGATAAAATTCGTAGGAAGAACTGTCCAGCATGTCGCTTGAGGAAGTGCTGTCAAGCTGGTATGGTCCTGGGAGGTGAGATAATTTTGAAGTCTGATTCAGAAAAAAAATCAGTAAATAAAATTATCTTCAGTGTATTTGGATATTAATTTGATATTCTAAAGTAAAAAAGACATCAAAATGTTATTTTTTAAAAGGATTGCTAATTTTTAAAAATAATTTCAAATTCTTCTTTGTAATTTCTTAAAGTCTAGAAATTCTAAGACAAAAACATATAATTGTAGGAATCTGTCTCCTAAAATGTATCCTTGATATAGGGTAGGAATTATGTCTTTGATGTGCATTTATTAATAATTTTGAATCAGAGAATTTGATTTAGAAAAAAAAACATGCAAATTGGAATTGACACAAAAACCAGGAATCAGTACTTCCTTATTTCTCTTTTTTTGTTGTTGCCCCTCTCCATCATTGCTTTGAGCAGATGTCAGGAAAATTATATCCTACTATATCACAAAAGAGGGCCAGGTTTTCCTGGATACAACATTTTCCTGTTGTATCTTGCTGAAACAGATTTTACTTTGAAGAACACTCGGCTATTTTATGTAACATTATATCTGTTGTACGCTATATATGTGCTATATCTTAGAGATTCCACGGGGGGAAAGCCAATGGTATAAGATCAAGTATTCACATATTCACATGGCAAGTTTTTCTCTGCTTATATAAAGGAATGATTTTTTTTACATTGATCATGAGAACTTTAGCAATATAAAGTTTTGACCCAGCACACCTCTTTAAAATGTGTGCCTAACACTATTTACAAATGGCTATGTGAAGATGATAGAAATAATGAATTTATTTACAAAGGAAATGAAAAAAAAATGCAAACTCATTCTGGTATCATTTATTTTAATGCATTAAGCACCTACCTCTCTCTGTATATTCACATTCTTGCCTGTCCCTTCAGGAAGAACTGTCATTATATACTGTTGCTAATTTCATTATCTTGCTAGTTTAAGTCCATTCATAAATTAAAACATGTTTATGGCTTTCAGACTGCCATTTTAATTTCATAGACGTGTACACTTTCAGGCTCTGTTAATTGTATGGCTGGCCATACACACGTGGCCATTGTGTCATTCTTATATTTTATACTTTTCTTGGTGATGTAAATCAGTAGTTGCCCATCAGTGAACTGCTGCAGCTGCTGGCTCTCTGTATTTCATCTCAGTAAGAGACAGTGCTGCAGGCTCAGGGGACAGCCAGTGTACTGAGAGAAGAGAGAAGCAGGGCTGCAATTTGGGCTGTGATTTGTTTTGTAGCCCCTCACCATCCTAGACCCTCAGCACTACCTCTCCTCTAAGTCCTATTCTCCAGACAGCATCTGTTCTCCCCACAGCACTGGAGGCAGACAGTGAGGAAAACCACTAATCTATCTGGTATTACTCTCTCCCTCCTTGCTGCACCTTGGTCTGTCAGTCCTTCCTCTCATTAACAAAAATGGGGATGGAAGCGAGCTGACAGGCTGGTTGGTGGCATTGGACTGGAAGGAGGAGAGGTGAAAGGGAGGAAACGTCCTTTGGATCTTTAGCACTGTGCTTCCCGGGCAGGTAGTGATGTTCTAGAGCTCAGGTAAGAATGGAGGGAAGAAACAGTGCTGCAAAGAGCAGACTTTTCCCCTGGAACCTGCAGGATTGTTTTCCAGAGGATGGAATGCTCCCTCATGTTTGGAAGGGAAGAAAGCAAAAAGGACAGAGTGGACTGTGGAAAGTATGTGGTAAGAATGGAGACTCAGGAAAGGAAGAGGCAGCAGGCATAAAGCCTAGTTTCATAAGGTTTGGGGACAACTGCGTGAATTACATCAGATTTATTACAGCAGATTAATTAATTTATTCCTGTCTGTAAGTTTTATGCATCAAAAGTCTGGTGCTGATCATGACTTCAATTTTAATTGAAGACAAGTTAAAGTGTTAAACTTAAGTGTTAACTTAAAGACAAGTGTTTTAACATGATAGGCAGACACGGAGAGGAGTATATGGTGAATCACTGGCATCATCTACTCCTTTCAATGTTTTTCTGCATTGTAATTCTACATAGAAAAACTTTTGACTTTTTTTTTCTGTATTTTGTATATGTTTCTGGATACTAGTTTAAAAATATTTTTTTTCTTTTCTTAGTAATTCTGAACATGTAGATTTTGCTCTGGAAGTAGGTGCCTAAAATGGAAAAAAAATGGACGCTTTTGCTAGCTATATTAACAGCGTAGTATGTGGATATGTTATGTCCTCATATTTGAACCCAAAACCTGAGGAAAAAGTTCTGCAACACTAACTTGTTTACTATCATTTGTGAAAAGAATAAGAACTTCCTGTTTCTCTCTGAATCTTTTCTTTTCCTCAGGTAGTACTAGGAATATGCAAATAATTTATTTGTATTTAGATAGTTTTTTGTAGTTTTAGATAGTTTAGATAGTGTTTTAGATTGTTTTTGTGGATTAGACGGTTATACCTAGCCAGTTATTATTTCTAGTAACATCTTCATATTAATCCTTCAAAAGTCTCCAAATAGGGATCTCCCTCTAAGTACATGTGAAATTTCCTCAGGAAATAGGATTTTCTTGCAGAAATTTCAAGTGTATGAACCAACATTATTTTGTAATGGCAGTGAATGGCAGACTGAGACCTATAGTGAAATTGAAGTATGTTAGCAGTTAACCTGTTTTTAGAAAATATTTTTTTAAGAATAAGAAATGTGTGCAGTTTAATGAACAGATTAAAACATTGCACGTATATTTATAAAAATTTGTTGAGGCATTTCTATCTCATGCACATATCTGAGGAAAAGATTTTCTCTCTGGCATGTGTACTGCTATCGCTCATGCAGATCCAATACAATTGGACGTCACATTTCACAAAGACTTTCTGTGATCCAGTGAGCAAAAGTCTTCTTGTAAGGCAATCATATTCTCTACCAAGACTCCAACCACTGCTTCATCTTTTGTAAACAAGGTTCCTGTTAGCAGTGATTTGCATATGAGATCAGGAGAATCAGCTGAAGAGGAGAATATCCAACTTAGGAGTTTAAATAGGGACTCTACTAAGAGAAAAATATTTTTTAACATTTATGGAAAAGGTTTTAGATCTTTTCCAAAGAGGATCTTTCCATAGGTCCCAGAGAGCTTTCTGACTTTTGACCCTCTAGATAGCTATGGGACTCTCTGGGCAAAAATCAAGGTTGCAGGGGCTCAGGTGCTGTTCTTATCCATCCCTCCAATCTTTCCAGTAAAGAAAAAAGGCCAAGATGGCAGAAGATGCGTATGTCATAGCAACATCTGTCTGCGTACCTGGTGTACCTGGCGTTGGGCTGCAGTGACTGGAGCACTGACATGGATTGGCACAAGCTTCATAGGCAGGATAGGCAAGGAGGAAGATGGGAGAGTTGCATTTCTCAGCTTTTTTAACTGCCTAGACCTTCAATAGGAAGCTAGAGGGATATATGCTGAAAGCCTCTGGATCACAGTCAAACAGAAGAGTAAATACATGTTACGCTGTGGTGGAGGGAGTCAGTCTTGTTCAGGCGTTCCATGAATATGCTAGACTATGCTGGTGACAATTTTCACAGAGAAATGTCAGATCAGGCACCCAAGGATAACTGTTCTTCACCGGCTGCTCACAAACAGGAAACAAGTGGTGGAGAACGCAGTCACAGCTGGCTGCTGGGGTGACAGCAACCATGACGTGGCTGAGCTCAGATGGACAGGAAACCCGGGAAGGTCAGCAGCAGAGTTAGGGCTCTGGAGTTCAGGAGAACAGCCTGCAGCTTGTTTAGCAAATTGCTGGGCAGAAACCTTTGGGAAGCTGCCATGAAAGGAAAGGTATCCAGGAGAACTGGTTCATTTTTATAGTAAATTTACTGAGATCAAGAAAAGACCACCCATTGTTTAGGACTCGCATAAGAGAAAGGTTCAGGACTAAGATAAGTTCAGGACTGCACTTAATACTAACTGCACAAATTAATCCATCCCCTTCCTACTCTTCTACATAACAGGCTTTTAGAAAATTTAAATTAATTTTCCAAGTAGTGATTTCTGGGAGTGTCGAAGGGTTTATGAAAAGATATATTACTTCTGCTTTGTTCCTTTAGTTTGTATACACCCTCCTTGGGTGTACACAGCTTGTTCTACTACACAAAATGTAAGAGCATAGTGACCTTAAAGTCAGAGCCATAGTGTTCTGTCAAGAATAATAAATCATTGACATATTTCACCTGATTACAGAGTATGATGAGGAAGGTGAGATTTTAGACTTTTAGTAGAAACCCAACCATTCTAACATGAAATGTCGGCTGTCTACAATGTCTTATTGGCAGTGCGAGTCTGTGTATATAACTAAAAAATGCTTAAATACACGATTTATTTATCAAAGAGAAAATCATAATATATTTGATAATTAGATGAAGTAGATTTTTTTATTTTTTACAGATGTGTGTTTTCTAGGTACACATAGTACAAAAATGCTATATTACTTGCTATTTATAGCAAATTGTATGTAGGAGAACTGTGAGTTCCAAGAAACTGCTTGAAGTTGGCTATCTCTGTCAAAATAAATTAATGAAAAGGGTACAAAGAAAGACCCTGCTATCCAAATGTGCGCAGGCTGGTGTTACAGTGAATAGTTGCTAGATTGATTAGTATTTTTTACCCACTATATAACAAAGTTGAGACATTTGTTTATCTTCGAACAAGAATTTATCTGAATATTTATGCAAGCTACAACTAAAAAGCTAAGCTATCGATAAATCTGCTGTTTTCCTTATATCCTTAAGAGTTCATGGTCACTTTGGGGTAGATGGGAAAGTTTAATGTGAATTGTTAGCAATCATCTCTCCATTGGATAGGCTGAAATTATTATTTATGTACTATAAAATATCAAAAGGTGTTCTCCATGCTCAGTTTTCCTTCATGCCTAAACAATATTTATTGGGTACTTTCTAGCATTTTTAGGACTATGAATAGTTTTGTTCTGACAGAAATTGCCCTTGGTATCTAATAATCTTTTTTCTTTCTTTGGTTCAGATACAATCTAAGGTATCTGTTTATATCTGGTTCTTTACGAAGGAATCCCTAGTCAGGAATGCTCTCGTGCTTACTAATATGTTAATCCTTGGCAGAAAGAGGTAAATTGTGCCCAAGATTGTCAGGGCACGGAAGCTGAGCCTCATTGAACACCCAGTTGAGTCACTGGAAGTGAGACCTCCGGCTTTATTGTCATTGAGGAGCCCATCCCACGCATTTATACTCCCAGAAAAATGTGTGGATTGAAATTGTGTTCAGGGTACTCCTTTGGGATTTTAGGTACAGTTCCATCAGGTTTTGCAGCTTTTGCACATCTTTTTTTTTGCATGTGAAATGCTCAATGTATGGGTATTTATGATAGGATTCTTTAAAGAATTTGAAAAAGAAAGCCAATTTTAGCATCTTAAATTGCATTCATCTGCTCAACCCCGTCTAGGGGTTAAATCTTTGAACTCAAAGACGTGAGGATTGATTCTGCTTTCAGTTGTGCCAATGAACATCAAGAGTAAGTAATTTAAATAACCAAATTATCTGTGTGTAAAATATTTGAAAATAAGTGAATGAATCTTTCCATGTTTTGTGTATTAATCTTGCTTGATGCTTTATTACTGATGTATTAACAAATGCTTTCAATGGGTCATTTTAATTTTCCCAAGGATGTATCCTACATCTTCCTAAATGACGACACTGAATTTCCATAAAATTTGATATCCTCTCTTATATGGCAGCCTTTGAGGAAAATAAGTAGGCAACTTCCTCAGTTAAACCATAAACCTTTTATTTTCCTGTGTTTCTTATGTTTTCCTTCTTTTTAAGGAGGAAAGTAATAAATAAGACTGACTTGGCTAGCATCTCTAGAGTCCTTCTAAAGTCTAAGATCAGAAACAAGCTTTGTACAGGAGTCAGAGCAGGTGCCTGGATTTAGGCGAGCCTCTCTGCTCGTCAGGAGTGCCCTGAAGCCGGCCGCGTGCACCGGCTGCGTTCTGACCGAGCAGCGAGGCTTTAAAGGAAAAGAAAAAGGGAGGCAGCATGAAATGGAGATATATTTGTGTCTCCTTCCCTGCCTAATCTCAGCTCAGAAAGAAATGTACCATCTAATTTAAAGGTTTCAAAAGATAATTTACTAGGTCTGATACAAGCTGACATTTAATTCAAACACGTAAAGATACATTAATATCTTTGTTCCCTTAATCTCATGTATTTTGCAGTGTTTTTTGCATGTTGGCATTTTAAAATGCAGTTTCTCAATGGTTCAGCAGTTTCATAGGGGCGGATTTTCTTCACATTTAGTGAGATGTTTTGCTTCTCTGTCTTTTTCTACTATTGATGAATTTTGCAAAAACTCTTAGGACAGTAGAAATACTCATATGATTTCTGAGTTTTCTTACAACAGAACCTTCTCCTTCCTCATTGTTTACTTTAAGGATGAAACATGTAAGATTTTTTATTCTCTTAGGCAGAAGGACTTAATCTTTGTCTCCTGTCACACTTCATCTTTCCTGTTATTGTCCCAGGTCATACAAATCAGACCATATATATCAGCATTTTTGTATTTTTGTTGCACTTTTGTTTGTTCTGACACCCCCCCCCCCTTTTTTTTTTACTCAGCAAAACAACTTTGGTGGAGTTGAGACCTGAATGATTTAACTAGGGTTTTCATCACCTTTGAAGGTTTACTTGAAGTGAAAGTGTTGCACTCAGCCACCTCTACATGGATTGATCTTTTTATTGAAATATTTAGTGTGGTAATCTGTTCCTGAGGCTTGCTGTCCAGAAGCCCTGAAGACTCAAATTCCTTTTTGCTCTAGAATGTTTCCATGAAAGAAAGTTGAAGAATTACTACCTACAGCTTTGGATATTTGCATAGCTGTACTTGACATAGTATTTGTGCTTATCTAGGGAGGCAGTTCAGCTATTATCTTTTAGTAAGTGTTCTTCAAATCGCTGCAGCATAGAAATATAAATTACAATTACAGAAAAAGTAAAATTATTCTCTAGAAACTGAAGAAATCTTCAAGTGTTGACATGTGATTTCATAACATTTGTTGAGTTTTTACTTATCATTTAATTATATTTTTTGTGGTAAACAAGAAGTGCAATATTACAAATCATCAAACAGAATTTAGCTATGAGATTGAAATGCCTTTTCAGAAGTGGGAAGAAAGAGATTGCTACATGTAATAGTTATTTTACTTGCATTTTTTTCCCGAATATTAGAGAAAAAAAAATGAAATGGTGTCATTAAATAACATTGACCAGAAACTGAGCTGTAGAGCTATTTGGCTCAACTGTCAGCATATTATAGAGCAGTGGGAACTGAACCAGAAAACACTTTATCAGGTTACTGTAACCCAGAATTCATGGCAATAATTTTAATGGGTGGATTAATTCATCTCTCAAGGCAGGAAGGAGGATATGGAGGGAGTAACTTAAGAATTTTCCAGCTTTTTAAAAAATTATGTAAGTTGTGAAACAAAAAATAGAAAACATGTAGAAGCCAACTGTAGTTTCTTTCTACAGAATGAAAGTTTTATCTCTCTGGTTAATTTTTAACAGGTCAACAATTTTCTTTTTCAGGACGAAAATTTAAAAAGTTTAACAAAATTAAGGTTGTGAGAACATTAGATGTCGCACTCCAGCAGCCAGCAGCCCTTCAGGATGAAAGCCAGTCTCTAACCCAGAGGCCATCCTTTTCTCCAAATCAAGAAATACAGTTTGTTCCCCCAATGATGAGTGTTTTACGAGGTATAGAGCCAGAAGTTGTCTATGCCGGTTATGACAATACGAAGCCTGAAACACCAAGTTCCTTGCTGACCAGTCTAAATCATCTTTGTGAGAGGCAACTTCTTTGTGTGGTCAAGTGGTCTAAACTGCTACCAGGTAATAACACTTCTTATATGTAGATAATTCTATTTAAGCAAATATGTCATAGGATGAGCAGTCAAAAAAGTACACTGTTTTTCTGTTGTCTGCATATTACTTAATTCTTAACAAATTGCATAAGGACTTAGCAGATGATTTATGCAATAAAATGCACTATAAAATATATTTTAATAATACATGCTTCTTAAAGGAAAACTTTAGACATTAAAAAGACATTAAAAAGAAAACAGCCAAAATATTCCTGTATCTGGCCATTATAATAGCCTTTCCATTTTACCCCCTTCTAATCTGCTATTCATTCTTTTGTAATGGGAATATTTAGACTTCTGAATGTTCTCTGTTCTTATTCCAGCTTAAATGAATTTTAAAGACAACAGAGAAAAATTATAATAAAAAATAATGGTTAGGAATAAGCACCACACAAATAGACTGCTATCCAAACATAACTGAATGGTGAAGATCCAGAGCTGGCTCACAAAAAAAAAAAAAAAAAGAAAAAAAAAAAAGAAAAAACAAGTCATGTTATGTGTCTACGTGCTCTGCATGCTCATAGGAACTTAATCCTGGGATCTGTAAAAGCCAGTATGTTAAGCTGGAAAGCCTGGAAATATGGTTTCATGTGAGCACAAGTTGATATCTCACTGCTGCAGGAAGGGGTCTTGTTTGCTGCTCCTTGCTAGTGCAGCTTGCTCTTGTCTGACCTCTTAGTCGAACTGATTCATCTCATTAAGTGAGAACAAAACAAATCTTTTTTTTCCCCTCTGTAGTTTTCTGATGGCTTCATGAGCTGAATCGGCTTACTGAGGGGTAACATGAAGGCCAGAGGTGGCTTGAAAGAGGTAACAGGACTAGGTAATGGACCACTGCTTTCAGCAGCAGAGAGGTGTTAGATTGACTCTGCTGCATCATAACAGTCTTCAAAGTTATGGAAGAGCTAAAGGTTTTAAAGTAAAGTATGCATCTTCTTCCACTGTGATTCACAACTGAAAACACTTCTCTGTAGTTAAAATCAAGTTGTTCACAGGTGGATAGTTATTGTATTGCAACTTTGTCTCTTGTAAAGAACACTGAAATACGAGATTTATTAGATAAGAGTTGATTACAGTGATGATGTAATATTTTTACTAAAGACGAATGAGATTCATTCGTATTTCCTAAATATAAATATAATTTAGTCACCACTGACTGGTGGTGGCTAAAGTTAATTTTGGTTTGATCATTTCAAAATACTGGAAAAGAAAAAGAATGGGTTACATCTAGAATGAAGTGATCAGTTATTATATGAACTTCACAAGCTTCCTTGAGCTATGTCCTCAAAAACACTTGTTTTCCTAGTTACTCCCATTATTCTTCTTAACTACCCAAAGCTTTCTAGTTATACCCAGTTTTAGAGCTTATGTAAAAGTTGTGTTCTAAAGAACGCTACTCCTCTGTCTAAATAAGGACCATAACCTATTTTAACTTTTTATTTCATCTCCAGGGTTTCGGAATTTGCATATTGATGATCAGATAACCCTCATCCAGTATTCCTGGATGAGTCTAATGGTCTTTGCAATGGGATGGAGATCATACAAACATGTCAGTGGTCAGATGTTATATTTTGCACCAGATTTGATACTAAATGAGTAAGTAGACTCAATTGTTCCGTAATATAAATGTCATTCTGAACCCGTTTGTGTTAATGAGAATGTAACTTCATTGAGGTGACCAAACAGAGGAGTTCTAATAATGTTTTGCATTATCTATGACAAAAAAAAAAAAAAAGATAATGATGCTGTAACATGATTTACTTGAATTTATTTGACTTAGATGTTTCTGAGATCATGTTTAATAAATGGAAAAAACTCTATTTTGGACATTGTTTGGTGAGGTGCAAGTAGGCTACATATAGTCTAAAATACTCAGTTTTGACACTTTCTTATTAAACCATTTTTCTAAAGCATCCTTCTTGTTAGAAAATTGTACTAATTTAGCAAGAAGGAGTTTTAATATCAAGGATAACATTTTCAGATGATTTTAGTTTTTTTTTTTTTTGAGGAGGAGATTGTTGGTATAGATTATCCTTCACGATGCAGATAATCTTAATTTCTGTCTTTGTCAGTTTTTCAGTTCAGCAATTTAATATTACCAAAATTGTAATTTTGGATACTTTGGGCATAACACACAGGATCTTTTCATGAATAGTAAGGCGTTCAAGGCAAGCAAGGAAAAGTTTCTCTATATATTTATTTTTCCTTAATATCCTAAAAGAGACAGTATAAAGAGAGCTAAAAGTTAAGCAAACTTTCATATAGATCATGTCTGTATAAGGATTAAGGTCTTGAAGAAGACCTATGCACAGATATCCAAAATTTACAAACTTGTGTCATCTCAATTGAAAACAACATAAAATCTGTACTTAAAATCTGTATGCATCTGTCAGTGAAATCTGACATCTAAGTTTTTTTTTCCATCTGTGTTCTTTATACAAGATATTCAGTGCATTAGGCTGGTCCTTTGTCCCATATATATTAATGAAGTTGTACAACACTTTAAAGGGATGGGCCTGAGAAAACTTGTCACTGTATTCTCCTACTGTGCACCCAGCGACATCTCAATCTGTCTTCAGGCAGTACTAACACATCCTGGACTATTACCCTACGTGTGGACCACTGCTGCCACCTGGTGAAGAAGACTTTAAGTACTTTCTTCCAGAAAAGGGTTGAGATTTATGAGCACCGCTCACAAGCCCTCCAAGAGAACTTTTTGTTTGCAGCCCAAGTCTATCTACACTGAGAGAGAGGGATTGACCATACAGCCTTCTTTCCATTGGAGAACATCTCAGCAGTCCTCTTTGAAACATTAGAAACAGAGTTAGAAACAAAGAGTAATTGGTACCCTCAATCATATCTACTGACTGGTACACTCGGTCTTACAGCTACACTGTAAAATAGATAAGGAAACTGATAAACTTCAAAAATGCCTAGAAAAAGCAATTAATTTTTAGGTGGAGGTGATCTGACTTGTACATGGGTGTACAGGCACTTAGGCCAGAAGAGCAGGAGTGCACACCTAGAGGTGGAAGGAGATAAGGGAAATTTCTTCTGTTGTGGCACCTCATGCTTAAGGCGTTTTGAAATGGCCATGAAATCACAGTGCAAAATTTGTTTCACAGACAATATTTATTGAGAGAATTCATCCAGAAGTCATTTTTGTTGCTCTTTGAGAATGCTGTCCTTAGTAACAGTAACTTCGAACAGGAAAGCCAGGGCTGTTAGTTTGATGTGTTTTCATGAATTAATATTAAATCACTGCAAAGATTTTTTTTGTTACTTAGATGTCCCAGTTTCTGGATATATGTCTAAGAAGAAAATTTTAGTAATACCAAATGTGGAAAGCTAATATCACCCTTCTGAGATGCCTCTTACGAAAAGGGAATAGTAGGAAAGAATAAAAAAGGAGATTTAAATTAGACATGGAAATAACTATGTCCATGCATATCTAACAGATCAAAAGTTTATATTTAATTCATGTCAAAACTGATGCAACAGTTCAGATTTTGAAAAAGAAAAAAAAAGTTATAAAATAACAGCAGAGAAGAAAAAAAAACCTCAATACATTGAGAAGATTCTTTTAGACATAGAAAATATCTTATGATGTCTTTACTGGGAGTAATATCTGCAACCGGGTTGGAATCTTTCTCTGAATTTCTGAACATTAGAATTCCCTTTGTAAACAGAGACAAAGCTCCCTTTAGTGTCATGGGGCAAAATTTAATCTTGTCTTTGTTTTTCCATTCAGATGAGAATGCAGCTTTCTAAAATCAGCTCATGTTGTTGGCTCTTCAGGTTCAGTTTATAAACTATAGGATGCTGCTGTTGCAGTCATTTCAATTGAAAACCTTGGCCTTCCTGATAAATATACACAATAAAGTATATTATGAATAATAAAATCTCAAAGTGGAAAAAAAAGGGATCTAATTCTGCAAAAAAAAAAAAACATTTTACACATTGGCTGATATGATTTGTCCTGTTTACACACTTTCTTAAATAAGGCTATGTTAGAGTTCAAAATATGTAAAATATTTTTGTATATTTATATTTAATAATTATAAACTTTTTTAATGTTATAAAATGTTACAAAATAGTATCATTGCTGTTAGTGGTAAAATCTTATTTAGACTTTCAATAAAATATTTTAATACATGGTAAATACATTTTCTCAAAACTCAATGACAGGTTTTTATAAAACCTATCAGAGGTAGGAACAGGCAATCTTAAATTTTAGGTTCTTTTTTCAAAGAATAAAAGAAATCTGCCAACTTATGAAAGAAAACAATTTCAAATTGCGTCAATTGTCTTAATTTCAAATTGAAAGAAAACAATTTCAAATTGTTTCAAATTTCTATTGTAATAATACAATATTTCACATTAGTATTTTAAGTTAATAAAAACCCTCTTTTTTGTGGTTAATCTTCAGCTTTGATAGCCTCCAAGGTTCCTTCAGACCAATAACAACAGAGTAAACATCCAAAATAGTAGCAAAATTGTTACTATTAAAAAACACATATATAAATATAGAAAAATTCATTTTTTTCCTCTCTCTCTAGGTATAATCTCTTCTCTTATTTTCAGTAATGTGAAATTTGTATAATATGTACATAATATATATTATATATAATTCACATAATTGTATAAATGTATAATTTAATTGGTAACAAGCTATTTCCTTCAAACAATTAGAAGCTGAGTCTTTTCTTTATTTTCTTTTTTCTTTTTTTAACTTTTTCTGGGTGTAAGACAGAGGATGAAAGAATCATCGTTCTATTCACTGTGTCTATCCATGTGGCAGCTTCCACAGGAATTTGTCAGACTTCAAGTCAGCCAAGAAGAGTTCTTGTGTATGAAGGCACTTTTACTTCTCAATACAAGTAGGTAGAAAAATGCTTTATTTCTGTGTAACATATTACAAGCTGTAATTTAGAGTTCCGGGCAGTATTGTTTGGCCTGAAAATTGCCAAGCTGTCTGGTCTAATAAATGGAAAATTTCTTTAGGAAAAAAAGGTTTATATATTTATAAGGAGCAAAAAATCTGTACTTCATTGTTGTGTTTGTTCTATATCATGCTGGAGAAATGCTAGATCCAGTCAGATTTCATTATACATTTTCTAAGCAAGTGAGAGGCTGTGGAGTCTCCTTCTCTGGAGATCTTCCAAACCCGCCTGGATGCCACCCTGTGCCACGTGCTCTGGGTGTCCCTGCTGGAGCAGGGGATTGGGCTAGATGATCTCTAGAGGTCCCTTCCAACCTCAGCCATTCTGTGATTCTGTGACTTATTTCATCCAGGGAGCAATTTAGTTTAAATGAGACTGAACATATAACCTTACAACCCTTACAACCATTAGAAATACAAACAAGTATTTAATAAATTGTCAGATTTGTTGATTGAGCGCTTTATCCTGGCCAAGAAGTTAAAGTATGCTTACTTTTTTAAAAAAAGTCCAGCAGTACTAACATTTATTCAACTTCTGTTTGTAAAGTGGTTGAGCTTAGCTCAGATATAAACAAATGACAATATTGTTGCATTTAGTTTTTTGTTTAAGAGCAAGTTTGTGGTCACTATAATCATTTATGTCTTTTAAGATCGCAGCGCATGCAGTGGTGTTCCACTTTAACCGAGTAATATGGAAGTGTATGAAGTTCTCTTCTGAAACCCTTTCTAAAATGCTGAAAAGTCCTTCTGCTGAGAGCATAATTGTCAGTGATGAATTCCCAGATGGTAGAGCTATTATTAGAAATGCAACTTAGGCAACTTGTAAACTTATAAGGATACTGAGGTTTGGTTCTCTACGTACTGAGTAGGAGCAGAGACATGTGAATCCCGAATAATCTTATTTTCTGGTTGTGCAAAGTTTCAGTAAAAGATAAATTTTAGTTCTTTATCTTCTTTATTCCTTCTTAAGATGTTCTTGGCTGGTCTTTACCTAGGCTTATAATAAAATATCAGTCATCAACAGAATGTAATGTTCGCTCATATAAATATGAAAGTTACTAAAATAGTGAACACGCACTGCTAATGCAATAAAAATAATGTGAACCAAAATTCCTGCCTGATATAACTGCAGTTGCTTTGCTGGAATTGCAGGGTGTTGAATGTATTCTTATTTTAAATGGATTCCACCTCTTTTTCCTCACTAATAGAACTCCCATATCTATATGACTATTAGAGAGAAGTCTTACATTTCAGTGAAATTTAGATACACTTGTGATATAATAATAAAGTACACTGTAAAATACAGTATAAACTGCTCCTGTATTTTAAATCTCTCTCGCTGTGCTAAGAATAAATTGCAAAGCAAATGTTACTTCTTTTTTAGTTCCTTTGGAAGGTCTAAGAAGTCAAAGCCAATTTGATGAGATGCGAACGAGCTACATTAGAGAACTGGTGAAGGCAATTGGTTTGCGCCAGAAAGGCGTCGTGGCCAACTCGCAGCGCTTTTATCAGCTCACGAAACTGATGGATTCCATGCACGATGTAAGTTTCCTTGTTAATTTGTTTTGCTTTTTATGGCAGAAGGAAGTAATAAGTCTTAAAAGTAATTTTATGGAAAGAATCAACATTTCTAAATGAAAAATATTATAACTAAACTTTTCTTTGTGTATATCTGTGTGAATACGTATATATTTATAAATATGTATTGCATACGAAATGGTATACAAGATTTAAGTGAGTGAGAAATAACATTTGAATGTGGCACTATTTCTGCTATTATGTTTGTTGGTAGGGATCTATCTGTGTATATGTATGCTAGTGAATGCTTAAAAACATTTTAAAAATGCAAAGAATAGGAAATTAATGTTTTGAAGTCAGACTTCAAAGAATTAGGGATCATCCAGATAATTTTCCAACCATATTTGAACTATTAGTCCATATATATTGTAAGCATTTATTAAGTTTTTGTCTCTACTACTAATCTTTGATAGCTCTAATAATGAAGTAGAAATTCATGAGGGTTTTAAAATATGAAACTGAAGCCTTTCCAGATCCCTGAGATTCTAACATACAGCCTTAGGATTTATTAAAACTGAGGAGTGAATAACATTCTGTAGAAACCTCTATCCTTGTGAATATTGTTTTGTAATGGCTGTCTCTGCAAGACAGGCAAAATCAGAGGCCCAGGGCAACTCTTGACATTTTTAGCAAGTACTTGAGGAATACATTAAGACAATCTAGGAAGACTGCTTTTGAGTTCTGTGCTGGTCTAGAGGAACTTAGAATCTCAAGGAAAGATGATGTCTTTACTTGTTTACATTCTTCTGTATTCACCAAATCTACATTTTGTTTTCATTCTTTATGAATAAGTAGATATTCATCTAAAACCTTTTATCACTAATTACTCATTTTGATAGGAAAAAAACCCCAATAACTTGAAGACCTTATTTATTGATTAAGAGAGGTAACAAGAGTGGTAAGTATGTGTTTCACCAAGTAATCGAGAATCTGTTCATCCACTGCACAAACCTCTTCACCAACTTCTGCCATCCACAGAAAAAGCATACTTACTTGCTAAGGGAGGCAATAGAGAATACTGAACAGGAGAAGGAGCTTAATTTCAAGTATTTAATGGTAATCAGACTCCAGTCTTCACTTGGCACTGCTAGTGCCAAACCCTTCCCTGCATTTGGACTTCAGACACCTTAACCTTGCAAAAAAAAAAAATAGTCCTCTCCAGTCTATTAGTCATAGTAACCCTGTGCTCAATGAACCTGTTTGGTGTATCATTCTTGGGATAAAAGGCTTTTCCTGACTTGTAGAATTTGTGATCTGAATCTCATAGTATCCAGTAGGATGTAGGGTCAATCGCTTCATTTTAAATACTTTTGCAAAGTAGCCTCAATGGGAGCAAGTGAGTGAGCTTGTAGTGAAGTATCCTGCAGAATGATGGCTAGCATAGTGCTTGGGACACACAGCATTAATTCAAGTCCCTATTCCAGCTCAGACTGACAGAGATAAGGGAGAGACAGGAGAAAGATCACTCTGGTAGCAGAAATAATATGATCTTTGACAATATAAAGGACACACATGTAAAAGAAAACCTGCTATTAACTTGAAACATTTCAATTACAGAAAAGAGGTGAATTTTATTAAGCAGTTGCTTTGGAAAGGCAGGGACCTATGAAGTTTAATACTTGTGACATACCCAAATATGACTATAATGAGAACCATGGAAAAGCTCACAAGAAAGTAACAAATTCTGTCCTCAAAGTGGTATCTGAATGGCATGCAGTAAATGTAGCATCAAAACATGTTGAGCATCAGGATAAAATAGAAGATTTAATAATGATGAACAGCATGTATATCTGACTACGTTCACTGTTAGCCTGATTTATCATGTTGTATTTTATTAAATCCAGCTAGTGAAACAGCTCCATCTCTTCTGCCTGAACACCTTTCTCCAGTCCCGGGCACTAAGCGTTGAATTCCCCGAGATGATGTCGGAGGTGATCGCTGCCCAGCTGCCCAAGATTCTGGCAGGGATGGTGAAACCTCTTCTCTTTCACAAAAAGTGAAATGTCTTTTCTCTTATCATAGAGATGATTTCTGGGTCATGGTTTTGTTTGTTTATTTTGGTCAAGATTTTGCAATGCCAGGACTTCGGTATATTTGTCATACGTACCCTACCTGTTGCTTTATACTTGTAACATACACAACCATGTAAGTTTGATGTACATATTGTGAGTTCTTGATTCCTTTTACTGCAAAAATCACGACAGTCATAACAAATGTTTTGTAAACTTGGCTAGATTGCTCTTTAGATGTGCGTACGAATGATAATGAAAACAGCTTTCAGATTTCTAAGAAAAGTTATCTTATACATTTTTCTTACATATTATACACTTTCAAAGTTCTTATATGACATGGTGTAAACTTTTTAATACATTATGTGCATGGGTACCTGTGGGCATGCGTGTAATACTAAATATTTTTAAGAAATTAAAATATATATTGCCCACATTTTCTCATGGATATTTCACTTTTTACATAGTAATCTGCCTCACATAAATATCCTCTCAAAATAAGCTGTCCAGATCTAAGTAGATGTCACTGTGGTATCTTCATGAGTAACTAAAATGCTAGCAACAAAACATAACATTCATATTCTTGTCTGTGCTCATACTGCATTGAAACTGTGAGGCCAGTGTGCTGCTTTTGCACCATTCAGCTCAATTCTTCTTCAAAAATTGGAAAGCTTATAAAAATGTCCATGTATGTTACGCCAGAATAATGTGTATGCAAACACACTCAGCTTTAGTTTGCATTATTTTTCTTTAAAGTTTGGCATTTGCTAAAGCTAAATCACTTAGCTGTAATCTTAAATTTGGCAACTTCTTTAAAATTCTGTGTTTCAGAAGCTTTAAATAGAAATGTTTTCAGAGACTACAACTCTTAATTATCTTAATGCTTTGAATTTTAATGTTGAATACTCAAACAACCATTAACATCAAATTGTAGAGAGATTAAATGCAAAAAGAAATGGAAAATATGACTACAATGTTTTTGATACACATCAAGCTCATTTTGTTACCGTTTTGTAGAGGTAAATATTTTATGCTTTAAAGGCATGCTGTTATAATTTGGGTAACAGTAAAAGAGGAATTGAACTCAATTAGCTTTATTTGTTCAAAAGATTTGTCATGTTTTACCATGGAAATGAAATATTTGACTGAAGAATGATAATGTGGTGATATTTTTGCCTTAGGGTTGAGTTTAAAACAACTCATAGATATGAGGCATTCAACCAAAAGAGAAAGAGAGCAAAAGAGAAATGGTTACAGCCCCCAAAGAGTTTATAAGGGAATTACAATATGAGATATTTTTGCCATTTTGCTAAAAATTGTACTGAAGTTCTCTAGCAGTGTAGGGGGACAGTGAGTCACACTGGGGTTCCTGTTAGCCACGCACGAGGGCTCTTTTGCCCTTACATGTTGGCTACATCCATCATGTCAGCTGCGTGTAATTTGATGTGCGTAGAAATATCCTTGTCATGGGAGCAAAGTACAACGGCAGACCTGCTGCATAGAAGTTCAGTATTCCTCATTAAATCAGGGTGATGCTCATTAAAAGTTTAAGTGATTTTATTTGTATACAAAGAAATGCTGAGAAGTACCATCTAAAAGGTAGGTCTAAAGATATCTTTGTTATTTATCGATGCTTAAAGCCATTCCAGAAGAAAGTTGTGTTACAAATGGGAATAAAAACTTTTCAGCCTCTCACATAATAATACAAATCCGCTAGGAGTGGGGAAAAGAAATATCCTCAGATAAAATGGCATAACCAGACTTCCTTGCTAGTTGACTAGGGTCATGATTTTGAACTGCCAAGAGACAACCATTTTTTTCAGTACAGTCTGACTTATAAGTCTGATCTTTAAAGCAATTATGTTCTAATAAATAATGCAGAAATCTTCATTTCTGCTTTAGAAATAAACAAGGCTTTAGTTTATTGATTTTTATTTGTATTTGCATTCAGTAAGTGTGGAGCGCAGTTAAAAAAATTGTTGATTACAACCATCCTGCTTTTGTATAACAAAAATATTTTCATATATCCTCTGGTAAGTTAAACATTGCCATATGATTTACTGTTCACTGTTTACAGAAATTGTAAGACTCTAACAGAAACTTCCCACACTAAAAATTACTCCTTGACATCCTAATTCTGAAATGAGAAAATGGAAGAGTCAATATGCTTGCCTTAAGAATGCCCTAGGTCAAACTCCATCTGCCTTTTACTCTGTTCCTACAATTTGTTCCAAGTGTTTGCCATGTCACTGTGGCCCTTAAGTGTGGCAGCTTAGTCTGAAATACTATGCATTTGTCTCAAAGGCATCATCCAAAAGAAAGATCAGATGTCTTTTGGGAATAAATAGCAAATAAATAGCAATTCTATTTCTTGAAGATCTCTATCGTTCAGAAAAAAATTCCAGAGTATCATGATCATGATAAATAACACACTGCACAAGGCTTTCAGGAAGAGTTTGGCTAAATGTGGCTGCTATGTCTTTTGAAAATCCTGTATTCATTATTAAGTTGTCTAAAGTTAGACAAAACTAAATTAATTTGAGATCTTCCAGCTTTGAGCTCAGTTTCTAAAATTGCATTTAGTCTCTATTTTGGTGTCATCATTTTCTTCAGATTATACTGATACCATTTACAATAATCAAAACACAAATTTTTTTCCTTCTCCTGCAGACATTTCAGGTGCTGTGATTTTGCAGCACTGCAGCCATATCCAAAGAACTATTAGCAAACTAGTTTTCTCTAGGCGTTTTTCAGAGTTCAAGGCTTGTCAGTTTTCTGTATTTCTCAGCATTTATATTTGCTTCAAGATTAAGGTGTTTTTTAACCTGACGTTTACAAATAGGTCTAATTAAACAACTTCTAATGCTTTTGTATCTATTGAACTAGGCATAAAAAGGCTGCATCTTCTTATGTTGAATTTTGCTTACCAATAGTAGGAAATTTTGGTGGACAAAGAAAGTTCTTGCTCCAGCATAAATGATTTTCGTGATTACATTTATAAATATATTAATACTGTACTCTCTGCACAAAAGCTTGTCATCATCCTTAGATTTCAGACATAATTTCATTTTTCTGTCAGGACACTGGACGTTATTAAATCTTATGGGAAATTATGCAAGCTCTGCCTGAAGCTAAGCCTTTACTGTAATGTACAATTCCTGCATTTTTGACCCAAGGCCTCAGTATTGCCTTCTGCTAATATGTAAGTGAAACTAACTAACAAAACCTCCCTGTCTTCAACTGCTTGCTTTGGTCTCTGCCTTCATTATTCAGTTTTTAGGGGCATGACATGCTCTAAAGTATTTATAGTTTTCAAAGACTGTTTTGCAAGTTAAACTGCATAGCAGAAGGAGCCCCAGCTGTGCTTGGAATTGGAAAACCGTGGCAGTGCAGGACAGAGGACGGGAAACATCCCGCACCAGGTTGTGCCACGGGTTGCCACGTGGCCTGGGGATGCTCCGCTGTCCTACCTGCTGCACAGGCCTTGGAGGGGTCAGACACACAACTCACACCCTCGCAGACCCCAGCTGCATCCACATTTCTGACAGGCATTTGGGGAGGGAGGATGGTGCTCGTTAACAGCTGTTCCATGACCTAAGCAAATGTAGCCTGGGAATCTTTCAAATGATTTTGTGAGGTTTTGGAACAGGCTTGTTATACGTGTGGGTAATAAACTGAAGCTTAGATATTTTTGTGCTCCAGCTGTTCCTTCAGCTGCACTGCAGTTTTATTCTCTAGCGTTACATGGAAAATAGCAAGAGAAGCATTCAGTTTGTATTTTCTGAATGGTCACGGCCTTGGTGCTTTGATTCTCTTTTGCTTTTTATAAGCTATAGAAATATGTGTCTCTCAATGATTATATTGAACTAGGAAGCTAACAGAAAGATAAGGAAGGTATTTTGCTTTTGCAAAGCAGAGTCAAAGATTCTGCAAGCCTGCAAGCATTATAACAAATGACAGTAATGAAACGTCAGGATTTTTTAAACTTAAAACTAATCTAAATGTTTTTTGATTTTTTTCGACAGAACACCTGCCAATAATTTGGTTTTATTGTGAAGTTCACTACTTTACTGCATTCCTATCTACAAACAAATCTTTATTCTTATCATCAGTGGCATATCAGTAGCATAACTGTAGTATCTGTAGGAATCCTTTCCTCCCATACTCTCCTACCTGTCCAAACCTAAGGTTAGCTTATTCCTAGAGCGGGAGAGCAATGGGCTGCGTTCCCCCTTTCAGCTCTGCAGCTCCAAATAAGCATTTGTTGTCTCACATGCCATTGGTGGCAGCCTGACCTTGCTTTCCTTCGGATAAATCAGCTTGCAGCCGCACAGCCAATATCCAAAGCCTTCCCAACTTTCCATGGCTCAAAAGCCTTTGTATATACTGCCAGGCTAGATTGTCAGCAGTGCTAGATTTACTGTTTTGTGCTGCTCTGTGTCATCATGACCTGACTGCTGAACAGCGGGTTTGTTTTTAATTTAATTCTCTTTTCCCTCCTGGAAGATAAAAGAAAAAAAAAAGTATAGGTGTTTTTATTTTCAAATTTTTCAAATTTATGATTTTTTTTCAGATAAATATGCGATTATTGAAGTTATTCGTGTACAGATTGATAGTATAGGCATTCAGATACTTGAGCAGAGGCATGTAAGTAAAAGACAACTGCATGATTAATGATAACTGAGTTAGCTAAAATTTTAGCTGTACATTTGTTTGCCTGAGGAAAATAATCCTCAGAAGATAGCGATGCCATCTGAACTGAATTTCCTATTCCAGCCTTTGCATGACTTTAAGTACATGAGAAATGTGGCTCCCTTGGTGTTTCTCTCTCTCTTTTTTTTTTCTTTCTTCTTGTTTTTTGCCTACACTCTGGCATTTTCTTTCGTGGATCAGACCTGCTGTACTCTGCTCAAGATGTAAAGAATATAAAGAATATTAAAGAGTAGTGAACTTTCATTTAGTTCTAGCTCATCATTTAAAATTGGCAGCAGTTTCTTGCTGGTGAGAGTCGTGCTCATTATAAAAAAAATAACACTGTAAGTCTTTTAGCCATAGATCATTTTTTTCTGGGAAAGAAAACTAAATTACTCTTTCACCTCTACAGGTACAATGGCTCCACAAATTTAGCATTCAAGCATATCAGTGAGGAAGTTCTCACAATGGCATTTAAGTAGTCTCACTCTATTGCATTTTCCCACAGCTCAATTTAAATATCCACCCAACCAGTTTAGTACTAAAATCTCTTTTTGCTATATTGAGGAAAAAGAAGGTTCTCCTGGAATCCAGAACTTCCTATCTGTGAACTCTATAGCAGTGTACTTTACAACTAGATGCAAAATGGAAAACTCTAGTGGCACGATATGTGTTTTTTCCATCAAATCTGAGCTAACTGAGCAGATCATGCAGAGATCATTGCAGATCATTGCATTATGCTGGTGAGATCGTTAGGGTCAGTACCATAAGTCAATCCTTGCATATTGTACATGCAGTTTCCACATATGCCTGTTTTTCATACACTAGACAAAAATGCTTTAACACTTCATACCCTCTGTTGTTGTTTCGTGCCCATTCTGACACTCTGATCTGCAATATCATCCAGTTGAGAACAATGTTCTCATCCTGGCTCTCTTCCAAAAACAGAGATTTATTCAGGCAGGTTCATTGCGGCTCTGTGAAATTTGATTGAATAAGCAAAGCCCCAGTGAACACGTACATGGCAGCAGATGTTCAGAGAGGGTGTGAATGCTACCTAGAATACTGAATTCTTGGGGGAAAAAAAAAAAAAAACAAAAAACTAAAATTCACGGGTTGCAGGATTGTTATCTAAAAACAGATTTGTTTCAAAAGAGTATGCAGTCCCATTGCATTCTAAGGCTAATTGTGTACTGAAATTTAATCAGATCTCTTAATTTCTTTCTAAAGAATGAAAACTCTAAGGAACTGGATTATCTAATGTTGCATGATATTTGAAAGCCATAAATCTGAATTTTATAAATTGCCCAAAATGGACAAATCAACTTAAAAGGCAGTTGATTGCAGTTGTTAGCAAATCTAAAAGTAAGGCTAATGCCACCATTATGAATAGTAGTGTTTAAGGCAGTGCTTTTTCTAACAGTTAAAGAACACTTAGCATGAATAGCTGAAATATTTTAATCATCACACACACATGCAGGCAAGCACACAGCCCCACATGTATGCACACAGTTGCAGCTGTCCTGTAGCATCCCCATTACAACTAGCAGTTTTAAAAGACATATTTTTTGAGGAAGGCTCTAATACTAGACCATCTTATCCTCCTTATGTAGAAATAAATACATATTATAAAAAAAACCTCATAATTTTATTTGTGCATTATAATGAAATGATTGCACTTTCCTTTTAAGGAATTTTTACCTACAGCTCAGAGGATGTTTGGTCATGACTTAAACTTTCAGTAAAGGAAATGAAATTTCAGAGACTGGTAGATGATGTCAACAGGGACCATTCTTTTGTTAGATGTTTCTTTGGAGATGTCATGTTCACAGTGTGGCCCCAGACCTTCAGAGTAGTGGCAAAGACCACTTGTAGAAGTAAGAATATGTTCCATACCATTTTCCCAGATCCCAGCAACATTTTCAATAAGAACACGTGGAATTACTTTGCTGTTGAACATGAATATATTATTTTATAGGCAAAGTACAACATTTGCTCAAAAATATGCACTATTAAATAGAAAAAAAGTGAAACAGCAGAAACTGTTAATTTTTTTTCAACCATTTATCATTACCTGAAATGCCCGGGTATTTGGGCAATGGAAGCATCAAACAGCCCAGTTCTGTTCTATCATGGTGACATTATGCACTATGGAGGGTAATTCAGTCTCCTGGGACTATCATCATTGCACACCATGGGTTAGTGAAGGGATTTCTGAGAATTAAAGTCTTTATAGTTAAAAATATAACTGGATGCTTTGTATTCCAAATCTCACTCTTCAATATGGTCATGCTGCGTGCTGTCCAGTTCACTTCTTGTTACAGCGAAGCGTTGTCTCTGCGTTTACTGACACCTGCACTTCCTGGTGACAGTTACATTCAACTTAAACTTTCCTCAGAGACAGAAACTCAAACCCTTTCTCAAGGTTAGCAATGGACATCATGTGTCTATTTGGCTAATTACAAAGTTCTGTGAACAAAATCTAAGCACATTTGATATTAGAGGGAAAAAAAAAAAGGCTGAAAATACTATTTTGGAAGAGTTTGCCTTTAAGTTTGCCTTCCCTGAAGATGGCTGTTAATTCAAAGAAAAGCTACGTTACAGGAAAAACAAAGCACAGTCTAAGAGATAAAATCCAATGTGAGGAACTCTTGCAATACAGTCCTTTCATATATTTGTAAGATGCCTCCCCTGCCCCGCACACTTAATTTCATATGGAGTATTTGAAAGCAGAAGGCATGGATGGAAAATTCTACAGATGGAGAATTCTGTAGAAAGCCAAATACTAATATTTAACTGAGACATGTTTGAACTGATGTTAGCATTGCTTTGTATTTAATAATCAGGAGTGTGATGGATGCAATTTTCAGTCTATTGCTGTTATTTTTATTTTTAAAAAAAGAGAGCTAGCGAGACTTGTATAAGATACCTGTATTTTCCTGTGATGGGGATCTTGAATCTATATATTTGTAAGTAAGTCTGAAATAGCTTTCAAGTATTTTTGTAAAGGTGTTGTCTGGCTACATTGTGTCATGCCCAATAAATTGGAGATGTGCTGACTCGGGAGGAGTGCGGGAAGTGCTTCAGTCTTCTGTTCCCTAGAGCGGCAGGAAAAGAGGTGCCGGCGGCAGCACCGCTGCAGCCGGCCGGGTCGCAGCCACGAGCGCCGCGCGGACGCGGAGCCCAGAGCTCCCGGCTGTGTCCATGGGGCAGGGAGCCGCGGTGCCCGCGGCGCTCCCGGAGCCGGTGACGTGGACGTGCGCTCGGAGCCGTGCGGGCCGTGCCAACGGCAACCGCGACGCTGCTGCTACTGCAGGACTTCCACATAACACAACGCATTTGGAAAGCGGTGTTTGAGCTGCGTTTCTAACAACTGCCCTCCTTCTTGTGAGTTGATCTCAGTATGATAAATAATCCATGCACACAGCGTGAACAGTTTTAAAGGGCTCTGATTTACCACGTAGGTGACTTTTCTCCAGATTAATTTAATTAGAAAAAAACATTTCATGCACCATTAAACAACAGCAAAAGGCTTTTGGTCTCTGCAGCAAAATATGTATGAATTCTGTCAGAATGGGAAATCTTACTAATAGCAGCAACTCAGAAAAAAAAAAAACGGAAAGAGTTATTGAGACACTGAAGAACTAAAATACTCAAGTTTTAAACCCTGGTCCTACTTAAACATGCATTTAATTAAGGACACTGCTATTGCTACCTTTATTTAGTCTTCATCCTCTCCGTATGCATTGATATTTCTTTAGATTGACTGGAATGACCTCTTTGTTCTGCATGTTATGTCCAATCTCAATCTGAATGCATGTAACGTTCAAAAATGACTTGGGGTTTTGTTTTGTTTTGTTTTAGATGAAGCAGGATGGAATGGTGTAAAATAATAAAAGAATTTTACCCATTATTTGAAATGAGACGTTCAAGCCATTTGAGGTAGAAGCCTTTGCTTTAACCTCTAATTAAATGTGATCTTTTTCATTATTGCATTTCAGACTCTGTAATGATACAGCTCCTGTGCAGATTGACTCATCACTACCCAGAGCAGGTGTAGCTCACTTCATCATACTGATGAGTTCAGAGAATAATCATCTAGCACTCGCATCTTCTCAGTAGACAGCCCTGCTATTTTGTTATTATCTAAGCGAAAGAAAAGGGAGGTTTTAGAAATCCTACTCAGCAGTAATTTAGATGAAACCATGATGCCTTTTATTTCTTGTATTTCAATAAGGAAAAGCTGAGGTAATGAAGAGAGCAACAAACTGAGCAAAGGCTGACGTGGCTCCAGAAGGAATTCCACCAACCCAAGCCAGAGGGTACCGCTATGTCTTGTTGCTGCTCTTCATAGAACTCCCTTGTGACCAGCCGTAAGGAGAAAGTGCTGGCAGGGTCGAGTGACTTGGAAACAGTGAAAAGCTGAAGCGTGCAGGAGCCCGGCTTAGCTACTTGTTCATGTACACAGGCACTTTGTGCATCCTCTTTTCCCTCTGAACAAAACTGCCCAACAAAGCCAATCAATCACATCATTAGTTAAAAAGGCATTGATATTCACCAAAGTTGCTCTAGCTAATGCATGAGTAGATATCTGGACATTTGACTTCCCAGTTCATTCTGTCAGGGAATATTTCAAGAGATGCTTTAAACATTGATGAGAAAAAATGATTAAGGAAGAGCTTCAGCAGTAGTGGAACATGGACCTTGTGGCAGAACCTCATTGCTTCTGAGGCATCTATCTATCTCTGAAGATAAAACAATTGTGCTTTTTTGTTTTACATTCTCTCAATTAATTACATGCCAATAAAGTATGCTAGGCAACGGATTGACCCCCTGAAATAATTGCATTACAAGTTGAATGAAATGTTAGGATGGCAATTATTGCAAATATCTCAAGAGAAGGCCTGATTAGATAACTCATATTGCGCCAATATAAAAGGACTCAGGAAATTGTGAAGAATGACAATAAATTTTCCCATCCAAGGCAGACACAATCTTCCCTAATAACAGTATAAGCACAGCATTTTTATGGACAAATGTATGGCTCCCTCAAACAACATAAACGTCAAAGGAAATAAAATGACCATTTGTACTGTAGTTTTATGTGAGAAGAATTTGCATCACCACTGCCTAAAAATTTATTTTTACTAAACTGGTCTGAGGCTCTTGTCTATCTATCTACTGGATGCCCCTGGAGAACACTACCGAATGTTCTTGCTGTGTTTCACATTTGTCCATGAATTTCCTTGCTGACGGGGATCCTGTGTGTTCTGTTGTCACTCAGGACTCACAATGATGACAACTTTCACCGCCTCCGTTTCCACTGCTTTGTGCTCAGTCTCACAGTCTCATATCTTTATTATCTCCTTGTGAGGTCCTTGCAAAAGATTTGTTTCATTCCGGAAACCAGACGTATCCTGTGCACCAATTAATTTGTCAGGAGGTACACTGCATAATAGATTTATCAAGCTGAGGTTCCTTATCTTTCTTCCACCTCGTTTTGTGAATTGTCCTTTAAACATTTTCTCATGGGCTTTTACACCATACAGCCACCTCACCTTACTGCAGGCTGTGCTGCCATTTCCCTAGCAATGGTGGGCTCATACGGTGGAGCGCGGATAGTCCTGAGAGCCACAACGTGACACTTGTTGGAGCCTCTTGGCGCCACTCGCCCGTCTGCTGCGCTGGGGCGCCCACAACTGGCCCCAGAGCCAGCGAGGGCCCCACGCGTCCCCCTCCCCTGCTGCAGTGTCACAGTAAGTTGCCCTGTGACACAAAGGCTCTTGCTGGACCTTCCTTCAAGCCCGGTCGGATGGATGGAGCTCCCTGTTGTCATAGTAGGAAACACGGAACTCCAAATCTCACTGAAAAAACCCACAGACAAGACAAGCTGCGTATTTCCCTCTGAAGTTTGTTGCAAGAAGACAAAGGTAATGGCTAACAACAAAAACAATCTGCTGATATTTCTCTTTCAGGCTGAACTCTAATCCCTTATAAGGGCACCCTGAGCCATTAACAGTAATTTTGAATTAAATACACCCATGTTAAGTCTGGCTAATCAGCTCCTCAATTATACTGGCAGAAAGATGTATTCCAATTACCAAAGTACTTTCAAGTGAATTAAGACTCTTTTCTGTACTGGCTGTGGAGGTCACTGAACGTTCCCATGAAACCTTGCATGTTTACCTTAAAAAAGCACACCATGATCTTTGGCAGAGACACTTCCTCTAGGTTAGTTCTGCTTTTGAGCTTGTTGCCATAAATACAATAGAAAACCACCCAACCGTTACAAAAGAAGTCAAGAATATACTTCAGTACTTTCTTTCTGCATCTGTGATTAATCCAAATTACACAGAAATATCCTTATTAATGTGAGATAAACCTTAAAAAGCTGAAAGTGCAAATATCAATTACCGTGTTTAACAAGCACAGAGTAAAGGTTAGGAGGGAAGTTGGGTTTTGAGGGAATGGGTCATGCCTACCTTAGCAAGAGCATTCACACCTGAGGCCCCAACTTTGGAGCCTCCTTTCGCTACCTCTACACCATTGCTTTGCACTTCCTGAATCTCTTTCCTGTTTCCCGAAATTTCTCCTCATTGCTGGCAGAGGGCTGCAGCCAGCACTGCTCCTCCAATGTGGCTGCTGAGCCAGGCTCCATTCTGCTTAACCTGGGCCAAACGTGCACATTTGCACAGGTGGGAGTCGCTTGAGTCCCTATGCTTTGTACAGCTATTCCATGACTGAGCAACAGAACAAATTATAGGATTAGCAACTAATACACTAAATACCCCAAATGTGGAAAACCGTTTTTCCAGACATGAGGATCACGTAGTGAGAGGTGTCTTCATGCAACCAAGGACATCACCTTTCTTTAGGAGACACCGATAGCATCTCGTCGCCTGGGAGTCGTGCTGCTTCAGGAGGACTTGGGGTCCGTGTGAGGTGGTGGTGGGCACAGCTCTGGCAGGCAGGAGCCCCGTGTGCTGGAGCTGGCGCACGGGGCAGGAGCAGCCCGGCCTCTGCTGAACTGCCCTGGGCCCGTCAGGGATGCAACGGTCTAACTGCACTGCTCATGCAGAGGGGAAAAGGCCCTTTTATGAAGTTGATCGTTTGTTTGATCTTCCTCAGAAATTTTTAACTCTTCCTACTTTAAGAAAAACGATTGTCTTTCTTAGTTAATATCCCAATAAAATCCGACTTCTTTCAGGGATATAAAAGCCTCTTGGTTTCTGGACAGTCCCTTCAGGAGGAAGTTCAGCCTCAAAACTATGCCTGACTCAGGCACAAGCGGCAACAGAAATAGCTCCTTTCCTAGAAAAGCTCCTAGCCTTGAAAGCTGCAGGATCTCAAAGGCCCCCAATAGCTCCAGGTCCCTGAGGCCAAAAGTTTGGAGAATTTGTGACAGAGGAGGCAAAGTATTTACTGAAACAACTTCACTCACAGCTAGTATCAGGTCACCACGGTGCCACAGCCTTGGATCATCATATTCTCAGCTGTCTCCAGTGCTCCACCCACCTGCAAGTTTTTAAGAGCCAAAGACCTCATTGATGTTGCTTTGATATTGCACTAGTCTTGTGCTTCTTTGATGCATAACATGTAAAACTGACACCTTCCTTTCCTCTAAAGATTTTGGAGACTTCCACCTGATCAAGACAGCAGATGACGTCTAGCATTCATACACATGCCCATTACTAAACTGTAGGAACAACTTACTAAACTGTCCTGTACCTAAAGCATCCTCATGGAAAAAACACTTGGTTAGGCTTTGTTTGGAAATACCCAGATAGGGATAAAAGAAGCACAAAAGAATTATTATTTGAAAGCAAATAATAAAAAAAGGCTGAATCACAGCCCAAGTTTAAAAACAATTCAGAAGCTAGTATGTGTAGAAAGGCTTTTATTTTTAAAAAATTTCAAATTTCTGAAATACAGTGTAAAGTAAAACATAGAAGTACATCTGCAAGTCAGCTTATGCATATCATGCCAGTTATTTACATGTAGATATATACAAAGTGCAGATAATTACTGAAACCACACTACAAAATAAACAAAGAGTTCAATAAGATAATTTAGTAGTACTTTATTAAATATATATATATTTGTTATTGATTGAATATACTTTCCTATTAAAATACCCTATAGTATCTAAAGTAACCCCTATAAACTCTAATACCTCCAAAATTGTCATAAATATGTTCGCAAATTGAAGCTACCCACGTGTCAGTTGCTTTGCCCTTTGCTTTACGTAGAGACTCTTGTAGTGCTGCGATCACTCTGAAATCTTGGCCGCCTGTGCCAGGACACTAATGACAATTCCTGCTACACTTGCAGACAAACTGCTGCAGAATAGATTTTCACAGAGACATCCAAGAGTTGAAGCGCCACTGCCTGCATTTAAAATAATGACACTAATCCAACGACTTATTAAATACTGCTACATCCAGGACAATAAGAACAACGCTGCTATCTTTGGTGAGTGTATTCGGAGCAGTCTGGATACCAAGCACCTTATTAACACAAAGCAAAGCAAACTCCCAAAGCCCTCACACAACCTGTGCAAAACAAGAGACCTCCCAACTCTCCTGATCACCAGTCCAGCTTCTGCACAAGGAGCAGCCGGAGGGGCGGCGGGAGCAGTGAGGTCGGGGGCCGCTCGACCACAAAGGGTGACACTCAGCTCTGCTTGATGGAGGCATCGCTGGGTCCTCCACTGGGGACAACCCAACGCCATGCCACACCATGTGTCTTCCCACAGGCAAAACATCCCACTCCGTCCAATGGGGGCTTCTGGCCAGCAAAATCCCACTTCCCACATATTTGCCATATGCCTCTCTGACTGTTCGGGCGCTCTGAGGGCTTCCACGAAGGCAGAGCTGCACCCCAGTGCGCGGGACACGCACCCTCCGGGGACGCTCCGGCCACTCATTCCCGAGCTGCACAGACTGCGCCATTAGGAAAAGCAGTGTGAAGAACAATGGGGCTTTTGGATTCATTTGTTATTCTGGTGCAATCTTATTAAGTACAAAATAGGACAGTGAACAAAGGTAAAAAAAAAAAAAAAAAAAAAAGAAATCCAATTCTGCCTATATTATAATGCTCTTTTGGTGTTGTAATTATTGTCCTAACTGCTGAATTTTGCAACTCTCTCTTCCTAAGATTTCTTTACTAAAGGCGTATTAAAATGAATCCAATTATAGGCAAAGAATAGAGATTATCACCAGAAAATAGATAAAAAGACAATAAGTTATTACTACTAACATAGATTAGTGCTGGTCAGCAATTCTGTGCGTCATTTTTCCAGAAATAATCTAACAATGAACTTTATAGATTAGTTAGGGACATACGTAACAGCTATCACTTAATTTAGGAGTTTTGTTACATAGTACTCTAAATGCCAAAATATGGCATGAACATTTTAATACTGAACTCACAGAAATTACACCAAAAATATTTTTTCATCTTAATCAGCATTAATAAAAAGTGATATAAAATATTATTATTTTACATATTTATCATACAATATACCAGTCCTTCATACTATTGGTTTGACTCATGTTGTGCTACAACATGTACCAAAAAGTTTAATGAAGATAAAGACATGGTTAAGTATGTAAGCTGTGGGTACAGACATTTTTTTTCACAAGACAAACAGCCATCAGAATGTGTCATCTACTGTGAATTTTCCAGTGATATTTTGATAAAACCATTGCATTCTTTTAGTAAGGATAGTTTAGTGTAAGGATCATTTAAAACTTTAACACAACCTTTGTTTGTAGAGTGAACCTGACTTTCTTAAATGATGATAAATAAATACTCTGAACTAAATTGGTTTGGATCACTTAATTTTCTGATAAGGCACTATCCGAATATTCTATATTCATTTAAATGCTACATGTTTTTCTCATCTTCTACAACTACTAGAGGAGAGTTTTGGTCAGGCCTGAGCGTATCCTCATGAGGCAAGTTTTGGCGCTCTGCTCTCTTCCATTCCAGTTTGCACACAGCCAGTTACTTTAAACATCTTTCCAGTTTGCTTTACAGCTTCTTTTAGCGATAAAGGCCCTCAAGAAAGTCAGGGAAGAGCTGGGGCATCCACAGCCCAGCAGTGACATTACACAGGAAGTGCCTGTTATGTAGCACAGAAGAGAGGGACACAGCAGTACAGTAAAAACAAACAAACCCCCCTAATTCTTCATTAAGAGTGAGCAGTTAACTGCAATCAAGAATAGGCATAACATTTCCAGGTAGAAAAGCCATTTGACATCTAAGTTAAATTTAAAAGTATGACCAACATGGCTGGTGCAGAAGAAGGGCCTGAAAAGGTTAAAGGTTAAAAGGTCCTAAAAGAGAAGACAGGGTGTGAGCAGCAGAACAAATGAAATCCAGTTTCTTATGAAGTTGTCTTGCACAGCTGAATTTTCTGGTGTCTAACAGGGATATGAATGCAAAGGAACAGACATAATGCCCCTCTTCTGCAGGGACTCCCTCAGGTCCTTCTGCAACCTTTCCCTCAGCACCTACAGCTCTACCTACTCAATGTCTAATTGAACTCTGCAGTTTTATAAACCTGTATAAGCTTAATATCTTTGAGTCCTCTAGCTTGCAATTGGACCAGCTGGTTTCAAATCATACGATTGGAGAGTACCCAGAAATACCCACATATTGTGAGAACATTTAAATCACGTTTAAAAAAATGGGGGAAATCAGGCTAAAGGAAATCAAACAAAAGCAAGCATTTTCTATTTCACTCTTCCTCAGCAATTTCACAACAATTAAATTTCTCCTAAAAGACAGAGAAGTTCAATAGAGGTCAGTCTGCCCCTGGCCCTGGTGCAATAGATAGGACAAGTTTTCCTCCCAGGCCTCTGCCTATCTCTGTGTGGGCGAGATGCTGCCAAGCACCAAGCCTCTCATCCTAGCTCTGCCCGCTGCCTCCTTCCACTCCTGCTCACCTGCAGAACCCTTCTCCTGGCCAGGTCAGCAGGGGAAAGCCCTTCGACACTGCGATGTTTGGACTATGCCCTCCAATACAGGAAAGAACACAATTAAAATCAGGTTGATGTTCTCAGGATAATGGAAGTTTCAGGCGTAGGTTATACACAGGTACTTGCATTAAAAATAAGAAAGACTTCACTGGGTGAGAAAGGTGCTTCTGTTCACCTGCTTTCTCTCCTGCTCTGGGAAATTTATGGGCATCACAACATGGGTCTGACTCTCCACCGCCCATGATGAAATCCAGAACAATCCTTCTTCATCACAAGGTGCTGAACATAATCTTGTCTTATGGGGAAGGAAAATCTGATTTGGGACCTAATGAAATTCTATTCAGAGTGAAGAAATAACCGAGATGAGTCAGTCACTAATTCAAGGGATCTGTTGTCAACTGCTTGCAACCCACCCCACCAGACTAGACCAACTAATGTTCCCTCTGTGAAAAGCAAGCTGCTGTACTAGTCTCCCCCCTTTCCTGAGCACTGCTTGGTGCTTTAATTATAGAAGAGCCTTGTGGGCTTTTGCACCATTCTGAATTCCAGTATAGAGCTGCTCGGTTTGAGTGATGGACTATATGCTTATAAAGAAGGTCTTGACTTGCTTCATGGTATTGGCAATGTATCTATCATCTAATTTAAACATGAAAAAGTCTACGAAAAAAAGGAAGCAATCAGAGTAATGATGTTTCTAGTCCTAAAAGAAGTTCTTCCTTAATTTTTTTTGAAGGCTGCATATGTCTTGGAAATCAAGAAGCTTTATATATTTATTACTGCTCTGAAGAAAAAACCAAGATTAGTTAGGTCTATGAAACAGTGAAATCTTCCAACACTCACACTGAAGAATTACAAACTTGCTAATACGGTGCTTAAATATCTTGTCTTTCAATAGGGCATGGTAACTAACCAAGCAAGGACTGAACTTTTCCTTCTCAAATTGTGCAAGAAAGGCTCAAATTTAGAAAGCTGCTTATGCTTGTGTGTAATTCTGAATGAACTTCTAATTCCACTGACTCCAGAGCAGGGTTTTAAGTCATGAAGCATTCAGCTGGGACTCCAAGAACAGCTTCTAATAAGTTGGTAGTTTTATTGACTGGAAATTCAGATGTAATTAAAGGTTTAATAAAGAGCAGCTTTGGGAGTGGACTTTCAGGTATTTCTTTTAGCAGAGCAGATATCTGTCTCATTTTTGTCTATACTGCCTATCCTGTGTTCTTTGCTCCCTTTTTATGGACTTTATTCTTTAATAAAGGAATGTTGATGCGCTTGCTTTTTATTGCAGCTTTTTTATAGTAATCTTTTCTTGGTAGGAAAATATATGCCGTTAAATACTAATTATTTTCTTTTCCTACCAGGAACAATCAATGGTTATTTATAAAACCTTCCCAAGTAGGTTTTTTCTTCTGTGGGAGGGGAGAAATCTTTGCCAAATAGTTCAGTGGAAGTCAGGAAAAATAATGCTAAATGCTTTCATTGCTAGATGGAGCTTTCAGCATTCATAGCTTACAAAATTAACTACTTTGCAGGCCATTTGTCTTATTAGCAATGGAAAAACTTGAAAGGGAGGCAGTTACACTTTATCTTACGTTTCAAAACACATTGCATTTTTTCTCAGCGTTCACTTCATGTAACTACCAATCACTCATTCAGTACCTCCTTGTTTTCTACAGCTGTTGTTCTGGGATTCACCGAGAACATCTTCAGGATGACTGGTAACATAGAAATATTAAGTTATTATTATTATTATTATTATTTATAATCATATGGAAAGGAAGAAATAAATCTAAGAAATACATGAGTGAAACATTCATTAAACACATCACATTTGGGATGAGCACTTCATGCTCAGTCAGTGTATAATCTGATTTGATTATCAGTTACATAAATTCTATAACATATTGTGATCTCACTGACTAACAAAAGTTCAAACTGCTTGTTTATGGAAAACTTGTTTCTTATTTGAAATGATTAGGACTGATCTCAGAATCAAGTTTTCCAAGGGAGAATTCAGATCACAATAGAAACATTACTTACACCACACACACAGAAAAAGAAAAAAAAAAACATACTAAACTGTAGATTGCAAGAAACATCAGAGTGCATTACCTCTAAATTTCACACTTTCATGAGCAACATCCTAGGACCTGAAGGTCTGCAGCTAAATGGTAACTTTTTTGATTTTATTGCTGTAGTGTTCCTTACCCATAGAAGAAGAACAGAACAACCTTTCGCAAACAATAGAAGTTATTTAAACAGAGTACCGTCTTCAGCACAGCAGCTGTTAACTGTTTCCTCACATTCTGTTCTGGTGACAGGGAGCGGCTGCAGTATCTGAAGGAAATCTACCACTCGGCTAACGGGCTGAGCCCATATCTGTGTCAGATAAAATCATAGTGCTTATCATTTGTTACCATGGATACCATGAAGATATTGCTGTCCACTATAAGTTACTAGAGGAAGACAACATAATTCTCAGGGACTAGTCCTGTTTTCCCTTCATAAGTTGCTTTTAACCAGCCTGGTTCCACTGATGGATACACTGCAAAAAACAGCAACAAACAAACAAAATGATAACAAAACAGCAAAGTTAAACAAACCTATACATGCTTCATATATTGATTCAGATAACAGTTATTCAAGATCAATTGAAAAATCAGGGCAAAAATTGAGAATTGAAACTGGAATTATAACTCTCTTGCCTTGTGGCTACAGTTCAGTATTTTTTTACATAAACAAAGAATGAAAAACATATCTTACCATTGGAAAATATTGCCCCTTGTGGGAAAGACAGCTCATGACTGTGCTCAGCCTTGCAGGAATACATGGCTTTCGCTTGTCTAAAAGAAGAAAATAAATTTGCAACAAATAAGATAACTGGGGATGGAGGGGAAGCATAAAGAAATTAATTTTACATCTGCAAAATATAGGAATATTCGGTTGTACAAACACAGACTGCAAAAAGCAGTTGCATAGCAGCTCAAAGAGGCAGAATAGTAGCAGATGGCAACACCAGACTTACTGGATTTAACAAATATGTTATTGAAGAAAAGACATCAACATCCTACTTAGAAACTTAAACAGAAATATCATTTGCATTTGTAACAGGATTCTTTCGTCCTAGTTGGCACTGCTGAATTCAGATGAGTACTGAATTGGGTGCAGTGCTTGAAACTAGTGAGGGTCTGGCTGGAGAGGGCTCGAGAGCAATGAAGTGAATGGGAAGGTTTTCAGCTTTTGGCACTTGAATTTATTGTCTATATGTGAGCTAGGGTGCATCTAGCTCAACTGCTACGCGGGACGCCTACCTGAGGATGCAATGAATGGCTCTCTAGATACCACTGCCTGTAAAAACACCTTATATGGAAAAGTACCTTTAATAAAACTCAACACAATGACACCTATGTGCAGACAGCTAGTTTATGTATCTTAATCTGCAGACAAAAAAAAAACAATTTATCTAATGGTTAGAGCAGTGAAACACTGGAACTGGCTAGAACTGGAGAATTCCCATTGCTAAAGACTCTGAAGAAGCCAACGAGCCAACTGGAAGCCCCTCAGTAGGCAGATGTGGTAAGGAAGGGTTCAGGCAGCAATCCTACCCCAGGGCAGGTGACCTCTCTGTGTCAGCTGATTTGGCTTCTAAAAATGGACCCCAGGGTGGAGCGTAAAGATCAGAAATTCCCATTAGATTTCTGTGCTTTACCTAGAGTGATACCTTTAATTTATATACGCAAAACAGTTTTTATAGGATCCTTAGCCAATCACTTAAGCTGCCTGGCATCAGTTTTTCTGAGTTTGTTTAAACCTGCGTTTGTTGGAAATGTGCACTGGAATCCTTGCCAAATGAAGATAAACTTGTTGCTCATTTGACCTTCACATGATGCGGTAGAGGATTATGGACACAACCTTCCTTCCAGCCAGCATTTATCTCAATGACCCAGTATGCTATCTGTGCTGAAGTTCTAAATTTTTGGCATATGTTTTGTGAGTGGGTATGCAAGTATGTGATCTGTCTCTTCTTTCCTCCCAAGACACTGAGATAACAGAGTCACAGGTTAGATTAACAACAGGGCAACATTAGCAAAAGGAGAAGACTTTTATTGTGTGTATGGGTGATGGGGCCGTGACTCTTCACCTTTGCAGTTCCTCATTTCTCTGGAGTTAAGCAGGGACAAACTTCCTAAATGGAGTGCAGTACTTCTACCCAAGCCCTGCAGCCTGGAGATGATCAGATGATCAACACCAGCTTCAGCTGAATCTCTAAAAGGATAAGAGAATGGATGGATAAAGTCCCAAGATTACTTCAAGAAGTGACTTCTCCTGAAGGAAAATCTTCTCTTATATTTCTCTGAAGCTGATTTATGAGTAGACTAAATGGTGTGTTTTGCCTTACTTCAAAGTAAGCAACTGCCTCACTGAGAGTCAGACTCTCAGGCCTACATTTCCAGAAGTCAGCAATTTTGAGTCATGCCCTGGTTGTCACAGGGAAGCTCATTTTCCAGGACTTTTTGGTTATCACTCATTTCTAATGCTTAACACCATCATTTTGAATGCATGTTCACTGCTAACTAAAAGACCATGAGCACCTGGCTCCTGACTGTGCACTTTGCTTAAATGTGAGCTGGCTTCCTGGCTGGTTTGCTCTGCTCAGGCAGAACATTTTTTCCAAGACAAGTCCACAAACCAGGGAACAGTTCAGCAGAATTCAGGAAAGATGCCACCTTATTTGGCCTCTTCAACCTATCACAGTCTGTTCACTAGTATGGTTACTGTGGACTTTGTACCCTGACACATCCCCCATGTCCTGAAAAACTCCAGGATATACAAACATTTCATAGGTTTCTTGCCATAAAAAACTCTCTGGTGGGCTACAAACACAGACTTAGCATTATTTCAGATATTGTGCAATGAGAAACAAAACTAAACTTAAGAAAAGAAGGGGAAAGAAAAGGGGTAAGGAAAGGGGAAAGGAAAGGGGAAAAGCAAGGGGGAAGGAAAGGGAGAAGGAAAGGGGGAAGGAAAGGGGGAAGGAAAGGGGGAAGGAAAGGGGGAAGGAAAGGGGGAAGGAAAGGGGGAAGGAAAGGGAGAAGAAAAGGGGGAAGGAAAGAAAAGGGGAAAGGAAAGAAAAGGGGAAAGGAAAGAAAAGGGGAAAGGAAAGAAAAGGGGAAAGGAAAGAAAAGGGGAAAGGAAAGGGAAAGGAGCTGGCAAATAGCACATATGCCCTGGGCCCACCAGGCCATCATTATGTGGCTATGTTAGTGGACACTGCCAGTTGCTTGAGGGGGCAGCCTGTTATTCTACCTGACCTCTATGTCAAGAACTATTTCTTGGGCCTCTTCATTCACTATCTTTGTACATTACTTTTTTTCTTAATCTTTCCTGTCACCACACAACTCTTGCCTTTACAAAAAGGCTCTCATTTCTAGCGGGGAAACAAAAGCGCACACACACACAGAACAAACCATGCTCTTCTACAGATGCTATAATTTGTATTCCAACAAGAATTACAAGCATTAATACTGACCAGAGACCCTGGTTGTAACAAAGGCTCAGGATTATATATTGACTGTAAAATACAACCACTGCTATGAAGAACTTACCATTTATAGTCAACAAGGCAAAGAAAACATGAAAATGTTTCATCAGTCAACATGACATATACAGAATTGGTACAGAGAGGGATGAACTGACTTTGTCAAAGGTCCCACAGAAAGTATAAATCAGAGTTATAAATATATATCAGTATATAGAGCGTTTAACCTGAAGGTCACTTTCCCCCTAAGTCACTATGACAAAATGCTCTACAGATGTTCTGATTATGCAGACCCAGACCTGCAAATCTCTGACAAAGTATCAATTTCCTGTGCTGAAAACCAAAATATTTTACACAAATAAAGTACAGCAACTGTTGACAATTGGTAACGATTACAAGACAATCTGCTGAAACAGGGATGATTTTGAACCACTTAGTGGCATGAGTGTCTAGTCCTTCTTTCCCTTGTAGTCTCTCCTGTTTTCAGATTCCAACTATACCTAATCCACATATGTTTATCTTAGAAGTAAAAGTAACATTATAAAACAAGGACTTGATCACTTCTGGAAAGAAAAAAACTTCCTAGCCCTTGATATTTACATAATTTCTAATATTATCTACAATTGGTGTGTTACAGAATAATGAGGCAATAAGCCTTAGAATATTTATCCATATTTTGGATCAAATTTTAATCCCTTGGTTACTCTCTCCACATCCACTTTCATTAATTAGGTTCTCCTATTAGTTATTACTAATTTTAACACCATCCAGCAAGAAGCATTAGCAATGAAAAGGGCCTGCAGCTTCTTAGGCAATTTTATTGTGTGCAATTATGAAACTGGACACGGTTGTTAAGGTGTTAATGCAAAGCTACCTGTTAGAAAAAGTATGTGATAACATCACCACCATCTATTGTGGTTCTTGTAAGATGTCGTTAATATTCTGAGAGAAGAGAGTGATGTTGTTTAGTGAGAGGAAAAAAAGAAGCTTCAGAAAATGCTACCCGCCCCTGCTTTCCTGAGTCCATTTTTCCCATGTCCTTACTGGATTTTTGCTTTCTCTTTTATGGCCTATTTTCTATTACACATGTAACAAACTAGCAGTCTAAGGGTCAATACTCAATAGATCCTAAATTACTTTGTTTGACTACATACTGCCAGCAACACCTGAGGCACTTTTAAAAAGCCCTTTTAGGAGCTACAAATGGGCTTCTAAACTACATCCTTGCCCTAATGAGCTTTCAGTCTAGCAAGACAAAGACAGAAACCAGAAGAGGAATGACTGAGGGAACACATGTGAATGTCTATTAGACGACTCATCAGTTAATATTATGTTATCATTAATATTATCTTATCGGAAGAAGAAAGGTTTATAGACTCCTGGGGAGGGCAGATTTACAGCATAGTAAGACTGCGTGGAAAGCTCTGGTCTGAACTGGGAAAGGTAATCCAGGTGTTTAAGTAAATGCAAGTCATATAATACCAAAATAAAAGCAGAAGGATGATTGGAAATGGATATTACATTCTATGGCTGGGAGGGAAGCATATGTCTGGAGCACTTCATTCTGTCAGCCCTACTCCTATTAAAGTGCCAACCCTGCACCCAGAGATCCTGTTGGCAAGACAGAGCCATTTGCTGTCAAGAACGTTTCTTTCTACTTTTTCTAGGTATTCTCACTTAATGAAAAGCCTTGATCTTATGATTTTTTTTTCACTTTTTGAGACTCAACTTGTGTACCTCTACAAAAAAGCCACAAAAAAGCCATAAAAAAGCAGATTCAGGATTATGTATTGCTACACTTTTGTATAGCAGCTACAATAGGGACCTCAGCCCTTACTGAGACTGCTAATTAACTGCAGCATTTCTGAAAGTAGTAACAAAACCTCTTCATCACTTTCAAGTGCATACTAGATCAGCAATAGGGATTGGTCCCAGTGTATACAGTAGCTTATACACAGTTCAGTCGATGCATGACCGGTATACTTGAAGTTAGGAAGGAAGAAAAGAGAAGGATGGGAAGTCAGAAATATCCCTGAGATTGGAAAAAAGAGAGCAGAGACACGAGAGGGCAAAACATAACCCTTACCTCTCCGATTCTACAACATGTACTGCGACCTCTCTCTCTTTCTGAACAAAAGAAATCTATTCAAACTGTTTTCACTGTGGAACCACACTTATGTATACAAAGTGAGAAAACATTCAGGTCAAATAACTGGCACAGCACAGACAGAAACATGTTTAAAAAAAAGAGAATTTTCAGAGTAGAGATGGCACATTATACAAAGTCTGAAAGAAGAGATGTAAAGGCTGCAGGAAAGAATCAAGTTTGTGCAGATCACTGTGCTGGTAGAGCATCTGCTAGAATGCATAAGGCAATGTAAGGCTAGTACTGCAAAACTGGACAGGTACTTTTGATCCAGGAACTGGACCACAAATACTGTTTCAGGCAATATATACATCCATCCATACGTGAATCCATAAGCCTCTCTACCGGGTGATATTAATATGTAACTCATAATAACTATAAGTATGATATCATATGTAATTTCATGATTTCAACACACTGTAAACAAGGAAGACTATCCTAAGTACTTAATGCAGCCTTCATGTTCATAGCATACATGAAAGGCAAATAAAAGCTGGAGCAGTATTACAGGAGCAGTGGAGCTACTTCTTATTTCCTCCCCATTTGCTTGCTGACCTCTCATTTTCCATTCTCCTTGTTATTGTTGCTCTTCTGCTTTCTTAGAAGGACTGAAGCAGAAGAGCTATTAAGCCTTTCAGCCTTTCCTGCTTTGTTACCTGCTCTCCACATCCATTATCAAACTGCTACATTTTTCCTTTGTCAGATTTTGCTTCTTACATGCTCTCTATATACAGATACAGATGGGACAGGTCCTGAGGAACAACACAAGAGAGTTTACAAGAAGGGAGTAATACAAAATAGGAAAAAGAACAGCGGTAGATGATGCAGGACTGGGAGAGCAATCACTGCTCTTGCCTTAGGTCACTGGCTTAAGAACATGCCAGTCTCTTTATCTATACTTTTGTTCCTTAAATTACTGCCATGCTCTTTTTACTCCCTTTCTCTCCCCTGCCTTCTCTCTTTTTTGGTCCTCTTACATGTACAAGATAAAACTAGAAAAGTCTTGATTCCTGCAAACGGCTTCTGTTGCACGAAATCAGTGGGCCCTTGCAGGTCAGCTTTGTCTTTCTCATCTCTGCTAGATCTGCCGTATTCCCCCACCACACGTTGGCAACATCTATTACAGCTGTGTTACTTCCAATTACTACTTTTCAGTTTGTGGATTATATCCGTATGGATCACATGGTTATTTTTCTGTTGCTTAACAGTTTCATTAAGATCAGGGTTTCAGTGAGTCCAAATGTCAGACAAAAACAAGCATATGATCTGACTCAGAGAGTATTAAGTGCAGGGACAGTAAAAGAGAAAGTCTTTTTACCACTCCCACCTAAATTGTCTTAGTCTACTAATGGTAGACAGGTTACTAAAATGTGGAGTATATTGCTTTCTAGATGAACACTTGTGAAAGCTTTCTAACTTAATGCCATGTAAGAACGAATCAAATTCACCCAATAAATATGTACAACTGTAAATAAAAATGTAAATAATGCTTAGTAAGAATGAAAAAAATACAGATCATCAGGAAGAAAGAGTAACAGTTTCTCCAGACTGAGACACAGAACATGCAGTCAGAAGGATGAGAATCCTGATTAAGTTAATTCTACTATTCAGGACTTGACTATATGAGCAAATTACCATGAACTATTACTTAGATTGACAGCACTTCCACCACTCTATTGAATGGACAAACAACTCTGTAGAATGAATAAAGCACCCTCACCCTAATTTAAACCACATTAATTTACTCCTGTAGTCATGTCCTTAAACAGACCACTTGTCTGAGAATCTCTTACTGCAGTGCCCACAGCAGACAGAATAGCCAGGCAGGCTGTTATTCTCCATTAGGTTGTTTTCTATGAAAAAGCTGAGTTTAGTAAACCACAAAGAAAAGTGCAAGCCACATGACACTGTCTAAAAGACATTGAAGAAAGCTCTAATGCCTCTATTTCAATCTTTGAAGCCAAAAAGCACAAAACTTTTTCCATGTTGCTAAACTAGGAAGCACTTACCGTCCTGAAGAAACTTGTTTAAATGAACCAGCACTTTCAAACAACTGGGCTCTTGCAGCCACTCTGAAAATAAAGTAAAGCAGCATCCTGCTTTAAACTTAGCCCATTAATTAAACACACAGACTAATTTCAGTTTTAAACATCTAAAGACATGGAACCTTTTATTTATTTTTAATTGCTTTAAATATTCAGTAGACAAACAGAGGAAACTCAAAAGCTAAGCTAAAGTCCCCGTTCAGCACAATTCTTAAGGGTATACCTTAATTTAGGCCACCGTGGTCTAGATATTTGGCTGAGCCAGAAATCATACAACCATTAAAAGTAACATATAGAAAAAAAAATCAGCCTGTATTTAAAATTATATAATAGATGGCCAACAGACATCCTGGAAATGCTTTTCCTGACAGCCTGCCACTGACAGCTGGTACTCTGAGCTATGTAGGTTTTTCTGTTTAAGATATAGAAACCTCTGAAATGGCTATAGTGCTCCCTTCTAGTTCACAGGTGGACAGGCTGAACGGAGTCCTAAAATATTTAGAGAACTTTTTGGCAATCTGCAGTTCTGGAAATCACTTGTTCATGGGGACAGTGAAAGTCAAGGTTACAGTCAGGATTAGAGCAAAGATCTCTTGACTTTTAGGCCTGCCCTAAGAGCACTAAGAAACATTGTTGACCCAAATCTCAGCTAAGTTAAATTGTAACCTCTTCTGCATAGACCCCTTGGGTCATACCTTCTTTGTTCAGTTTAAAATTTTAATAGTTGTAGATAAATATTCACAAATACAGAAACATTCAAATCTATGTTTTTTTAAATCATCTATTCAGCTTTTTGGGATCACTTTTGAGTGGGTAATAGTACTATAACAACTCAAGTCTTCACAGGGTCTTAATTACTTACACAGATCCTGGTCTTTGATAGCCATTACTTGATGCAGTATCTAATCTTAATCTCCTGCACGTTTTTGGTGGCAAATCAGGGTTTGGTGAAGCCTTTGGTATATCTTTGGTTTCTATGGAAGATAAGCTCTGTATAGATCCACTGCAGCTTTTGTTACCTGAAGAAAGGAATCAAATTTGTATGGAATACTAAAGCTAATTTGAAGCTGTGCCATAACATGTGCAACATGCATAATAAAATTCTTTCTTTTTAAAGAAGCAAAATAGGTAGAGAAAGTACTTAGTAAAAGAGAGAAGAAACAGTCTTTCAGGCAGAAAGCCAGGAGAAAAGGACCAGCAGCAAGAATGAAGAAATGACATTATGACCGTGAAGGGTAAAAATGACACTTAAAAATTGCACTTATATGGCTATACAGTACGTTAATTAAAAGTTGACACCCCTCCCCAATATTTATTAACATATTTCACAGAACTGTAGAAAAATTCATTTTGGAAGGAACTTCAGGAAGTCATGCAGCCCAACATCCTGCTCAAAGCAGCTATGGCATCAGACAATTAAGATTCGATATTTACAGAAGCTTTGTGCAATTTTTAAATATCTCGCAAATTGATGATTACAGATTGAGTAAAACAACCTGACAAAACCAATCTAAAGCTGCACAGCCTGTATTGCAACAAAAATATTCTTGAAACAAAGATATTTTCTTGTGCAACAGAATTAATGCATTTAGATGAGCAGTAGTTATCTTCCTGCCTGGAGGCCACCCTGTGCCACATGCTCTAGGTGTTCCTGCATGTGCAGGGTGGTTGGACTAGATGATCTCTAGAGGTCCCTTCTAACCTCAACCTCTCTGTCTGTCATTCTAAGCTCACACACAGAACTTGCACCTCAGCTAGTCTGAAAGACATGGTCTGATGAGTCTTTTAGACTGACCTACCTGTGGACTACTGCCTTGTTTGCCTATACAGTCTGCAAGACAAGAACTGTGTCTACTTCTGTGTTTGTTTATTCCCTGAAACAAAAGATGCTTTAAAGTGTTACTATACTTTAAAGGCTGCTACAATATAAACAGATACAAATACAATACCTTTATTATTAATGGTGTTATTAATACTGTTACTAATTAACAGTAACTCATATCAGGTAGTATTAGGAAAAATCTTGTATCCTTTGAAGGGGGAGAACTTTCTTAAGCTTCCAGTGCATGGCATATAGCCTTATGTTTTATATTTGCCTCTCCTGTGTTCATCGGATTTGAAGCCAAATTACAGCATTTAGTAGAAGTGTCTAAGTTAAGATGACAAACTTTTAACCCTCCCTTTCTTGCAAGGACTCTCTCCACAGGATTATTTAGAGCAGAGCTTAGGTCCTCTGAGGATGTTCTTTGAAGCAGCCTTTTTTTTGACTAAATAGAAAGAATCGCAGGTGACACCAAACTGGGAGGAGTGGCCGACACTCCCGAGGGCTGTGCTGCCATACAGAGGGACATAGATAGGATGGAGAGTTGGGCAGAGAGGAACCTCATGAGGTTCAACAAGAACAAGTGTAGGGTCCTGGACCTGGGGAGGAATAACCCCAGGCACCAGGACAGATTAGGGGTTGATCTGCTGAAAAGCAGCAACCTGGAGAGGGATTTGGGAGTCCTGGTTGACAAGAAGTTAACCATGAGGCAGCAATGTGCCCTCGTGGCCAAGAAGGCCAATGGGATCCTGGCTGCATCAGGAGGAGCGTTGCCAGCAGGTGGAGGGAGGGGATCCTGCCCCTCTACTCAGCTCTGGTGAAGCTGCCCCTGGAGTATTGGGTGCAGTTCTGGGCTCCCCAGGACAAGAAGGACATTGAGCTTCTAGAGAGGGTCCAGCAGAGAGCCATGAAGATGATTAAGGGACTGGAGCATTTGTCATAAGAGGAAAGACTAAGCGAGCTGGGCCTGTTTCGTCTGGAGAAAAGAAGGCTGAGAGGAGATTTGATTAACATGTTCAAGTATCTAAGAGGTGATTGTAGGGAGAATGGGGCCAGGCTCTTCTCCGTGGTGGCTGGTGACAGGACGAGGAGTAATGTGTGTAAGTTGAAACACAGGAAGTTCCATCTCCATGTGAGGAAGCACTTCTTTCCTGTGAGGGTGACAGAGCCCTGGAACAGGCTGCCCAGAGAGGCTGTGGAGTCTCCTTCTCTGGAGATCTTCCAAACTTGCCTGGATGCCACCCTGTGCCACGTGCTCTAGGTGTCCCTGCTAGAGCAGGGGGGTTGGACTAGATGATCTCTAGAGGTCCCTTCCAACCTCAACCATTCTGTGATTCTGTAACAGAGTCCTAACTCTGGCATGAAATTGGATTCCTAAAGTTGGGCTTTAGAGCAGCATCCACATATTTCCCCTTTCAACTTATGTTTGTTCTTTTGTATAGGTCCATGTACAGGTGAATTCTGATATATGTCTCATGTTCAAGGTAACTTAGGTTTCTCTATGGCATACCAAAAGGAGCAGGTAGGGCAGAATGAAGCAGCCACTCCATAAGCAACATTACAGACATAAACATCACGCCAGGGCTTACCCTTTTGGACCATCTGTCCAAAGTCATTGTCTGTAAAGTCCCTATCTAAAAGATTTATTCCCCAAACACTATTTCAGTCAATTTAAGAAATGTGGTTGTGCAAGAGAGGTTTTTAAAATTTAATTGTCAGCTTTCATTAGCACTGATCACACTGCAAGGATTCATTTGACACAGTGATAGCCCCTGGTTACCGACTTTTAAGGGGGCACTCTCTTAAGTGAGGAGCCTAGATGAGGCATGGCAGGACAAAGAGTATTGTAAATTCTGAGAAATACTGATATATTTTAAGCTGTGTGAACTGTATAGATAATAGGCAATGAAAACACGTCAGAAGCAGTCTGAAAAGTGAAAAAACACACCAGGACATTAACAATTAAACCAACAAAATTAATGAGTATCATTAGCTGCACCTTTAGCTGTATCATTAGATGCACGTTTTATTTTCTGTTACTTCAGAGCAAATTCACTGATGTCCTAAATAATCTTGGAAATTACCTTCAGCCGATGGAATTGATCTGAGGGAAGAAGCTGATGATCTTTTCAGGCCAGACAGACCGTAAGAACCCTTTTTGGCCAGATCTGTCGGTGAAGAGGCACTCTCAGGCCCAGTAACAGAAGCTATGCTTTGGCAGTCTGACTCCACATCTGTTTTTGTTGCATCCTCCTTGGATGAAGACTCTGGACTTGTAGTCCAGAGGCTTGAACTCTTCTGGCCGTTAGAAGAGGGGGGAGAAGCAATCCATGGGATCCCTCCCGATTTCTCCCTGGGCTGCGAGGGTGCACCCTTGCTGGTGCTGTTCTGTTCTGAAGAGTGAGAAGAGAGAGACTCGACGCTGCCCATGGGGGTGCTATCTGGGCTACTGCTGTAGGAGTCACCTGAGGATGAGTGAGGGGAGAAGAAAGAAGGAGAAACAGGAAGGTAATTACCTCTAATGTGTTAAAAATGTGTATTTTTCTTATACAACTTCATAGCCCTCTAATGTGTTAAAAATGTGTATTTTTCTTATACCACTTCATAGCCCTTGCGTCTTACTTGTATCATCGAATTCGTCAATCTGCTATCTGGTTACTCTAAGTTTCACACATATTCCTGTCTTTAACCAGAAAGGCGACATTTCTCTAGACCAGACGAACATAATGAGTTCAAAATCAGCTACAGACACAACTATCTGCATTTTGAAAGAAAAAACTGCCTGCAGTATAGATAACCTCAGGAAATTAAACAGTTGGAATGCTGCGATGACTTTGAGGAGCAACTTGCTGAAATTCCATGAAAGTACTACAGTGTGTGTGGTACTTGCCATGTGTATGCTCCAACATGTGTGACTGTATGGTTGGCAGGAGTAAGTTGTTTTTACTTCCATTATCAAGTTCCTAGGATCTCTGCAGTTTCCAGAAGACTAGCTCATAAGCCTATTATAGACTTATGAACATAAACCATATAGATATCCAATTTCCTGATTCATCATATCTTTAAAGAAATACCTATCCCACAAATAAAGGACAACTCTTTATTCCTTTATTTACAAACTTAACATTCTTGACAACATCAAACATTTGATGAAATTAGAGAAATTCACTTTCCTATCCAGGAACCTTCATACTTATCTAATACTTTCATTAATATTTTGAACAGAAAGTGGGAATGTACTAAAGAAATCTGCTGACAACATAAAGGTAGGAACATTCATCAAAACTAAGAAAAACTGGCATGAACATAGAAAGAGTTGAATTATCTTGAAAACAAAATTAATAAAATTGTGACTGAAGTCCAATGGGTCATACCTTTGTTTTTTAAAAGACTTTTTCCAGAAGCTTGGAGAAAAACTGAGTTTGGAGCACAGTTTCTCCATTGGTGAGTTTTAGCTGATAATTCCTTATAGCTTCTCACTTTAAGGATCCAGTGCTATTCACATTGACAACTGATATATAGGCAGCTATTGACCTCATTTAGTATTTAAACTCCTGCTGACAGAATATGTAACGTATGCCTGAGGACAATGCATTAATCTGCTGTAGCAACTTCATGTAAATCACCTTGAGGAACTGGGGAAAATAGAACTTCATTTGGAATGGTATTACAGCAGTGAAACTGTTAATAATTTAATATTTGCTAATGGTAAGGCTAAAGAGTAAATGTGATGGCCCACTGAGTGAAAGTGTGTGAAGTTCAGCTTTTTTTATAGTCACATTTACATGAAAAGGAGTAAGTTTTCTCATCAGTAGTCAACTGCAAACATAACTTCCTGCTGTTTTACATTAAACCATATGACGAGTATACTGGTTCTCACAAAAATATTAGGTTTACAGTTGCTTTGATCCCAGTAAAGTTTCAGTTGTTTTGGCAACTTTGAATGAAAGACCACAGTTTCATGCGCGCGATACAATACTTATTGGGTCTTAACCAGAAAAAAATGAAAAGAGAGGACATGATGTGAAAGACAACCAGCCAATAGCAAAGGCAAACTTACTATCAGGATCTGCCAGACAAGGTGTGTATCTTCCTTTAGGCTTACGTGAACCTGTGGAGAGACAAATTGCTCTTGTCCTTCTTGAACCTGAGCGGGACTGTGGTTGGGGAAGAGGAATATTAGGGTCTGGTGCACTGTGAAATATCTGCATAATAAAAAAAAAGAAAAAAAAAGGTGGGGAGTAAAAAATGCCATAAACCATGGAGGTACTTCCACACATTCCTTTCTAAGTTGTTTTTTTGCTCTATGCTACATTGGAAATGAATGCTGAGATAGTGGCACATATCACAAAAGGAATTTTAATGGAGGTCTTGAGATACTCTTGAGGCACAGTAATACCGTATTAGGAATTAGTGAGTAGCACACCAAAGCAAAAACATGTCTGGAGGCAGAGAAGTTCGGTAATGGTGTTTTTGGCTGTGGTCTTGGTATTAAATGAGCTTGTAAGGTTCAGAGGGGGAAACTGAGTTTTGGAAATATGTTATGCATATGTTTTGGAGTTACAGGCATGGAGAAATTGTACCAATTTTGAGAAGTCCATATGAAATAAAACTGCTGATATCAAACAGTACTGTAGGTACTTACTGACCAAACAGTGCAGAGGAACCTGATATTGGCCTTTCAGATGAGTAACACGAAATAGAAGGAAAACACATTTTGCTTTGATCTTCATGAGATGATCTATATCAAGAAAATATCTTTATCCTGTTAGTGACCAAGTAAAGGAGATCTTGACTGTACTGTAGTCAAATTATCTCCTTTAAAATAAATAAGTAAATAATGAACTGAGGAAATCACAGTCAAGCTGATACCTGCAATGATACTGACTGAAATTGTTTATTCATTCAGGGATTTGTTATCTCAAGCCCTGAAAAGGCCTTAATTCAATGTTCCAGAAAGATGAGTTTGAGGTGTAACCTCTCTGTAACTGGTCTCTCTGGAGAAAACAAAATAAATAAGGTAGCCACAGATAGGCCTTTCTTCAAAGCAAAAGAGGCACCTAGAGAAGATCATATGTTTCCAAGTATTCATAATGGATTTAAAACTTGCAGCTAGGGATAAAACCTCATCTGTAAAACTTTTTTCTTCTGTCTTTTTGACAGCTTTCACAAATGAAAATGACACAGTGTATACAATCTGGGGATTCTGCTGGGGATTCACACTGAGGCCATTTGTGGAAAGAAGAACTGAAGGGTGGTTGGGTTTCCTGATGTTAGGTGGAGCAGGATCTCCACTGTGCAGCTGGTATATCCCCAAAGACAGTGGTGGCCAGAAAGATTCTGACCTGAGGCACAAGTGCACTCAGAGGAGAACCCAGGCATTACACAGAGTGGATGTTGGTACACTAATAGCAAGAGATAGACAGAAGAGCTGGAAGCAAAGTTATCATATCCTATTTTCTCACCTCGCTTTCAGCTATGAGAAGAAGGCTTCAAGCTTTAAAATTCTTTAGTTGATTCAGACCAGCTCCTTCATAACAGGAGAGATTATGCCTTGGATCTGTTACTTGCATAGCCACAAAAGACTTGCTAGGAATACAGATCCATAGCAACATGTGGGTAGAAGGTATTCTTTCTATCATATGCTTCTATAAATGCCAAATTCCTTATTCTTAAGAATTGAATGATGGTAACGAAAACAAGATACCAGTTTCATCTTTATCACAAAGCATTCAGATAATGTCAGTCTACCTTTTCATAATGCTCTATCAGAATTTCAACGACGATATTCTGAAATTTAATGTTCATCATAGCAGCCACGGTTTCTTCTTGGGCTCTCATCAGAGTTGGTCCGAAGATAACCCCAAGGTTGGATACAGTCATAAGATTTTGCTGACTGTGTAATGATACCCTTTAAGTGAACAAAAGTGATATGCAGTTAAACAATCATGCTGACCTCGCATTCCAACAAGCAGAAAACTGTTAGACAACTACTGTAATCAAATCTCAGGTTCATGACTCCCCTTTAAAGAAAACTTCAAAATAACTGCCAGTGATTCTGGTCAGAGAATAATCATTCCTATGCCTTCATGTTTGAACAATACCATAGCAAGTACATTTTTGGTAACTGCCTTTTATAACCATAAACTGTTCATAACTTCTGTGAATCAGTATGACTTATCAAGGCATTCATTCATGGTTTCCTTTCTTCCCCTCACTGCCATCACTGTCAAGCTGACAAAATACAATTTTATCAATTTCCTATATAACTAAAATAATTCCTGTAGTTTTTAAAATGAAGAAACAGTAAAACTTAGTTAAAAAGACTAGAAGGCAGGCACAAATTCTAGTTTTCTGTTTTTCTCTGACAATCTACATTAATCAGGGTTATGGAGAAATCTGCTACGTGTTCCTTCCAAAAAAATTCTCAGGTAGCTATTTTACAGTAGAATTACTTCACTAATGAAGCAAATATTTCCCTCTCCTCAAATATAGGGAATGCCATTTATATTCAATATTATTATTTATAAACTACATGAAAATAAATGACAATCTCCTTATGTATTTCCTATTTAGTTCATTTAGTTAATGCTAAAAACACCTCAGAAACTTTACTTTCGTGAATGTACTGGGAGTCTTTTTTTTTTTTTGGAAGTCAAATAATGAAAATTGCTAACTTTCTAAAGCATATTTTTAGCCAATTAGTTTAATTTTCACTGTAACAAAGTTTATGTTTGGTTTAGGAGAACAAGAAGTATTTGGAAATTTCATCTGTATTTTAATGAAAAGGGAATTTTGAATTACTATGCTAGAAAAAACTAACAAATACCTGTCTGCACAATGTTCTTCTGCTCTGTGCTGCACAATAACTGCTAAGGTCCTTTACACAAACATTTTACACAATCACTATTGTCTTACAGCATAAGACGGAAAGTAGTATTTGTAATATGTTTGGGTTTCCTTGGTGACAAATTTGGCAGGTTGGTTAATAAAAGGAACAGTGAATTTAATAAAATTGTGACCAGAAAGGACTTTCTGCAAAGCATCTCAAAGGCTCAATTTCCTGCAAAAGGGAAGAAAAGCCAGGCCTGTAAATGGATCTTTTTGATAAGCAATTTCATCTGACCTAGTCCTACTGTTGCTCAGCTACTGAACAGACTCTGGCCAAGGCAATCATGCATTTCAGGTAGCTCTAAGGCATCCATTAAGGTGCAATTGCTTTCTCCTCAACATTTTTCTTTGCAGTATCTCCAGTGAAAATGCATTTTTGATACTGTCAGTTTGCAGATTTCTGACCATGTAACTGATAAAGGTACTGTGCTATTATAACACTCCAAAGAAGAATTTATTCTTTAAAGGAGACAAATACATAATTTGATTATGAAGGTTTTTTAAAAAATGAAGTATCTCTTTTTATCTATCTTAAAATAACACCAGATTTCAAATGTTATCTATCTGTTAACTGATTTATTACCATCATAAGTATAATAAATACATTACAGTATGGTCTCTCTACAGGATGCTTTTCAGGCTTTGCTTCCCCTGTCCTCTTCCTCCTTTTTCAACAGAATAATGCAAATCACATATAATCTAAATCATATATAATTTTGCAGAGACACTAAAGACAAGGTAGTCACAGACCTAAAGACCTAAAGACCTTAAGGCCCATACAAAGAAAAAATAATATTATACCTCTAATTATGGTGTATAAAATAAGAATAGTGTTTTCATCCAGATACAAGAGGTCACATGCAGGAACTGAATAACCAAAAGGAAATACAGGGAAAGGATGTACATTTTGAAGTGGGATTCCCCATTTGCAGAAAATTAAGCTCTTTGTCATTTGTACTTTGAAAAGCCTCTACACTAATACAATTTATTATTCACTTTCTTTATTGATTACTATTATTATTAATCCATGTTGATTATATATAACTACACTATATCATAAAATCACTCACGACTGATTTTGAATTCAATATCCTTAGAATTGATAGCATAAAGTCAGAATCATAACCAAGTGCCTTTTGGATGGTTAAAGAGAACAGTTAAAGCAGTAGTGGACACCATGGACATGCTCTTCTCTGTATCTGTGTAATATTACGACTAAAGAGGCCAGAAGGTCAAAGAACAAATATTTGCCTACAATTCATTTTGCCCACAATTAAGTCTTTTTTTTCTTTAATTTTGGATCTCCAAACTATCAGCTTTTACAAAACCATTGATTCATCATTAAAAACTTTATATTTCAGAGAGTTAAAAAGAGTGAATATTATACTTTTAGCTAATAAATTACTTTTTGGATAAGGAAACTTAAGAAACTTGCTTTTTGCTGGTCCTTTGGGTCACCCCATGCCTAACGAAATGCTAGCTTGGCCTGGACTGTTTCTGTACTTGATGCATTCACAGAAGCTCTGAGCACGTTAGTTCTCCAGGGGCTAATGCCATAAAGCGCTAAAAATACTTTACTAGGGCTAAATAATTGCCTGTCAAAGACATTTCCAGAGCCCTCAGGAGGAAGCAAATGCATTAGGCTCCACTGCAGGCAGCTCGCTGCACACTGCGATGGCTCAAGCTGTGATCCAAAAGGCAAAATAGCTGAGATGCAGTGAGGGGAGGGAAAACGAGACGGACCCTTCTGCTGCATCTTTTACACAAGCCAATCATGCCGACCTTATCTGAACAACTGCTGTTCCCCTCACCACATTATAAGACCATTGATAACATGTACTAAACAGCACATGGCCCCAGTGAGCCCAGAGCAGAAAGAGTAATATTAATTTAAAAAAAGTGTATCAAAAGCCAATGGAAAATGACAAAGGATTCAGTAAAACTCAAATGAATATTGTTTGCTGTAGAAAGAGGATCAGTGATGATACAGCAATACTATATAACAACAGCGAGCGCTACAGACAGCGGAAAACAAAACTTGTCTTTTCTGTCTTGGAAGAGTAATTCACTTCAGATAAAAGATCATCAGTTCAAAGACATAAAAACATCTTTTCTCTTATGACATTTAATTAAGACTCAGGGAAGCTGATAAAACTGAGGAGATTCAAAAAAGGACTTGGACATTTATATGGGTATCAATGATAAATATAACAATACTTCAAATCAGTATTTTGAAATGATACTGATATCTCAGAGTTGCTAGAGAGAAAAATAAGATCAAACTAGTCTACTGTAGAGTTCTGATACAGTATGGGACCTTGAGTCAGATTCACATATTCTTGTACTGTACCTTTGGATGTTTCTCATTTATAACAGCAGCTAATTCTTGCACTAGGAAAATGAATTAAAAATGACTCTTTATAGTCTACATGCAGGACTTTTTAACTATATTGTGAAAAGCATTTTAGAAATTAATATAATTTCAAATGGCTTCTTCCTAGCACCAGGAATGGATTAGACAATACTGACATTTTAAAAACGAAAAGGATCACAATCTAAAATACTACTGTCAAGAGAAAAAAATCACAAAGAATTACTTGACCAGGTGCTTGATAAGGATGTCCAGCATCTCTCTATTCTTCTCTGGTAACTTGTGAACAAGTGCATGCACTGCCTCAACTCTGTAGTTCTGATCATCTGATTCTGTGAAACAAAAAGCAAATATTGTTGATGAATTCAGATGTGGGCTAAGGTATGATTACAAACAGCATCAGTGCCTGCATGGTAAGACACACATGCATGACAATGAGTCAAAACTGTCCTTTAAAAAGTCTAGGACAATTCAATACAAGAACACTCTAGTATTTGTATTTCAAGTAACTTACCAAAAGCTAACCTGGGCCCACTGAAATCAGTGGCAAATATGACTCCATTTGCCACTTCAGTGGAATCCAAGATTTTACCTCTTGATATTTAAAATATTTAAAATTCTTTGAGTATCTTTTAATCTTATCAAGGCAAGAGGTAATGTGGAAGTACTTTCAAATTCTTAGTAATTAGAAGTTGTAATTAGAATTAGGAGTAATTAGAAGGAGTAATTAGAAAAATAGTCTTACTATCTCTGTAACTGTTTTCTCCCTTTGTGAAAAGGCAATAATATCATTCCTCCTAATTCTCAAAGCAAGCTGTTAATAAAAAAGTCCCTGGACGAAAAGGATGAACGCAATATTAGCATTATCGGTTCGTATAGCAACCAAGATTCAAATTTTGTGGACAGGGTAGTCACATAGAAGCTCTGGGCTATCCAGTATAAGAGGGAGGGACCCCCTCTAGAGAGGGTCCAGCGGAGAGCCATGAAGATAATTAAGGGACTGGAGCATCTATCATATGAAGACAGAGCTGGGCCTGTTTAGCCTGGAGAAGAGAAGATTGAGAGGAGATCTGATCAACATGTACAAGTACCTAAGGGGAGAATGCAGAGAGGATGGGACCAAACTCTTCTTGCTGGTGGCTAGTGACACAACAAGGTGTAAGGAGTATAAACTGAAACAGAGGAAGTTCCATCTCCATGTGAGGAAGAACTTCTTGACTGTGAGGGTGACAGAGCCCTGGAACAGGCTGCCCAGAGAGGTTGTGGAGTCTCCTTCTCTGGAGATCTTCCAAACCTGCCTGGCTGCCACCCTGTGCCACGTGCTCTAGGTGTCCCTGCTGGAGCAGGGGGGTTGGACTAGATGATCTCTAGAGGTCCCTTCCAACCTCAACCATTCTGTCACTTTGTGATTCTAAAATTATGAGAACAAACCACGAAGCAGCTTCAGGCAATGTGACTTCTCTGTTTTGAGGGCTTTCAGGTGACATTGTTTTGTTATACATAGTGAAATGGAGGTACTGAGATCCTTGCGTGGGTCACTGAATAGCAGAGCAGGGAGAAAAACAGGGACAGGCATTCAATAATAAGTGAGGTCTAGGAACTTTCACAAAAGTGCATGTATTTCTTTACTTACTAACAGCAACAATAAAATCTTTGTGCAGCTTGAAAGTCATCAATGGTTCTGAAAGACACCTGGTGGTGAAAAAAAACGGAAATTTTAGAAAATGCATTACTGCATTACTTTACTATATGCTATTAGAGTCAATAAGATAGCTTTTAATAGCTGCATGCCGTATATTGGTATGTCCAAGCAAATCCAACCCACTACTCACTGATTACAAGCAGTATACAATTCAGTATATACACTCACTACCTTCTTCCTTCTATAGCACTGAACAGAGATATTCTAATTCTGCTGTAGAACATGGCAAAGTTGGCTGCAGAAATAATCTTTGAAGCTCAGGCTAAGAAAATACATTATGAAACCTGCTACTGAAATTCTAATCTGAGTGCTTCTGGTAGAATCCTCCTCTGAAAGGCAGCCTGTCTTTTACTCAAAAACACACCTACTAGTAGTTCTTTTCTTTAATTCACAAGTATAGCATCAATAGTCAAGTTAATACTCCTGAAGACATTCTATCAATTACATTTTTTTCCACCAAAGCCAATGTTTTCAATTAAGTTTATAAGAGCATTTCCACTATAAATGCTAGCACTACTTTCCAGACTAAAAACTGGATTTGTGTGAATGCTCACACTCTGGATTTGATGCTTTTTGTTTCTTTTAATCCTTAAAACTTGAGAAGCAAAAAGAAGCATATCAGAAGTACCACCACTCTTGCAAATTTTGTCTCTTATTACCAGGTATTTGAAAAGGAAACGACAGTTTTACATGGGAGATTTGCTTTTCTCCTGAATCTAAAGATATTAATATCATAGGATAACAAACAAATATTTACATTAAAAAGAGATATTTTTACTCCAATGATAATGCCATGGAATCACATACTACACAGTTTAATTCAAGAAAACATTTGACGTAAAATGCTTGCCAATTTTAGGTCTATATAGTGCATGAATATTTTAGTAAGCCAGAAAGAGTGCAACAAACATTAGATTTATTGTTAGAAATAATGACAGTGTAAGTTTATAATATACTCAATCATCATCATGCCAATGGATATAAAAAAAAGCAATAAAGAATTAAACAGAGATCAATGGGCCAAAAGAAGGGATATTGAGCTCTGTACACAGCACTGTACTTACCTGAGGTAGTTTTTTAGTCCACTTGTTATTGTTTTATTGTCCCAAAGCTCCATATCAATATCCATATCAGGAGGAGATTTAGGGGCTGGTAGAAATTTAAATTACGATTGTGTTACAGTTGGACTAACATGGTAATCAGAAAAGAAGCACGACAAAAGCTAACAGACTAGACATTTACTTCATGAGACTACTTCACAGCCCAGATCAACTGCCAATCTGATCAATTTTAAGTCTTTTAATCTGTTAAGTACTAGTAAAATTAACTAATACTTAGTACCTATAAACTTGAGCTATATGAACCATAATCAAAGTGTGAGCTAAGTCCATGTCTGTTGAAAATGTTTTGGATAATTAGTATCTCTATTACAGAGTCAAATTAGCATGAAAAGTGAAATATTAGTACTGCATGACCTGCTTAAGCTGAGTTATGTCTTCAAAACAGACAGCTGTATAACAGAATGAAGCTCTGAAAGACCTCTGGAAAATGCCTAATAGACGCCAAGAAACAGAACTTTTAAACTAAAAGAATAAACACATTTTATCAGTAATTTGTTCATATATGTTGATGACAGCATGCTGAAATTAAGTGATAATGCATACAAGAAACAAGTTACATGTAACTGTTCAAAAGACTGAAAAATCAGCTTATTGTCACTAACTGCACATATGAAAATGTAAATATTATGATACACACTCTTCTGAGTACAGCAGTTAAAGCAAAACGAATTATAACATACTGGCAGCACACTACTGACAAAGGTTCACTTCATATACTTACAAAATATGGTATTCATGAGCTTTTGCACTTTGGAGTTTACACCACCTATTCTGTACAGCCCCAGGATTGTAATACCTATATGGGAAAACAAATACAATGAAAATAAAATAATAATAAATAAGTTATACGCTCTGATGTATCCTTGGTGTATGCTTCCAAAACAAGCTTGAAGACCAACCTTTGATTTCTAAATTAATTTACGGAAAATTGTTAATTTACATTCCTGAGTGCTACTTTAGCCCACTGAGTTTGCTGCTGGTATCTTAAAAAATGCGTTCCACTGAACCCATGCCACAAAATACCATACACTACCAAGTCAAAATTTTAAATTAACAGAATACTTTTGCATTGAAATGAGACATATTAGCAAACAGAGGAAGATGGCTGAAAAAGCGAAAGATCCCAACACAGTTTTGAAACAAGTTACATGTTCACGAGTTTATCCTAGCCAAGCTTCAGTGGAATTAGTATGCACCTACATCTGATCAGGTCATTATCCTTCCCATTCGGGTCTGGTTGGCATTTCTTGGAGAAATAATAATTGCATCAAAGCAATTGTGCAAAACAAGGTTCGCTGTTGCAAACACTGTAGCTTGACATATAACTTCACACTTGGATCTCAAGCAAAATAAATACAGTCCAAATTTACCCATAAGTTTCTTTCCCTTTTCTTCTTTTATTCTTTAATATCACAGACACAACTAACAGATAAAGTTTAAAGTGTGACATTCAACATACAGTATTTCAGGATTCCAAGGATGATGATTTTATCATTTGTAAGACATTTTAGAAACAGTGTAACAGTTTCTAAAACTGTGTGAGGAAGAAAGGAAATTCTGATTAATTTTTATTTTATTCTCCTTTTACGCCTCCACTTCAGGTCTTGCTATTTCAAAATTGCTCATTTTTCATTTGAAAACAATTTTCCAAAGTCTGCTCTCAGCTAAATTACCTGAGGTTTTCTTTCTCACCTTGTGCAGAAGAATGCAAGGTCGAGTAAGCTCCCTAGGGCTGTCACCTGAGCCCCTCGATTCCGGCTGGGCGCAGGGCTGCCCGCTGCGATTCCCGCTTTCCCATCAGGAGGGATTTGCACCCTGTCTGCCCAGGGTATCGACACTTACAGAGCCCCTTTGCTTAGGGAAGGCCACATAGCCTGAACCTCTTGCTTTCAAAGGGGATAATTCCAAGCTCATTGTGAGCCATCAACAGACGAGTATAATTTTTTAATATATAATTATATATATTCACTATATAATTCATTATATTCATCACTAAATATTAAAAAATGGCTAAATGACATAGAAAATGAGTGAATAAAATATTGGGAGTTATGTTCTGCCACAAATACTTCAGCAGACAGTGTTGATGCTTTTGACATTTTGGTCTTTAGATGTGATGTTGTAAAACTAAGTTAGGAACTTCCAACTCCTACAATTTCACTAGAAAGCATAACTCAGTGCCTATAATTTAAAAATATAGACTAAAGATGTGTGCAACTGTGTATTAAGCTGTCTAAACAGCATGAAATTACAAATAAAGTTTACAAAATAGGTTAAATAATAGGTTAAGCATTGTAGAAGCTTGTAACAGGTTCTAAGATGCAAATACAAGGTGTGATGGACAACTTCCAACAGTTGTAAAACAAATGGACTTTATCAAAATAATATTTAAGAAAAGTGCTCATAAGAATCCAATAATTAATTTGCAGTTTAATACACACCTCTTGTTTCTACAGCATGAATACATTTCCTCACAAAGTTAAAACCTGCTTCGTTTAAGAACACTATAAAAAGAAGAAAAGAACAACTCATTTTTATCTTGTCAGAACTGTTATACATCTCTAGAAAATACATTGATGCACACGTATATTAAAGTTCATATATGAATACAAAAACATCATTAAAATGTAATGCATTTCTACACTGCACAGGTAGAAGACCCGTATCTTCATACATACTCATTTTATTACTCAGTACATGAGTAATAGGTGCATAGGCACTTATAAACAAAAGCTGTGATCCCTATAGGGATATTATTTCAATACACAGTTATATCTTCACATTTACGTATATAGACTATAGATAAAATCTGCACAGAGATTTGCTAATGATACTGTTGTTTTGGAGCCAAATGCATTTTCTTCATATTTATGTCTGATAGTAATCCAAAATTTGAATGTTTTCTCACAGTTCTCACATATCTGGACCTTAGGGTGAGCTTTCATATAATCCAGCAAACAGTATTTCATAGCAATAAAAGGAAAATGCAAACAAATAAATTTTGCACACGTGCTCGCTTTCCCTCCCTCCCTCCTTTTCTCTTTCTCTCTCAGACACATGCACACCCTGGAGATCAGGACATTACAGAAATCTAAGAATACTTCATATCTCAACATAATGAAGTGCTTACTTTCTTCCTTCTTGCTAATGATGGCTGGCAGTGTGTAAATCTGGAAGGGGAATGAAAATAATGGGTCACTGATTGAGTTTTAAGGTCTTTATCACCACATTTGTTTATAGTTCTTAAACCAGTTCCAACACACTTTTTGTTAAGTTTGACACTTTTGGAAAGCCTTGATCCTTGCATTTTTTGCTAGGTTGTGGTTAAAAAGTTTAATAGAGGATAAAAATTGAAATCACACCTCTGACAGGAGGCTACCTTGCAACTTTCTCCCCATAATCCAGACCTGAGAACCTCTTCTGGGTTTTGTGACCTCCTGTGGACCACCATTCCCCCAACTCCACTCTCCTGGTGACAGCAGCTTTCCTGGAGCTGCCTCTCACTAATCCTCTCCTTCTCCCAGCAGCAGCCCTCTAACATGCCAAGAAAGCAGCTGTTTGTGGCCCCTCTCTAACCCCGTGAGGGCAGAGTTCCTGGCAGCGCCATCCCCGCCTTCCGCTTTTCCTTGAGCTTTTCCCAGTGGCGCTCGTCAAGCTGACATCCCTGGGTTAAACTTTGAGCAGGCAGAGGAGGCAAAAGTTACTGTTTTGGTGGTATTTGCAGTTTAAAAGAGATGATCCTCTGGGGAAAAGAAAGACGGACAGATTGTGTCCCAAAAGTCCAGTCAGACCTTGAAGTTCCAGTTTTATGAGGGATTTAATAGCATGAAATTTATAGGCACCTAAAGTCTGCAGACTCCAAATGGGTTAAATATCCATTCAAATATTGACTCAATTTCTTCATTGTTCCAGTCAAATGGGAGTCTTGCAAAAATACTTATCTCATAAAATCAATCAACTGTTTTCTTTCCCTTGGATACGTGTCTGGCATCACCATGTTCAGTGACTTTTTCAATAGCGGGTTAATGGTGGGAAGAAATCTCATATAAGCCTGTTTCGTAGTAGCTTTCAACACATTTTTATGCTCTCTGCAGTACTTTTCAAGATGGCAGTTATTATTATGATGTGACATTGCATAAAGATGGTTTGTTTTTACCAGTACATAAATGATACATACATTTTACAAATTTTACCTGGATCATGTATCTGGTAAGACAATATGTTATTAGATTAGTTAAATGTTAAATATCTTAAACAAAGCAATGTTAACACAGGTTAAAACAAACTGCTTCACTATTTTGTACTGATCTTCACTGTATATTTGCCATTGATTCTTATGAACAACAGAAGAATTATATTTGCTTATACTGTACTAAACTGCAAAAGATTTTATACCTGAAATGCCTGGTAGCTTCTTGCTTTAACTTACATGTGTAAGAAAACTGAAAAAAATAGAATAAAAAAATTCTTACTGGTTCCTTTCCATCCATAGCTTCAAGCCAAAGTTTTCGGTTGGATTCTGAAAAAGCTTGGAGCGTGATGATTCCAGGTCTATCAAAAATATATGCATAGACTAAAATTAGTAATTTATTTTCCTCAAACAGTATCCAAAGTCGGAATCCAAAAGTGCAATGACGTGAAGTGAATACATTAAAGACAGAGAAGTGAAAGTTAATTGCTGACTCCTGACATAACACACTAAGCTAAATTTAGAAAAGATTTCATGTGTGTAGAGAGTTTGGCAGTGCAATCTTTAATTTTATAAACCTAGCCCTAATACTACAGCCTTCTGTAGTGTATTAGGCATTGCCATATTGCACAATGAGTTACATGCAGGCAAACAGGATCTGACACAACCAGCTTTTCAGCGGGGAGATGCTTCGGCTGGAAAACGTAAGGACAGGCTACATCAGCTCAATCTGATCAAGTGTGCCTTTGTCGGGGCTGGTTATCTCTACTGCTTTCATTGTAAAGGAAGAGAAGCAAGTACTTTTAATCTAAACCTCAACACATCCCAAAATTGACATCTAAGACACCCAAAGTAGGTAGAAAAATATTTATGATTAAAGCATTCTAGATACAGGAAAAAACATGGCTAATGACCTTTCTTTCTTAAGAAGATTCGCCAAACCTGATCATTCTGCAGGTTTATCCCTACTGTGATAGAGATTCAAAATGTAGCATATTTTCTTTCTGAAGATAAAAGTGTGACAAATGCATAGGAAAAAAAAATGAAGGGAACCAATGAGGGCATCTTGGAGTCTGCTCCAATCTTTTCCCCCAAAATTATTTAGGAATAGTCACATATAAAAAAAAGAATGGCAAAATCTCTAATAATAATTTAGTAATCGTAATGATTCTACCATTACCCTATTGCAACAGGATGGTAAGCAGGAAATCTGCATATGCTACCACAGTAGCTCTTTACAGACTCAAAATCCAGTAGCCTTGATACATCATTTACTGAGAATAGGAAAACACATAAATAATTTGGCATACGGATCAGCATGAAACAAATCCATATAAAATGTCAAAATCTGTGACAACATAGTTACTCCTCTATGTGCAAGCTGTTTGCAAAATGTAAGATTACACTGTCAAACTGTCAATTTCTATCTATCAATTTGCTATTTTCAGCAGCAAAACAAAGAAGTCATTTACTTGAAATGAGTTATCGTTATACACAGATATTTTGCACCCACACAAGAGCATCCTTATTAATTTCCTGGTGCTTAAATCTGATCTCAAGAGACTACTCCAGCATTTCAGCACTTGATTTCACAGAAAAGCTTGAAAGCAAGACACTAGTTCTCCTCTACTGCGCCAGCAGGTGTGCTTGCATGTGTTAACAACTGGAATGAGTTATTTGTTTCATGTGTTCACCTCTGATGGCTTTCAGAAGCCAAAAGTATTAATGTAATTAGGTCACTCTGAACAGTAATCAAATTGCCTATTTTGTGTAGAAATGCCATGCTGAGCATTGTTTTATATCTACTATTGTAAGTATAAAAAGATAAGGTTGATCCAAATTAACACGAGTATTTTTTTCCTATTTTATTAAAGGTTAAGGTTATAGCTATTAAAATATTCCACTTTGCTACCCACATACGGATTCTTGCCAAGGAAGTTTCCTCTCAATTTTTTTTCAGAAATAGAAACTGATATTCTTCTTCTTTCTATTGTGAATAATGCTAAATATTTCAGTTAGAAAATTGCACTTATGCTTGTAATCTCTTGATCAGCATGTACAGAATGAAGAGAAATGTGTATGAGTTTGTCATTTTAATTCAAGCCTTAAGGGTCTCCTGCTTCCAGCTCGGCATTCCTGATTTAATCTTTTGGTCAAGATTGCATAGGCTGTTTTAACATTCAAGTTCCTAAATATTATAATGCCCAAATACTAGGCCCCTACAAAATAAAAAGGAAAGAACTGCAATAATTTTAAACTAGCTCTAGTTGCTGAAAAAATTGGCGACTACTCAGAAAATAGAGTAACACTCAAGGTGAAACACGTTTTATGATGCTACAATCTTATCTAACTCCAAACAAGCAAGATGGTGACTAACTGCTACAATAGGAGCTGAATGTAAGTGTGAAAACCATCTAAAGAACTTCTAAATGAGCAGGGGCAATTAGCAGTGTGCATGATGTGTGTTCCTGTTAACAGCTGAAAGGGTGTCTTTCAGTTAATATTGGTCTCTTAATATTGGTGAAACGAGCAGTGCCCATGAGTACGCATGGGTTTTCCAAAGCTGTCATAAAAATACTGACAAATAAAAGGAGAGAATTAACTCTGTGGGATACAGAGTCTGGAGACAGGAGTTGTCCATAAAAGGTCGTAACAGAATTTATGCTGCACATCTGTAAAATGAGCTCTTCCATGACGAAAAGTCCTGGCCTTATGTTACTAGGTAAACATATCTTTCACTCATGTCAATGACTTTTAAAGGTTCTCTGGATTTGGCATGATGGCTGACATCTCTTTAAACTCCATGTAAACAAAGGAATCTTCAGGCTTGAATTCAAAATCAGCTAATAATTATCTAAACATGTTCATTACTTTTTTAATCCTGAGTATTTCCATCTTGTATTTGTAAGGTCTGGCAGACACATACAGGTATTATAGTCCCAAAAGCCAGAAAATATTAGCTAATTACCAACATAACTGCCATTACATCTTCTCTTTCTTAGAAGACACCCAAATTTCAGAATACAACATCCGGGAGAAATGATTTTGCCCTTGTTTTTGAATTCCCAGCTAATATTTCTCAGTATTCTGTTGGTTAAGGTTTATCTCCTCTGCTGACACACACAGGAATTTACTACTTCCCTGTTGAATCTCCCATCAGTTACAAGTGCCAACTTTCCATCAGCCTCTGAAAGCTTCTCCTTATGATGGTGATTAAGTAACTTTGTACTCTGTGCTTTTTTCAACCTTCTGGGCATGTTTTCAGAAGGCCCTTAACTTACAGGCAGTGCACATCTAAAGTGCATCAAGATGAACAGGAGGAATAAAATAATTAACAAGTACCCAAAACTATTCAAGAGAACTTCAAAAACTCCTACAGATAAAGGACAACAGTCAATTTTGAAACCTTTACAGTGGTACCACAGATTTGTATAATAAATGCTATTCTACTTAAAAGAAAAGCTACCAATTTCAAAGTCAAGCTATACATTGAAGTTGGAAAGCAGCTTTCAATAGACCAAATTCTGTCAACATTTGTTCACATCAAATGTCTATTTCTTTAGCCAGAACTCACTCAAAAGTCTAATTTGAGTAATGTATTACACTTACAAGTACTAAAGTAACCTCAAAATTATGTAAAACAGCAGGTACTTCTGAATAGAATTTAAAAAGAAAGCAACAGTCATAAAATATTTCTTAGACAAAAAAAAAGTCAGTCTGTTTCATCGTATTTTAAGGGATAGGTTCGGTCAATTTTTCTCACTTTATATCTAGATTAAAAAAAAACACTTTTAGGAAGTATTGTGCACATATACTTCAAATACAGAAAAGCTGTTTCCATTAATTTTATGCAATTATAATATCCAGTAATATGTGACAAAAAAAAATTCTGAAGGTAATTTAATAACTGAAAAGCAACATGCTATCTTTTATTTTGGAAAGAAGGAGGGGTTGAATATGCAGCTAATAAATATTTAAAGAAATATTTATGATCTACTTCTAAAAGGGGGTTGTCAGCTGCAGTATAGGTTTTGTAGGAACCCATACTCTGCCTGCATGCAACCATAATGTATTTAAGACAACACAGATGTAATTTTCTGTTAGAATAACAGATTTAAGCAACTAATTTTAAGTCTTAAAAGCCTGAATTATTGGGATGCAACCTACTGGGAAATATGTACGCCTATTACAATAGTAACTATGGCATACTGCTTGCAAATGCTTCTATTTTTAATTATATGCATTTTGTTAACACAATGAAAAAAATACAGACCTCTCAAACACTTCAATATCGAAACAAAAACGTTTGTCAATTGAATCTGTCTTTCTCCTGATGCAAGATTTTAGTTTGAATATTTCTGGTGGGCTGGTGACAAGGCCATTCTGTAATTCAAAACACAAACACAAAATACAAAATTAGCACAGTGTGTTGATACAGCTACACTTTGCACCTTGAATTTAACTGCACAAACAGTCCCAGGGAACATGCATTAAGATAGGATTCAAATAATTTAGGAACATTCACAGTAATTTACCTACACATAAAGTAGGAATATATTTAATAGTTTTTGTTAGATATCTCTTATCTGATTTTATTCCAGTATAACACAAAATTCAGTAAAAATCCTTAAAAAAAGTACACAAATATTTGTGAGAATAAGATTGCTGGGATATGTTAGAAATAACATCATACACTGGTATCAACTTTCACATGCACAGAATAGATTTTGAAAGATTATAGATAAGGTTCTCTATCTCTGGTGTCTCCTAGTTCTGCCAGATGTCAGTGCAAGGCCACTATCAATAATATTAGAAAGTTGTGGAGATAGGAGGATGTGGGACTTCAGAAGACTGGGAAAAAAAACCTAATGTCACCCCTTTCTTTTACAAGGGCAAGGAGGACACCAGACTGGTCAGCCTTACCTTGACCCCTGGCATGCTGATGCAGTAAATCCTCCTTAAAGCCATTTCCAAATACATACAGCACAAGAAAGTGGAAATCATGCTTGACCAGCCTGACAGTCTTCTCTGATGAGATGACTGGCTTGGTACATGAAGGGAGAGCAATGGATGTTAAATATCTTAATTTCGGGAAGGCTTTCAACACCGTCTCCCGTAACAGCCTTACAGACAGACTGATGAAGTGGACTGAAAATTGGCTGAACTGCTGAGCTCACAGGGTTGTAGTCTGCCACACAAATCCCAGCTGGAAGCCAGTCACCAATGGAGTCCTTCAGGGCAAACAGTGTGACAGTGCTGTTTAAGACCTTCCCTAATGAACTGGATGATGGGATTGAATGTGCTGAGAGCAAGTTTTCAGATGAAACTGAATATACTTAGTTTACATGTGTTACACAAGAAATATTTTATTTAAATAATGGCTATTCTATTTAAATATGCTACAAATCACATACACTGCTCATATATGAAAAGAAAACAGTCCTAAACTTTTCTCATCAAATCTTTCTTTAACCCTTCCTGAATGTTTAATATAAAAAATGGAAGTTACAAGCCCATTTTAGAGATTGTGTAATACTCACCACTTTTCCACCAGATTTTGTTTCAGTTATACACATTGTAAACGTCTTTGTTCCTTTTTCATAAGTGCAGTAATGTTTTACCCATGTAAATCCAAGTGGTCCTAGATTAAAGAAAAAGAGCATTAGAAATACCTTTTCTTTGAAATTTTTATCACTACTTTAGCTGGAGCTATATTCAATAGAGAGATGAAACACAACAATGTCCACATACAGCATACAAAATCTAAAACTCCCCTCGTTTTGTCATTTAGGTCTAATTTTCAAATATCTATTTGATAATGCCCCAAGCTCCATCAGTTTGGCTCTCTCTATCAACAGGATGGGCAACAGCATTCAGGTGGGGAAGAGATACAGGAGAACAGGATTATGCCATCAAGGGAATAGGGAAAGGAAGTAAAAAGGCAGAGTGAAGTTAAGCGACGGTGAGTGACAGTGAGTTTAGAGAGGAGGGAGAAAGTTCTATATCCTCTCAATACCCTCATAACTCTCCGCATATCCTAGAAACACAGCCAAAATCTCCCATAGTTTTCTGGAAAAGCTGCTTGCTTGTAGCACATAGAACATGATAAGCTCTCAAATTCTTATGAATACACCTGGAGTGGTGTTGTGCTGCAGAGCACAGGATAATTCAGGTAGGTTTTTGCAATGAGATTGGACCATAACATCATGACCATTTCAGTACTGATAAATTAAATAATATTGGGAATATCTGTAGACACTGGGAGCTGACATTATGGGAATTATCCTTGGCTCAGTTTTGGCACAGGTCGATTATTACTCTTCTAGAAAACCGTCTGAGCCAGATGCTCTGGCCAGATGCCATTTTCAATATGTAACTGGGACATGACTTGAGAAATATGTCTCATATGTAACTTGGACATGACTTCTTGAATTTTGAGGACAGGAAATTCAGCATAGCAGGCGGGATATTATGTACAAGTTGATCACCGTGCCAGAGCATAGTCCCACTTATTTGACAAGCATAGGGTTAGCTTCTGGGTACTCAGGCTCAAAGACCAAACAAAATGCTTATGTGTGAAGAGGTATCCAAGAAGGAAAAGTGTTATTTCCTCTTGGACCAGAATGTACTTCACAGACTGGCATTCAAACACGCACTCTATCTGCAAAAACATACAGTGTAGTAATACACTACACTAATATACAAATTCAGAATAGGAAAGAGCTTTTTACTGAGAAATAAAAATGACACTGATTTTTCTAAGAACAGTATATCTGGGTATGTTAATTATTTTTAAAGGAGTTAAAAGTTACAGGTTTTTTAATGTAAATAGTTAAACTGAAATCAAAGATGTTAAAAACAAGCAGTGCAAATTTGTTATAGATACAATGGTTCTGCACAGAGGTGCATTAAAGACTGTATCAATCACATAAACCAGCTGCCTGGCAAGCCACAGATGTGAGTGTGCAAGTGTTCACACTCCATCACAAGCCTGCTCACAGAGTGGGCTTGCACTGTCTGCATCTCACAGGAAAGTAATATAACGCAGCCTGGGCAACTATTTACCCATTCCTGGAAGATAGCTGCTGTGTTCCTATATTCTATTTTTTGTTGTTTAACAAAACAGCATCTATGGTAATTGTAATGCATTTTTTTTCCTCCTCAATTCTTTTAGCATATATTAGAAGGAGCATCACTCCCAAAACAGTTTTAATGACTTTAGAAGTCACCTGTATTTAAAATGAGACATCATGAAATCAAATCTATACATCTAACGTTAAAAAAATTCTGACCAGACACCTACATTATAACTTTACGTTTTTTATTCGTAATGACTATCCACATGAATAAAAAGAAATTTAAGGCCAACTGACATATTTCCCACAAACATATCTACCATGTCCCATGTTATCAGTATTAAACATATAAAATATTTATTTATATTCTCAATAATAGCAAAGATTAACCCAGTTGTCTATAATTTGACAGGAGCCTACGGGATCATGGTTTAAGGAAAGTAAACCAGCATGTCAAGGAAATACAACTGGTGCCTTCCCTCTGACACACAGCTTACAGACGTGTTATTCTTACTCCAGAATAAACTAATGAATAAACTCTTTTCAGTCAGAGGATGTCAAGTTGGCCTCTCACTATTTAATGAAGCACAGCATGTGCCCAATGCTTCACTCCTTTCCTCCCTCCCCCATTAACAGGCCTCAGTGTAATTTCCACTTAAACACAGGCTTCTTTTATCATTATTATTCACTTAAAACATAGGGGCTTTTCTTACAACTTTCAGTGCTTACAGAGGCTAAAAGTGTTGAGGTTAACTATTATAAGCACTGAGATTTTCTTTTGCTATCTCGCATATGAAATAAAATTAAATTTCAGGATGCTACCCAGAAAAATAATCATCTATAGTATCACCTAGTCTTTTGAGGTATTATCTAAGAGAGAAGGAGAAGACGCCCTCAAAACTGAGGCTGAGTGGCACCAGGTCTGACACTGGAATTTTATATTGCAATAACTCCTATTTTAATTTTATATCGAGAAACAGATGTAAACAAAACAGTATTCAATCATTTCTGAATGTACATCAAACTTTCACAAACACATCCACATTATCTCAAATGATTGCTGTCTAACTCTTCTGGCATCAGACTGATTCCACGTAAAAGCAAGCTCTGGGTGCCATGTGCATTCCAAACTATTTTACCAAGGTTTTCAATGATCCTGCCTAACGCAGCTAATTTGGCTTGATTTTCTTGTGTTTAGATTGTAAAATAATGGCAAAAGATACGTCAGATCACATATAGCTTTGTATTCTCTCATCTGACTTTACCCATATTTCCTTATTCTGTTTTCCTTCATTACATTTACTGCTAAGCTTCCCCAAGAATTCTCAGGTGAGAACAACTTTACTGTTATTCCTCTATTCTTTTTGGACATCACTTCATTCTCATTACTTACAAAGTGAGTAACAATCAGGTATACATTTGTAGCTATTATGAAGCTGTGACAGACTGTAGCTAGATGTATTTTCTTCTTCTGACCTCTTTGTTTTCACTTGTTCTCAATTATGTGCATATTCCTTTACTCTTTACGTCGCTTGACCAGTGCTGTAAAGAGGATGTTGCTCCTGTTGAATGAATCATGGAGCTTGTTCAGGCAGGGAAAGTTCAGGAGACGGCAAGGTTCAGCAGCAGAGCCACCACGGGGAGCTGGGAGTTGGCAGCTCCTGCACGAGGAGTTGGGCAGCACCAGAGCTCAGAGCAAGGGGCCTGAGCTGAGTTTGCTGCCACTCAGCCAGTGAGGGGGCCAGCAGAAGACACTTGCCAACAAGGACACAGTGAGTGATAGCAGTGCTGTACACAAGCATTTCCATCACTGTGTCAATCTGGACTTCCCTACTCTGACTGCTTCAAGATCAAATAATCAAAAACTTATTTCTCCTTTACATCTTTTTGGAAAGCAATGATAGGAGAGTCTGTGACATTCAAGCTCAGAACTGCTGTGCAGCCCTGCTAACTAATCCAGTTTCTCATCCACACATTTTTTTGTTGTGTCTTCACATTAAATTAAAAGGTGCATCTTTTTACTCACGTTTTTCCTGCACATAGAGATAGCCTTCCATCGTCCACTGACTGGGTGGTCTGTAATCCTGGTTGGCTGCTTTCATTCTTTGCATGAGTCTCTCCACTTCCTGCCTAGTGCTTTCAAAGTTATTTCGGGTCTAATTAAAAACAGAGAAAAAAAGAAAATATGTATATATTTCACACAATTAATAAACCAACAATGAAATTAAAAACAAATTAGCAATAATGCCAAGAAGTGAGATTATATCAAATACAGACAAGCAGAAACACTTGCCATAGACGTAAAAGGAAGATGAACAGAAACAAACCCACACTCCTTATTGCTCTAAAAGTCATGCCAACAGAGGAATTCAATTCAAGGAAAATTACTGTTGAGAGCAGTAGCATTTCTTTTTCCACAGGTCCATAACCTCAGAAAGGATGTCATTTCCTATACTCAGGTCATGTTTTCATAGTATTTTGCAGTCCTCTTCTCTCCATATATAATTTAAGGCACCAAGTCAGAAGCCCTATGGAATTTAATCCCAGCTAATCAGAAAGATGTTCTCGGGAGTTTACATTCTGGTGAATACCTTCCCTTTTTAATGTGTCTTTGCATTTTTGAAGTTATGTACTAGCACCTTCACAAGATGTTTACAAGACAGCAAGAGCATGGACTCACCTCTCAACTAGTTATACACCTACTGACTGTGCAGAGCTGTGGAAATGTGAGGTGCTAGAGGTGCTTAGAAAAGCTTTTGTGACATACACTATACTTTACATTGTAGTATACTAATACATATATTAAATCTTTCTCTTCCAGATGCTCACCTTAAAAAGGCAAATTAAGCAGAGAGAAAGGTAGGCATTTAAAGGCATCCTGTATTACACTTTCAGCTTAGGTTTGTGCTCTTATCTGTCACGCTCCTATCAGAAATTGCCACGTTAAATTAAATCCTGGACTGAGGCACATTTGTTCAGCCTTTCAGCAACCTGTGCCATGCAACAACACTGACCCCTTGTGCCTTTACCTGAAACAGTCTCAGAAGAAAAAGAAAATGCCGCAACTACATAAGTTGAGAGGACAAGTGACTGATGTCCAATATGGACAAAGAAAAACTTTTGCATTTTGCTTCAGAGAAGGAACCAAGGAACTTTAGTCTAATTTCCCAGGCAGCATTCTAAAAGGGATCCATATCTACGTATGAACAACAGGCATACAAACAGCCTAACGGAAAGGGCTAAAGGTGGCAAAACCTGGAAGAGTGCAGTACTACTGAGAACACAGAGCTACGTTAACCTTGGCAGGCAGTTTCAGCTTCCACGCCAGAGCAACCGCACAGCTCTGAGGACAAGATGCTCAAGGGAATAGTTTTCTCTCTACATCTTCCAGCAACCCACAGGGAGCGCCCCTTGCTGTGGAGATAGGGAGGAGTTCTTGTGCTCACAGACATATTTGTGTCACCCAAGTCCAGCGTCCGCGGCACGACCCACGAGGCTGACGCCCGCTGTTCCACACTGTGGCTGCGTCATTAACGTTAGCGGAGCTACAACAGCTCCTGTTAGGTGGGTATCTTTTCTTCTCTGAAGAAAAACAAAAACTCTCTTTCCAAAAATACAACAGCCTGAGTAAAATGATATATTTCTATCACTCTTTTTTCATTTGATCTTCACTTTGAAGGTACTTGGCAAAAAGAAAAAAAAAAAAATACATAAAGTTGGCCCAATATTAACATGTTTAATTCTACTTTTCTCTTTAAAAGCAAAAGCTAATGGATTACATGTTCCTGGAATTGTAAAATCTGACTCTACGATAAACACTTTAAAATAAAGTATTAATTCTCTCTATTGATTTCCTCACAGGGAAATATTATTTGTATACAGCAGCTATAATAGATGGAGAAAATATATTGATTAAATGCTTTTTTATTGTTTTTTTTTTTCTTTTGAAAGCCATGGAACTTTGATCATGACCTCATCCTGTATGGCCTTTAGGTCCAAATTTAGACCAAGATACAGCAAACAATCCATACATTCGATTGGCAGTATTCTCTATACATCTAGGAAAATCTTTTTTCCAGTGGAACTTAATGCTTGTGAGAGCTGCTTCCCATGCAGGAAGGCCCAACTAGTTCTCTTATGCAGACAGACTAAATTCAATACGGGAAGGCCTTCCAAAAGATGCCTCATATCCATGAGGAAGCCAGTGGACAGCAGAACAAGTTGTTCATGGCAACCTGCAATTTTAAAGAAATGAATTGCACCATTCTTTACCAGATGGACCATTTCTGGGACATTCATTTACTTCAGAAAATAGATCCCACTCTCAAGAAAGAACTTAACCTACATGGTTAAACCTATCATCTGGACAATTGTGCTTTTTAATGAAACCTGGCTGCTGGCCCACTTGCCTGGGTCTTGGTCACAGAAGCTCTGAAGCAAAGATTGATTTTCTGGAGTTCTTTGTTGACTGGAATCTTCATCACAATATGCTTACCAAAATATTTTGTACCTATTTACACAATAATTTCATTACAGATTGCTGCAACATTGCAAGATCTACAGTTCCAATATAATGCTATGAGTTTGCTTTAATATCCTGAAATCAAATTAGCAAACAAAATGGCATAAATACAAATCACTTACATTCTGTAAATTGAACTGCAGCTGCTGCTTGTATGGTGCAAACTCCTGAGCCAGTTCGTATCCCTCATGGTAAAACGTAAATAATCCTTGAAGAAATGCCAAAAGCTGAAAAGGCAAATTAAATAAACATTACAGATTTTAACAAGTGCTCTTAAGTTAAATACTACAAGTAAAACACACACACACACACAAACATTCAGAAATAATGAATATTGCCTATGATAGTGAAAAAATAGTTCTTAAATGACCAATTAACTCTTTTATTCATATAGATATTAGAAAAAAAAATCAGCACAATTAAATTTTGTATTTGTTTTCAGCAACAAAACATTCCTACCACCTATTAATTTTAAAATGTCATCTAACTTAAACTGTTAAAAAGAAAGTAATGTCTCTCTAGACATTGTGGTAAGTTACATCACATGGTATTAAGTAACAGCATTGAATTTTTTTTGTGGAACGTTTCCCTTTGTATATGTAATTTAGCTTAAATACAGTCAAGTAAAGATAAATATATATATATATTTTCCCCGAAACATATAACAATAAAAGCAGAAAAACAGCTGTGATTTATCTTACTATGTTATATCCATCTAGCCTGAGCAGCTAATTGTCTAGGCTGCCTCCTAACTCAGAAGAAAAACACAGATTTTCAAACACATAATTTTCTTTCCTTTCTGACTCTTCTTTCTCAGGATGGGATGAATGATCCAATGGAAACATCTATCTCCCTCCACCAACTACTAAATAAACTTTAGACTGCTCAGAGTTAGGTATCACAAATTCCACCATTCATATCTAATGCACTTTTCTTTGTTCCACCCATACCATAGATTATTCTAAATGAAACAACTTCAAAGATACAGATTTTGCCATGTTTATATTTTCTTTAAATCTACGCTTATACCTTCCTTGAGTAAGCTCACTAAACTGTTCTGCTTCACTCTCTCCAAGAAGAACGCACGAATTTCAAGGGAATGGCTAAAATAGGTTTGTGGAGGTTTAGAGCCCCATCAATTTGAGGTTTGAAAGAGGTTCCACACACTTCAGTGCACAAACTTTCATTCTTAAAGGCTGAGAAGAAAAAGTCACAGCACTATGGGCAGGGGATCTTATGCTCCAGCTTGCTGCTACCGCAAAGAGCTCTTACTGCTACATGTCCCACATGTCCCTCCAGCACCTCTGGTATCAGGAGCCCTTCAACGGGCAGCTCTGACTCAGAAAGCCTTTTTTTTTTTTTTTTTCCTGCATTAGTAAGTGAAAGCAGCTCAAGGCTTACAGAGCACAGATGGTAAGTGTGAAGGCAGGGATGGGAGGATAACCTCCCCTTGCTTCCTGCTTGCACTGCAAGAGGGCATTTCAGCCTCAGGCAAAGGTGGTGAGAGCTCCAGGTGGTCCAACCACTGTGTGGCTTTCCAGGGGGCCCAGGTAATGGATGGGATTTATGAACTGCAACCCCTGGGAAAGCAACAAGGACAACCAAGGTGAGCAAAAACTCCTCAGCTGGCACGCGAACTGTCACAGAGGGCAGCCTGAGGATGTGGCCTCCGGTTCTGATGAAGGTCAAAATACGGCAACTGATCTTAAAAGGTTCCAAATACATAAGCAGACATAAGGAGTTTTTGGCCTTTCTAGAGCAATTCCAATCTTTTTTTAAAAAAACAAAAACCAATTTCCATCCAATCTGCTTGTGAATAAAGTAGCAAGCACAAACCCTAGGCTCTTGCGCAGCTCTGCCCGTGCTGCCCCCCAGCCCCAGCTGCACCCTCAGGTCCAGCTTCAGGTCCCCAGCCGCTGTTGTTCCCTCACCTAAAGCAAGTGGTTCCCTGGTTTAGCCTAGTGCTAAGCCCTCTTTTTCAGTGGAAGAACCAGCACGATAGCCACATGAGCAGCCTAAGGCAACCGTTGGAGCACATCCCAAACTGCAGCGACAGCAACAGCGGGGAAAGAGGTAGGGCAGTCTATGCCTGGCTTTCATAGAATCATAGAGTTGTTGAAGTTGGAAGGGACCTCTAGAGGTCATCTAGTCCAACCCCCCTGCACACGCAGGGTCACCTAGAGCATGTGGCACAGGACTGCATCCAAGCGGGTTTTGAAGATCTCCAGAGAAGGAGACTCCACAACCTCTCTGGGCAGCCTGTTCCAGTGCTCTGTCACCCTCACTGTTAAAAAAATTTTCCTTAAGTTCTTGTGGAACTTTTGATGCTTCAGTTTCTGACCATTTCCTCTTGTCCTATCACTAGCCACCACTGAAAAGAGGCCAGCACCATCCTCCTCACTGTCTCCCTTGAGGTATTTATAAACACAGATCAGATCCCCTCTCAGCCTTCTCTTCTCCAGGCTGAACAGGCCCAGCTCCCTCAGCCTCTCCTCACAGGGCAGATGTTCCAGGCCCCTGATCATCCTTGTAGCCCTGCGCTGGACTCTCTCCAGCAGCTCCACATCCCTCTTGTACTGTGGAGCCCAGAACTAGACACAATACTCCAGATGTGGCCTCATCAGGGCTGAGCAGAGGGGCAGGATCACCTCCCTCGACCTGCTGGAGATGTTCTTCTTAATGAACCCCAGGATCCCATTGGCCTTCCTGGCCATGAGGGCACACTGCTGCCTCATGGTCAACTTGTTGTCCACCATGACACCCGGGTCCTTCTCTGCAGAGCTGGTCTTCAGAAGGTCAGCCTATACTGGTGTCTGCGGTTATTCCTTCCCAGGATCTCTTTAAAGATCTGCTTAAAAATCATTTCTAAAGAACGTTCTGAGAACTGGGTAAACTTCAGCATGAATACTGAAGGAAAGGCAGTTTCTGTCGCACAACCAGTTTTTATGGAGTATGCAGGACACTGAGACACACCAAGGGGAAAGCAGTGGGCACTAGATGGCAGCAAAGCTGAAGCTATCTGAGAACAGAAAATATGTACAACAACAAGAAGGGAAAAAATAAATAAATAAAATAAAACAACAAAAAAAGATCAGGAGGCACTTGAGCTAAACTGCTGCTCTGCATTCCGGCCGTTATGCACTGCAGAAGGTCTGGCCTTGAAATTGGTCAAATCCTCTGCATGCTTACAGAGAAACAGGTATAAAAGTAAAAATGTGCTGCTTGTATGCCAGGCGCAGTCCAGATTAGTGATGTTCTGCGCTGGAGACACTGATGCTGGGGCTGTTGTTTGCTCCTATGAACACAGCCCTGTGGTGGGAGATGAGGGGGCCCAAAAACCACTCATCCAAAGGGCCGGTGCTGACTTCCCCACCTCTGGGCTCCCTCGAGGAGCAGCGGCCGCGCTGCCATCGCAGTGCACGGACACCTCCAAGTCACGCACCTCTGCGCTACATCCTACTGCCAGCATGGCCGTGTTGGTGCTGATGCCACATGTGGCACTGACACTAGGGTCAGGCTCATAATTTTAAGAGATTTATTTTAAATAACACACACAAAAAAAGTACAATCAGACATTCTTTCAATTAAAAAAAAAGATTTTCTAAATGTGTTTCAAGGGGGTTTTCACACGTGAAGAGATGACTCAGTTCACTACATATCACAAATAATCTCTGACGTGTCCATAAACATTGATTTTTGCAAGTGTAACGATCCCTTCTAGTGACCCCTTTCTGAGCAGCTAACCAGCCAGGCCGGTGCAAAGCAAAGCCTGACCTCAGTAATGCAACCCTGCTCGCTGCCACGGGAGCAAGGGCTTCAACATGGGACCTGAAACCAAATCCAGCTCCTTCGCGAGACTTTATTTATTTTTACGTAGAGCTTGTGACCTCAAGAACTGCTTGGTCATTTCATTCTCACAGGAAGATGACTGCACTTAGGTTTCGGATAGGGAAAGAATTTAACCTCTGGCCTGCAGCGCATCAGCCTAAAGTCCCTGTCTCCCCAGTTTCATTTTATTTATAAGTAGAGAGCACCAGAAGGTACTTACCCATCAGATTACAGTGAATGTGGCTAATAACGTAGGAAATCCAAGAAACGGGAAATTGAGTTTGAGTTTTATTATTCACAGTTTCTTTAGCTGAAAAACTGAAGTCTTGTGGGACTGCATGCAATTCCACTCAAGATTTTTTTTTCTTTAAATAAACATTTCTAGGCTTTTGTGACAGTTGATGGACCATTCCTCTCACTGCAGATAATTTACTGTTTCTGAGCTTTGGGTCCTGATCCCTGTAGGCCAATGGAAATCCTGCCACTACTGAGGGACAAAACAAAGCCCTAGGAAGTTTACATTTTGCCCTTAAAAACTGTACATTCCCAGAAAATCACATTGGTTTTGACTATGTCCTCCAGGCCCCAAATGGCAAAACTAGGAGCGGAGATTATTTTCATTTACTGTTTTGTTTTTAGCCTGCTGTAGGGTAAAATGTAAAATTAAGTAGTGCTTGACAGGAGGTTCAAACTTGTAACCTGAAGGAAGAGGTTTAGTATATTTTGTTTTCTTTGAAAAATATCAGTATCTAGGAGGATCACAAATATGCAGCTGCCAAATACTCATATTTTAATATATGTTAGCACTCCTTGAAGCAAGTGGCACAGCACAGCAGAGACACCCAGGGAAGGAGGCCCAGCTGCACAAGTCTCCTCTACAAACCAGAATCCCCTGCCCAGGGTAGGAGCCATCAGCATTTCATCCCTCTAAATTTCTTCCCCTCCTTGGAGGGGAGGGACATTCTCCACTCTAGCAGCTGCTGCTTCCCAGGGTGTAACACGTCCACTCCAGTTTTACTCACTCTGTCCTAGACCACGGTATCTTTTGGCATAGACAAACCAAAGATCTTGGAAGGACCTGCACTGCAGCGGGTTATCTCCTTTCTGAGGTCTGCTCTCATTACATGAACTTTTCCTTCCATGTGGGCACCACAACATCCGCCATCACTAAACTAACAGAGTTGCTCTTTGAAGGAGAGTTTAATGATATATGACTGTTACTAACCCATCAGACTGCAAATTATAAAGAGATGTGACACTGAGCTGACAACTCAGAGGCATAAGCCTAAGTACTAGGAAACCCACAACTAGCACAGCTTTTGAGGAGGAAAGGCTGAATGTATATTCATACAATATGCCTCCAATAGGCAATTTCTAGCATCTGAACATCTGTAGAGCACACAGCGGAAAATGATGAATAGGATAGTTCTTTTGACATCTGATTTTAGAAAGTTAGTCCTCGTCCTTCCCTATTTGCATCTAGAAGCACATGCTCATAGTTCATAGATTGCTTGCATAAACTATGCATTTTTAGAAAGTCTATTTTGCAGATCTGTTTCTTCATCTCATGTTATTGCTTATATGTGCTCCAATCTGTTTAGCATACTTTACACTTTGTGTTTTTCCTAAGTGTTTCAATTCCAACATGTTGTATACAACATACAAGATATAAAAACTTAGAAAATTTGAAGGTGCCAAGTTTCAAGTTTTAATAACTGATGTTACATGCTAACCTGCGCGCTGGGGATGGAAGACCCTTCCTTGAAGTGGCTCTTACCACCCACCATGGTATTTCCTGTAGCTTCCTCTGTAATATCAAGTGCAACTAACAGCTCGCTGGACAAGAGAGACAACTGATTTGACACAGCATGGCCAGTGATTACTGAAAGCTACCCCGTGACAACACACCCCGTGTCCACAACACTCAGTTTACCAGCAGCCTCCCTTGCCTGCTTTGCATCAGCACTGATACACTGATAAATAACTCCTTCATCCTGATAATTTATAGCTGCTGTTGTCACGGAGCCTGGGGACAGCTGTATGGGATGTTGTCTAAGCTAATCAAGGCATTGATCTTGGCTCCCCTTCCCCTCCCAAAAAAGAGCAACAAACAGTGTTTTTCATCTTCCCTCTACTGCGCATAATGTACAGTTATCTTCATTATCTTCAGCCAAGTTTTATATATATATATATATAATATATATATTTATTTTTTTTTTTTCTGCCTAGGACATGGGAAGAAAGATGCCCTATTTTAAGTATATGCAACTGTAAAATAGTGCTTCCTGATGTACAAAAGCCTCCTTGATACAGCAAGTTTCTATTACTTTAAAGGAGCATGAGACCTCCTATAGCAGGGTCAGAGCTAGGTCAAGATTGCTAGATTTTTCCAGGATGTGAGAGTTCTGCAGTAGTCGACAGAGAGACACTCTGGATTAATCTATGACAGGTAGAAAAATGTTCTTATTTAGGAATCCAAGGAAAGTTTTAGTCTCTCAGATTTGGCAGCTGTATGCCATAAAGATAGGATTTCTGTAAGTACTGCTTGCTGAATCCAGGTTCATTAGTTTGCATCAATGTCAAACATTCACTATACAATATATTCTCCTCTCATGGAAAGAAGGCATCTGAGAAGCTTTTTTTGATGCTATTGGCCATTAGAGATGTAATTCAACCTCTTTCACAGTCAAGGATGCTGCTCCAGTTAGCTACAAGGAAGCTGGAAGATGGTTTGGAGAGAGAGAAGAAAGTTGTGCTTGCCGTGTTCCCCCTTCACAAGAGATGCTCTGCAAGGCACAGCTGACATTGGGCGTTCTCTGCCACGGACTGCAGGTACTTACTAAGTGGCAAGTGCACAGCAGAAACAATATCCATACTGCTAATATGCCACAGAGATATGCTAGTCCACTGCACTACCATTGCCTCAGATCCTGACTGCTCCAGCAGATAGTGAGCAAAAAAGTGCAGTTCAGGTGCCAAATCTCAGACCTGAATATGGACTTTGGAACATAACTTCATAACCTTATAAACATAACTTTAGCTTCTATTATTCCTGTCTCAGGATGTGTTTTCTTTTTCTTTTTTTTATGCAGTTAGCTACAGACAAATGACTATAAAAAATGAACTTACCTCCCCTGCAGAAGAACTGATTTTGCACTTCTCATGTATAATTTGAAAAAAAAAAAATGCAAGTGACAGGTATGCTACATACACAGAATATTTAAATCCAAAAACTGGCTCAAAATTGCAGCCATAGTATTAGGAAATAGCCATTATTTGTTGCAGAGACACAACATTGCATGTGGTCCGATTAAAATGTTATGCACATTCCATGTCATTCAACATTTCACTTCACAGTAGATATGATACTCTTATATAAACCTTTAATAAACAGAGAAAATACCCAAGCCAAGATTTCATGTCTATCTATACACAAATGACCTATACTCACAATTAAAAGGAGAGCAAAAAGTGGAATTTTAAAATAAACTTTCAACTTTAAATACCGGCACTCTAAATCTGGTAAAGAAAGTAAATATGAAACTTACGGGTTCAACAAATTCAAATTTCTTTTTCTCCTGTACTTCTTGAATTTTAAAAACATATTCTAATGATGCTTCATAAAAGTTTTGATGTTCTCGGTCAATCTGTGTATCTGCCTAAAAAGCAAAATGAAATATAGACATTATTTTACTTTCACAACTGCTTAAACACGAGATTTTCTCATTACCAAACAGATCTTCCATAAGATCTACTACTACAAGCTATATGGAGTTCTTCTGGAAATCTAAATACCTACTTAGAAGAGTTAAATGCAAGTTTAAAGCTGATACACACTTTAACACAATGTTTCTTCCCACTCCTGTTTGGTTTCCTTCTGTTTTTGCATTCAATGTATTAAAGTTTTAAGAGCACCTCAAAGGAAGGCCAGAAAGGTGGCACAGTGAACAGGTTCCAGGCACATGGAAACCTTAGAATGAGCAGGGGACTCAAAGTAGGGACAAAATGATTAATATTTCTATTGAAATTTTTGAGCACCATATGCTCAAAAATATATTTCTCAGTTTAAAATACCTTCTCAAGAATTTTATTTTATCTTTATACAGTGTCTTTAACAAATCCTGCAGCCTATTTCTTCACGGTATCAGTCACATTCTCTGGGAATATAAACATCTTCAAGCCCTTACTCTCATAAATCAGTTATTTTTCATATTTGCATTTTCAAAATGCCAGAAACACAAGGCAATATTTGTCAGAAATGTCTGAATAATACCTGCAATCCACCATGAAGATCCAGTGCCAAAATACAGATTTCTGCCAGAATGAGAATTAATTCTTTCAGCTGATGAAGACTAACAATTACTCAACCTCACTTTAAACAGTTTAAGAAACAGGCTGCATAATGTGTAGATAATACTCAAGAAGAGATGCAGCTTCCATTTGAAGATTCACTTTACAGTAAAAAATCACTTTGTCAAGCTCTTTTGGGCTGCAATTGTCAGTTTTTAGTCTTTGGTCAACAAGAAATGTTACCAAGTTCGGACAGTGTGAGTGGAAACCAGTTTCGCTATTTTTGATTTATACCAGTTAAAATAAAGCTCTGCACTTTTGTATACTCTACAGTTAAATTCTAACATGATAAATAACAAATGTAGGAAAAATGGAAAAGCTAGATGTTGTCTACCCTAGACATTAAAATAACAAACTCATAATAAAAGGGTTTTTAATACCATATACATGAAGAAAACAATGTATTTCTTTAAATAGGGCTCTATCTTCAATGGCACCATACACAATTAACAGTTCTTTAGCTAAGGACGTGCTACTATCACGATTTAGGCAAGACAGACCCTTAGCAGTATTGACCTTCACCCCTAGTGATCTAGTACCAAGGAAGCAGCACCATTTCCTTCCTATGCCTATAAAAAAGCAAATCAGGGTCAAAAACTGAAATGAAATAGAGATCAAAACCTCAAAACGCCAAGAATGGAGTGTTTTAACAAAAAATGAACCCTGCCATGTGCCATTCATGCAATATGTCCAGCTGCTGCTTCTCTCCATATTATATCTTAACAGTTTTATTTCACAAAAAATATGCTACCTCAAGAATGCAATTCAGCTAAACAGAACCAAGTACCACCATTTTGGGATGTGGCCTCACAGAAGTGCAGTCATTAAGCACTTGAGACAGACCTCAATTCTCACATTTAATTGTAAATAAACTGTATAATTCAATTTTAGAAACAAGCTCTTTCAGGCTTTGATTCAGAGAAGTATTTAAATACATAATTAAATTAATCTCTATTCTGAACAGCACTTAAGCAAAGTGTAATTGCAATGATACTTATGATAACTAAGTACCCATCTCAAATATGGATGGTTCCTAAATTAAGGTCATAATAACCACTAGGGTACAGGGATTAAATCATAGTTTCCAAAACTCACCTTCTGCAGAGTTGCTGAATTTGTGTGAACACTGAGGATTCAGATTTTCAGAACTGCTCTGGAAAGGATTTTAATGTTTCAAGAGCTGAAGGGGTTTTCACACATTTTTATATAACATTGAACTGAATGTAAAAAATGAAAGATTTTATGCATAGGGTTTTGAGTCTCTATCTGTGTGATACATATTTATAGTGAGCAGTGTTTCAATTGATCTAGGATATCACTAAAATGTGCATCACATCTTCACACAAGCTGGCAGAATGAAATTTTTGTCTTTACATATAACTAAAGGCAAATATCTGTTCTTTGGAACAGATTTCATAGAAGTAAAATCAAGAGTTTATTATTTTTTTCATGTCACTTAATCTTCAGCTTCCTTGTGGATTTCTATGGGCAGTCAAAAGACAATCCTGTGTAGCCTTTTGATGCTAAGGGAGAAAACTTGGCTCAATCGCCATGAACTGTCAGTAGCCTTGTAAGCTATCCAGTATATTTCAGTGAGACAAACGCATGCAAACCACCCTACATATGACATATTTGGACTGTCAAACTGGAGCTGTTAAATTAAGGAACTCTGAATCACATCCAAGCAAGATATATAAAACAGCCTCAAAAAGATAGTATACTTAGTATACTCACAACAGTAACTTTTCAACCCACATAACATAACAAGACACCGAGAAACGTCAGGAAATGAAGAGTGGACTTAAAAAGAAGTATTTTTCAGTGTGACAGTAGAAGCCAAAAAATGGTATTTCCAGAGGGAGCACCATCTCACTACACGTGGGCCTGAGGAGAGGAGCCTCAGCCTCGGTTCCCCCGAACCGAGCACTAACCCCAGCTGCCTGTGCTGCTCCCAGGCCCAACTAAAGCCTCTTGGAACAAATCCGCTATAAATGGGGCTGGCCCCAAGCAATGAGGACTTGGGTCCACAAGTACCACTTGGTGCTGGGGCCGGGGACTGGTGGCACAACCCAGAAGTCTCTCCAGTAAACATTTTTGGTAGGGATTTATTATTGTATGTTCTCCCATGTAAGGTTGATGTTGTTGACTCTGCAAGGTTGTATTTTGCAAAAAACATGAGAATGAACATGACATGGGATGGCTAATATATTTTATAAGTGAAGCATTCAGAAAATCAGAAAACTCAGCCTCAATTGCAAGGATGTCACTTAAGGACACAGTGGAAAATTTTACTCTGATTTTCCATTAGTTTATATACCAGAGCCAAATCTATTGTTATTCTACCACAGTTTATTAGAGTCACAGTTGTTACTTTTCACTTCAGTTGCTGTTTTTAGACTGCAGTTATTCTCCTGTCTCAATAGTAAAATATTTTATTTGTATTCCAGAATAAATCAGTACTTAAGTTTACTTTGCCACATTTTGAAAAAAAAGATGATAAGAATGAAAATTCTTGGCTGCTGTTTAGCCTCTAATAGAACTGTTTCTTCATAAATACAGAGGGTGTGGATGAAAACTGAAAACTCTATTTATTAAATCTTGCATATGAGTGGAACAATTAACCATTCTGACATAATGTATGTCTTATCAGAGCTCATTTATTATACAGAGCGTTATGACAAGTTAGGAGTATAAACATTATTACAAACGTTAAATTTCTAAACCTCATTTATGTCTAAGTGCAGTATAATTGGTAAACATGAAAAAAATCCTGTAATTTGTGACTGAGGGATGGCTACATCTTTTGTGAAAATTTTATCAGCAAAAAAAAAAAACCCTAAAATTTAAGAGCCACTGTGACAATACTAATCCTTTCAAAATGGTATTTAACTATTTTGGCAAAAAAACAAACCAAATCAAAGAGTCAAAGTGTCATTAATACCAACTTGCTGCTTTTACTGCAATTTTCCTCAAACACACACACAAGAAAGACAAATAGCCACTTAAAATATACAGAGCAAGTCAGGAATGTTAAATATTGCCTTGTTAAAATACTTAATTCTTATTAGGTCTGCATTAATCTCACTCAAGAGTTTATATTCATAACATTAGCAACTAGAAATAACTACAACCAAATGATTTCATGTGAGTAAAATATAGCATGTTTTGAAGAGTAGTAGTTTGTTATCATCATCTCTATGCAAACTTGAAACTGGTTAATAGTAGTACGTTAAGTGCTTACATCTTGCAAATGAGATTCTTTTTTCTTTGCTGATAAATTTAAGTGCTTCTCTAGGATGGAATAATATTTCTCGCTCTCCTTGTCAAACTTCTTCTTCCCATCCTGAAAAACCAAAACATTGCAAGGTAAAGCATTCGATTAAATATTGCAGTTAACATAAAAATTACAATACGGGCCAAAGGATGACTAGCTATAAAGTCATTTTTTTGTTGGTTACAATGATTTAAGGCCTGAAGATACTAGGAGGCAGATTTAATTATCAAATGCAGTATTAAGAAGGATTTTGCCATAAATAATAAGTCTTTACAACCAACTCACAGACCTTGCCATATTGAGCATATGTACAGTTTTATGTAGGTGATAAGCAGACATTCAGTGTAAAATAATATTTTTCATATTCCATAAAGGTCTCACATAGTCTTTGCTGAAAATAATATTATGGTGGAGGTAGATAAAAATCACACACACACACACACAAAAAAGTGGTGTTGATATAAGTCTATCCTATGTATTTTTGTATGGATGCAAAGGAAAACTAGTACAGAAGTCTGCCTCCAATAATGTTTTGTGTGCCTGAATATTTAAGATTGCCTCATTTAAAAGAGTTATGTCACCCCTTTTCTTCTCCCATTTTCACCATGAGACTACCTTAGCACATAGTAATCAAAAAGGAAACTATATGAGTAAATTAAGAACTCCCTTACTTCCTGTAATCTTCTAATTTATAACATCATGCACTTTTAAAATATTTAAATCTGATATTCATGGGAGATTCAGAAAAAAAACATAAAAACAAAAACAAAATAAAAAACCCACAAAAAACAGCTTTCTCGGTAGCTTTTCTGTCTTTCCAGAAATGTCAAATTTTGAGAGAAGGGATTTAGGTGAGTATCTCATACGAATACCACCAGTCCTACTAATCACTATTTGTAGTCATAATATTGTATATCCTTCAATTGAGAGCACCAAGCTTTTACTTTTAATCTTAAGCAAGTCTAATGTTTCTTTCTAATACTAACAAGTTGAATATTTTGACAAAACCAAGAAAGGCCAACATGACCAGTCATACTAACACATGTGCAAAAACAATTAATGGTGGAAAAAGTAAATACTGGATGTAATATCAGCTCATCAGTAACATCAGCTCATAATCAAGACTTTCTCATCCCTTTCTCCAACAAATAATTGGCCTGTATTCTAGCATCATCCTACTCATTTTTGCCATATTATGGAAAGTCAGGGAAGTCAGAGAAACAAGAAATGGAAGGAAGAATTTAATACCATGAACGAAGACTTATCAACCAGCTGAAACAGCAAACCATGTACTGATTAGCTCCAGCGGCTTAAGTTCAAAATAGTACTTATACTAGATTATAAAACAGATTGCACACTTTCTACTCTGCACAAAATTCAAACAACATATTTACTATGAAAAATATGCAGAGTCTAATGTTCTCCTTATTTCACAATGGAAATATCTTCAAAAAACAATCATACAGAAAGAAGGCACCTGACTCAAGAAAACAATAAATGAGAAAAAAGGTACAATTTCCAATGCCATTCTGTACCTAATTTATCATAATCCAAATATGAGGGAGGAAAAAAGTATACTTGCTTCTTTAGAAATAATAAATAACTTCTGCTATCTCTCAAATGCAATCTGGAAAGAAATAGAAAAAACAGAAGGCAGGACTCACAAATGATCAATTAGCTAAGAAACCAACTTTGGTGGGATCAAAATTGTAGTTGATGCTATAGCCATGGTGACAGTTTGCTTCTGAGGAATACTCCAGTTCCAGACCCTTATGACGAAGAAATAGGAACCTAAGTATCTAATAACATCTTCAAACACAAACAGAAAGCAAGTTCATTCCATCACACCCCACAGGCATCAACTTTTCGTAAGAGTAGGTAGTTGCATAGTTCAGTGTTCTCTAATACAATACTTCTAACAAACACAGTACTAATACAAGGTTCCCATTAAGGAATCATTTTCCTAAGAAGAATAGAAAAGAAAAATACGTGAACGGGGTTACTTCAAGTGTCACAGGTGGCAAAGCCATCATCTTAAGAAAATCACTGTGTCACAGATGCAATGAAACCTGCAAAGGAGAATGATGTGTCGATATTTTTTGCCATGCCACTGAAAGGTAGGGGATAGAGCGAGCCTGAGATAAGGAAGCAGATACTGGGAGTCAGATGGCCCAAGCCAGGTCAATGCCAAGCACATCCCTAGAGGTATCAGATGAGAGAGGCTGGCATTGCTCTTGCCTGGAGAGCTATTGGTCGCACCTCAGCATTGAGTCGGACTGAATGCCAAGACGCTGGGAAATCTGGTGGGGTACTTGCGCTCCCCTTAGCAGGAGAACATAATCCTTGCTAATCAGAGCCGGAACTCAGAGCCTGAAGTCTAAATTGCTTGGTGAGAAGAAAAGAAAAAGGTGTGAAAACGGACTCGGTAGTTTGAAGTAGGTCCCCTACTATCACCAATGCCAAGAACTGAGTCCATTTAAACACTGAACGCCATTCCCAATATGCCAAATCTGGCTGTTTATATTTTGTGCTAAAAGGTACAGCAAAAGCATGAATAACATGTCCCATTATCTCTATTTCTTACACATAGAGATGAAAACACACAGAGTAAATGAGCTCATCTAAACAGATATAACTCCCTCAAGACTAAGACCAAAAAAACAGCCCTTCATATACACTAATGGGTTACAAGGCATGTGGTACCCTGCAGGAAACTTCTCTGTGGCCTGGTCAGCGAGGACACACCGAATTTGCAGACTCTTGGTCTTCTGTGAACATTGCTCTCCCCGTGCAGAGCACCCATGGAAGCGATCTGAACACAGGGACATGCTCAACTTGCAACGTGATCATCTGCGTGTCAGTTAAGCTAAAGAAAAAATTAATCACTAGAAGGTTCCTTGATACCACGGCAACTTCTAGTCCAACTGCATGGTTTCCAGGGATAGCACATCCTCCTGACTTCTTTTCAGGTTTGTAACATACTGAAGTTCTTCATTTGTAGGACAAACTGCAAGTGGAATAGGTAAGGAGAATAAATATAGCTGGCTGGGAAGATCGCTCCGCAGTTCTGACCACGTTAGTGTCTTCACTAGGTGATACTTTGGGGAAGAAGACTGCAGGGCCAGTGGGAGAGCGTTTCTGGCACTGTGCACATCGCTCTCAGACGTGTTTCTGTGGACACTGCAAAGAATACTGCCCCTGACAGGGGAGTTGCTCTGCTTGAAAGTTCCTCTGATACACCAGTAAAAGCATGTATTTGAGAGAAGCCTTTGAAAATGGTTCACTTCATAAAAAATAACAAAAATTTTGCTCGAATTATCACCAATTACAGAACCACAGATTAAAAGTTTGAATCAAGGGATGTTCTTTTATCCCTTTTTACAAAAATCAATGCCGGTGCAAAGATCAGCAGTTATGAAAAATGTGACTCAAGTGAGTCAGCCAATGCTTCGGAGTTCAGAAGGACTCTGACTTCACGCCGTGTAACTGATAGCAGGTGAGCAACTCATCGCTGGCACGATTCCCACACATTTTAACCACAAATTGCAGTTTTGGATGTAAAAGAGAAAAAGTTATTTCATTTTGAAGCTGGGCCTCTCTTTTCTGGTGAGATCAGCAAGAAATCACTTTTTTTTTTCTTGTTTATTTATTTATGTATTTATTTTTCATTAGATTTGCCCCTACTTTCTGTGTCCAGCATATTATTTCAAAATTAGTATATAAATTTGTCCTTGCTATTTTTCACTGCAAAGCCTTTGGTGTCCTTCCTTTTGCTTTCCATTTTTTCTAATTCCAATGACTTTTGGTGCTATACTTATCTATTTGCATATATTGGGTAAATTTGTCCCTAAATCAAATACTTTCACTTTCTTTCTCTCTGCATTCATACTTAAACACTAATGTGCAAATCTTCATAACAAAAGACCCTGTACATTCATTTTAGATTAATTTTTAACAAAAATATATTTGTGCAGACATAAAATAAATGTTGTGTGAGAGGTAACTTTCAAAGGCAATGAATCGAGAAAGGAAACAAAATGAGAAAACATTGCAAAGAAACTATTTGGAGAAAAAATTCCAATGGGAATCCCTTAATTAGGAAACAAGTGACTATTGTGAAACACAGTCATGACAACTCCTTTTTTTTTCTCCACCCAAAACTGGTACTTATTTTTCTCATGAACTCAAGCTGAGATGTAGAAACTGTAAATCATGGCTTCATTGGCAAAGGAGTACAACAGAGTGAGACAAGAATACAGATTAAGCCAGACACATCAGTCAATGAAAGAAGCTGAAATCCATGGTGAACTCTGCTGAGCTCGTGAAGCAACATTTCTTTTGCTTTTCTTTGACATGAATTGCAAAATTATATATAAAATAGGACAGTGGAGTTCATTCATTACTGGAATTTTAGGCTTCATGTATTTTTCAAAGCCAACTTTTTCCTTGCTTTGCATACAACAATTCAACGAGTATTTCTACAATGTTATTGCTACTTTGTTTGGAGTTGTGTATTTGGGAAAAGGAGAAAAGGAGACTTGTAGAACAGAAAATGAGGTCAGTCTTGGAAAAACTGATTTGAGTTTAGACGCTGTGGACTTCATTCTTCTGAGAAATAAGTTCATGCCTTTCAATTTATATTGTCTGAACGGGCACTCGTATTTGGAAGATTTTCCTCACAACCTTTACGGAGGTGAGGGCTTTATGGGGTTGTTTTTAATAAAACCTGAATTACGATAGGCATCTGAGACAACCCACTGCATTTTAACAGATGTCTGGATGGTGGGATTTCTTTCTGAAAGATTTTGATTTGTTATTTGAACACTTATAGTTCAAGATAAGGCAAAGAGAGCTTTTCAAACAGAAAGTGAGAAAGACAAATAGATTTTTTTCTCCTCTTATTCCTCCTTCCAGTCAGAATTTAAAACATCATGAGGCTAGATGTTTTCTTCAAGGCTGTACAAAAGCTATGAGGTTAAAGCGCATCCTTTATGCACTGGTAGTAAATTATAGGAAGTGGAACAGAGCAATTTTGTAGTCAATAAAGAAACAATTGCTGCTCATTATAAAAAGGGGCTAATGCTGCTATAAATTATATCTTTATGTTACTCATATCCGCTCGTGAAAACATTTTGAAATTGAAGCTGAATGCTTCATGTAAAAATACTAACTTGACAACTACAAATTTTTAAATTAATTCTTTACTGAAAGAGAATAACTATATGCAAGCTATGAATACCCAGAAAAGAATAGGACATACTGAAGCTGTGAAGAGTGATAAAGCAATTAATGGGAAACACAGGCTCTGTTTAGCAGCATTAAAGCTGTAAGACAGATATTAAAAACAGGCAGTTTAAAGGATAACCACAAGTCAAATCGGGTATAGATTGCATAACGGCTATCAGTATGTTTTAAAGAGTCCTAAACTAATCTATGTTTAGGATGGAGTTCAGCTCTGTGTAAAATACAATTTACCTTCAAGTTTACAGTATTCTGAAGAAAATTTTCTTTGTACTTCGTAATGTATTGATAGATTGAAATAGCAGGTAGTTTTAAAAGAGTTTCCTGGAAGAGAATCCTACAGCCATTTGCTAATACTTTCCTATTTAATGACATAAGATATGTGCAGACAGAACGTACTTATCTGTGGAGACAAAAAAAAAAAAATCACTACTTCTAACAGATCTAAAATTGTATTTTCAAGTTTCTAGATGCAGAAAGGAGTCACTATCCAATGAACAAATACCAACATTTAACATTGTTTTTGTAGGATGTCACTTGTTTCTCTCCAAAAAGTCCTCTCTTGAAATGGAAAAAAATAGTAAAAGTTCCCAGCACTGCTGTGTAAAGACACGCAAACCTGCCAACATTGGCAGGTCGCAAAGCAGAATACACCAGACTCCCCTTTCTTAAACTGCAGAGTTGTCTTGAGTTTATTTGGCACTTGCAGATGCCAGGATTAGATGCTACATGTCTGGGAATCTGCTAACTCACTGCCCAAATAGCAGGGCTGCAGTAAGTCTACACACGTAATCCAGTTTTATTGTCTTTATTGTTTACCAAGTATGAAGGATTTTTGGTAGAATTTCTTACTTAGGATATTACTCAACATATTACTGCTCAAGTTATATGAAGTAGTTCCCTAGAATGGTAGAAACCGTCTTTTTAATTTCTTTCCTAAGCAGATTTAAGATTGCTTTCTGAAGCTGAACATGGTTTATCATATCAGCAAGAGGGCCTCCTGTTCCTAATAAAAAGTTACTGCCCTTAAACTAAGAAAAGTTAACTGTACTTTTCAAGAATTCAAAAAGAAGCTCAAAATAACTCTGTAGTTTTCAAAAATCATGTGGAATAAACTTTTTGGTTCCTAAGCAATGCAAACATTCATTTGGAATCAAGCTAAGCAGAAAATTAATGACAACAAAAGATAGAGCCCAACCCCCAAATCACTGCATATGTGCTACAAGGAAAGGAACCAAATCAGATTTTGCAGCATGCTAATCGTCACACACACAAGGTAACTGGCAACAATAAATACTATGAAACCTGGGATCATCAATGCTTATAAAATCAGGTCTGAGATCTACTGAGATCTTCAGTAGGTAATTAGAAAGCAGTAGTGTTTTTTCCTCCATTTTCTAGTATGAGCTTACAGAACTTCCTGAAATTTAACATTAAACATTTAAAAATGCTTAAAAAATTAATATTAATTATCTCTCTATATATCCCTCCTTTTTCTACTTTAAGTACATGTAAAACAAACTCAGTTCAGCTGACAATGAACAGAAAAGAAGACTTACAGGAAAACACCGATATATCACCACAGTATATAGCTTTAGTGCATTGCAGCAAATCTTCAATTGAAACAGTGCCACACGGATGGTGGGGACAAAAGGTCTTGAACATGAACTGGTCTTAAACATGAGGAACAGACAGCTCCAATTCTATTCTACTCTTCCATGTGAGCATCTGGACTAAAGAGGGAAGAATCTACCACCCGCGTTTATTTTTAGACAGGTAGAAGAAAGGGTCCTTGAAGCTCTATAGTCTTACAAACACAAAAATACAAATTTCAGGAATATACTGATACACTAGTAATTTCTTGAAATTAAAATCTATTTGAAAAGACGGTTCATCTGCAAATAATTAATAATCACCTAATAACCAGCCTCTTTCTTTTTTTGCACTAAAGAATATAAAATGCAAAAGTTATTCAAATATGGTAATTTGACAGACTAACTTATAATGCCACATTTTTCACTGAATGGTTGAGATAGGAAGGGACCCCGGGAGATTATCTAGTCCAACACCCCTGCTCAAGCACGGACACCTAGAGCAGCTTGCCCAGGACCCTGCCTAGACAGCTGCTGAATAGATATGCAGAAGATATTCAGAAGCCTCCAAGGTTGGAGACTTCACAACCTCTCATGGTTAAGAAGTTTTCCTCTAATTCAGGTGGAACTTCCTGTGTTTCAGTTTGTGCCTGTTGACTCTTGTCCTGTTGCTGGCCACCACTGAAAACAGTCTGGCCCCATCCTCTTGACATCCTCCCTGAAGATATTTGTACACATTGATAAATTTCCCTCTCAGCATTCTCTTCCCCAGGCTGAAGAGGCCCAGCTCTCTCAGCCTTTCCCCACAGGGAGCTGCTTTAGGCCCCTGATCGTCTTTGTAGCCCTGCACTGGACTTGCTCCAGTAGCTCCATGTCTCTGTGGTACTTGGGAGCCCAGGACTGGACGCTGCACTCCTGAGGAAGCCTGAGGGATAAGAGGGAAGACTTGCTTTATTTTGAATGTACGAGACAAAAATATCTCATTATTGATTAGCAATTTCTGTTTTAAAAACAGTCTCTGGGCTCTCTTCCATCTATGCCAACCAATGGTCTTGATACACAAAACCAGCCGTGCGTCTAGCTCGGCGTTACTCGCTTTCCCATGCCACTTGCTATGTCAGCACAACACGAGCACAACTCTTATCTGAGGAAGAACTAGAGGCATGTTATGAGAAACTTTCCAGATTAATGCACGAAACTGGAAGCTGTGCTGTTTACAGAAGAAGAAAAGGAAACAGTCTGGGGTTAATGTCAGAAAAGATTTTGTTTTAACAGCATCTATTTTCAGAGTCCTTCTTACAACACTGATAAAGCAACACAAACTATCGCTTTGGGGTGAAAAGTCATGCCTGCTCAGCAGCGCTGCTCTAACGCACTGTTCTCCATTCACTTCATGGGGAGGGACAATTTTCTCATCAAAACAACCATCCCAAAAGACCTCTTCTCGGGAAGTTCCATAGGAACAAATGGTCCTGTAGTGGCTACCATCGCCTAAAACAACCAGAAGTTAAAAGAGTGGTTCCTTTGGCAGAAAGACGAAGTTCTTGGTACTCCCATATCTACACCAAAATGCAAGTAATGATGCCTGAAGTTTGGTATCCTACAGATTTGCTAACTTTCCAGCAGCCATCACCCACTACACATTTGAGCAGAATTATATTTGCTTTGCTGAAAACAAAACAGCTAAAATGGAAGGAGAGTATTTGTTTGCTCATTCCCAGATCCCTGCAAAAACATCAGAACGAACAGAAACATTAAGTGAGAAGGGAAATCTATGGTGATGCAGCCAATTTCTATTTCTATTTAGAATGACAAAATCTTTGCTGCATCAGAAAGAAAAGGCCTTGATTTGGTTGCATATCTTCTTGTAACCAATTTACTAACAAATACCTGCAACTAATGAACTGAACTGAAATTTGTTTTATCACTGTGAGTACAATATTTTACTGTGAGATCAGAACTCTTGCTCTTTAAAAAAAACAGTATATTGGAAGTGAAATATTAAAAGGGAAACAAGCTTTAGAGATTTTTATTTTCTTCTTTTTTTCTAAAAAAGCTTTCTAAAACTTTCCTGACATTGAATGAAATAGCTATTGAACTGAAGAAAGCTGAAATAATAAAATAGTTTTGCTGCACTTGCAGAAATGACAGGAGATATCACTAATCACTTCAAAAAGCCTCTGGGTAGAGCTACTTAGCCAGAGATACCTCCTAACTCTGTGATTTGACATTCTGCAAAAGAAAATAGGACTACCTGAAAAAAAAGATAAGCCCACCTGTCTCTTTACCACAATTTTTGAATCCTCCAAATACTTTCATGTACGAACGATGTAAGAAGCAGTGCTAGACATATTTTATTACAATAATTATTCTCTACACTTTCAAAATAATTTTAATAAAAATTAGTAAACTATCTCAAAATCCCAAAGTTTTTGAATTTTCAAGTTTTCTAGAAGCTGTCACCATAAGATCTACCATTATGACTTTTTTCCCCTGGTTAGCCTTCTGATTTTTCAGTTCTTGGACCTGTCGATAGTAATTTAACTGAAATACCAGATTAGACAATATATTCTGAATTATTATCAGATAAAAATAATCTTGGACCAGCACCTTGGAACTAAATGTGTTTATACAGGCATTAAGGAATAACAACCTCATCTTGGAAAGATTCATATGTGGAATTAATACTGAACATGTGAACAAACATAATGGTGTTAACAGAATCCTCAAAATGTAATTACACAAATGTGCAGAATGAAGCCTGTATTAGTGTTATCGTGGCTATCTGTCAGACAACCTCATTTTGTATATGAGCAAAGATACGCACCAAGTCTTCCCTGGAGGAACAGCAGTATTTTGCAATACACTCTCTTCCCTTTCATGGTAGTTCACAGGCTCTCAGTTACCAGACCCCACTGCCTGCTCCCAGTTAACCAGCTCCTTAGACACTGCGGGTGACTTGGACTAATATCCACCTCAACCACATCTCAATGCCTCATGTCGTGTGCTTTAAGAGCTTTTCTGAAGCAGAGATAGGTTAGGCCCACTTCCTTGTCTATAAAATCAGTTATCTTATCAAAACAGGTATCAGGTAACTCTGGAACTGCACGTTTTTGGGAAGCCGTGTTGCGTTTAGCTTGAAGCAGTTGGCCATCAGTCACGGCTCGCACACGACACGGCCCGTCCTGTCTCCCTGCTTCCTCCCCAGCCCCCTCATTGCTGCGGTTCAGATGGACGTCCTAAAGACTCCCAAACCAGCAGACATGAATTTCGCCTGTTTCAGGTCACAAACCTTGAGTAACAGATGCTTCGTAAGGAAGTACACCCTACTTCGTTCCCTAATGTAGTATTAACTAGGTCAAGAGTTTTTCTCTGCTAAAGAAACAGTAGGATTTACAACAATTGCTGGAATTGGATTAGATCCCAAGGGAAACAATTCACAGAACTGTCCATTTTTAACTGCTTTTGGATATGTACTCAAAACTCTTCTCTGACTTTAAAATACACTTTACTTTATGCTCCCCAACATTTTGGGCAGTAGCAATAAGACACATTGAGAGCGCGCTCTAATTCTTGCATGACTCGATTGCGCGAGGACAGATGTGAACAGGGATGCGAGAAAATTAATCCTAGCAGTGAACATCAATTTGTTTCCCAAGCAGAAAGGAACTCACAGCTATGAATGAATGAATAAAAATAAATAATATTAAAAAAAATAATTCTCCAGGCCAAAATAATAAATGCTATGAAACAAACAGATGGAAAACAAAGGAGGAAAGAAACCCCTTCTTTTAAGTCTTACAAACAAAATTGCTTCTGTTTTCTTTGATCTGATTTGAGTTGTACTAAAGGTCAATGGTCACTGGGACAAATATTGCTAAATACTGTAAGTCAGTGGATAAAAAGCAACATGAAAGTTTGGCCTTATTGCATATAACACATCACAATGATCTCACCAAAGTTACCAGCTGGGGACTTGCAAACCACATTTACCAAATAAGGGAAACTGCTTCGTGCCTGAAATCTTTTCCCAGTTAGCTCACTGCGCTTTTCCTAGGATTTGTACAGTAATTGCAGAGGTCATTTTTTTTAAACTCAGATGGAGTAAATCAACAGGCTACCCAGAGCAATGCAGGGTTTGTGTAGTCTCTGGAGACAACTCAAGTTTTATTTAAACCGAGTGTGCAGAGAAAAGGAAGAGCAGAAATATGCGCAATAAAAACAGAAGAGCAAGTAGTATAAATCAAGAAAAGTAAGTGATGTAGATTTGCATACTGCCGGTTTGATTACAAACAGTGGTGTTTTATGGAGCCTGTTTCTTAAATTTGCTGGGTATCATTCGGTTTTTGAAATACATGCAGGTAATTGGTCTTGTGACATTCTAAAAAATACTTGAACTTTGCACTCTGGGTTTATGCTGTACTTGCATTTGAAGTACAGCTTCATATTGTCAACAGAATAATACTTTCTCGTCCAGATTTCTCTTTTTTATTTCTGTCTGTAATCATATATTTTATCTAAATTTTATGTAGGCTTGAATGAGAAATATAGTATTCTTCTTCCCTATATTAGACATAACCATAGCATAACATAATGGCAATGAAAGAAGTTACTTATTAAAACAAAACGGAGATTGTCATACTAAAAATGCCATTTAATAAACTATTTTTGTTTTTTCTTTGATAGCGGGGGAGGATTGCTTGTTTATAATGCTCAAGGCTGATTTTGGCTCCTTCATAAATGAACATCTTCATTCCAGAATTTTACCCAGCATTTTAGAAAGAATGACTATGTCCAGCAAACATGTTTTTAAGAAGTTTCTCTCCTATGCATCCCTCTACCAAAGTCTGGCAACAGTACCGAACTAATATTGATTCCTGTTATGCACATAAGTAACACAACTAGCTAATGCATTTTTTCCCTCAAAAACATTTCTATACTCAGATTAAAACAGTACAAAAATGAGTAATTTCGAAGTCCAATCAGTGTGTTAAGCCAGGACCCTAGGCTGCCCGAAACCCATGTACCATTGATTAATAAAAAGCATTAAGCATGGGAATACGAGTCGGCAAATAAAAGTTCTATCCCAAATTCATTCAGGAATGAATGTGCTGGACGGATGGCCACAGATAACTGAAAATGATCCTTGTTTCATTACATTGTAAAGGATAAGCAAGAGTCCCTACTTTTATCTGGAAGGGATACAGAAAAGATATATTAGTATTTGTACTACACTGAAGTGAGAATTTTCAACCTGTTCTCTTGTACTCTATCACTAATGTTCAATATTTGCTGATCCAAAAACGAAGCAGCAATCTTCAACCAGATGATTAAAAAACCCTGGCATTTCCTGATGGATATATTCAAATGGGACCTGAGCATCTCATAAGACTCCGCCGTAATCCTTCCAAACACTCTCTTCTCTCTGACGCAGCAAGACAGCCTCACAGCACATTAGATTTTGAACAGGGTGTTCCTGAAGCTATAGGAAAAAAATGAAATTGTAACACAAAGAGCTGAACAATACAATTAAAAAGCTATTGGAAATTAAAAATATATATATGCTGGGATTAAATTTTGATTTCTGCAGCACTGTTAAAAACAAACTCCCACTTGTGCATTTAACAGCAGCATATGGGTGGGACGAGAAAAGAATGCAGTTGTACACAGAAACATATCCAGCAAAACAACATCCTTTTCACAGGTTCTCAGTAAAAATTCTTCTCACATTTTATTTAGTCCCTGTGCAGAGGCAGTCTCATCTGTTTGCTATACATTCACAGCAGCAGTACAAGATGTATAAGCCTTTAGTCTCTAACCTCTCTGCTCCTCCTCTGAGGTTCGTTGAGTATGAGGGAAGTGTCTTATGGATGTACGTAAGTGGATCAATCAAAAGCGGATTTTTTTCCCCTCGTTTAACCCTACATACGGAGATTTCCCAGAAAATTTTATAACAAGTGCTAATACGAGTGAAATGCCTCAAAACTACTGCATTCACGTAGACAGATGGAACTGTTACTAAGCATATCCCCAGCTACTACAGGCTTTATACATCTCTGGGAGATTGCGATCAAAGTAGACACTGGTGCCCACCTGAGACTGCAGGATTAAACTGAGGATAGCTCTTCTAGACTAGAAACTTGTTTCTTTTTCCTTAAGGGAAATAGTTCCCTGGGCTGACAATTGAATTCTGATCTAGATAATCCGTGCCATTCCTATAATGTAGATTTAAAACTTAACAGTAAAGCAAATAGCTTAAATTACCAACCAGAGATCTTCCATCATGGGCAAATCTCTGGGCAATATAAAGATAACAACTGTTGCACCAGGAAAGGAAAGTCAGGGAAAACGAGCGCTTGCCCAAAGCACAACGACTTCTGATGGTCTCCACAGAAGAGCCACAGCAGAGCCACAGTTCTCAAAGCAGATGTCTGAACCTCTTTGTGGTTGTGAGTTAACCCAAGACGCAAAGTAATGTAAATGCAGACATTAGAAGATAAACACAACTCCAGATGGTAAGAATGAGCAATAGTAACAAGAGCTCTACCCTATGCATACACACAAGCAGTCTTTAAACACCACTTTTGAATCCTCTTGTTTTCTGCAGCAAGGACTTCAGTCTAATTTACTAATACATCAATGAGGATGGTACCTAACGTGTTCGAAAACACACGCCTGCCTTCAGTCCAGCTCTGAAAACACCCTGACGAATTCCACTAAACATGAAATGAAAATGAGTAATTTTCTCTGCCACTTACTTTTGCTGCTCCTATTTGCTCTTTTCGGAACTTCTCCAGTGGTGCTATTAGCACGTCATTAGCATTCTGGATCTGAAAGTTAAACAAAAAATACATCTTTTGAATACAGAGTATCTGCAGAAAGTTGGAGTCACTGCAACTCCACCAATCCTCAGGATTTAAAAATTTAATGTTCAACATTCTGGTAAGAACATATGAGTGGGGCTTATATAATGACTTCATACATAGAGCATACTACGATGTGTTCACTAGTCTTTAATGGACCATTACTTTGAATAATTAAAACAACTGAAACTAATAAAGCAAGCTTCTGCACAATGTATAGAAGGGATTTCTGGCATTTTACTTCTGCTTGTTGCATTTGCCTTAAAACTAGAACATAAACCAAAAAGATACTTTCCAGGAGACTACTTTGGCACAGCCAAAGAGAAGACAAGCACAGCAGTAATGACAGAACTGTTGAAAAAAAGGAGAGGTGACACAAGTGGCAACTGAATCTTTTCAGCTATCTCCTTGGATCATATACCTAGACACACTGAACAGAGAAGAGTAAGGAAGAGAACTCAAAATAAAACTGAATAATTTACAAAATACACTAAGATGGATTTCCTCACTGGTTTAGTTTTTAAGCTAGCTTAAAATATCCAGCAGCTATTTTTATCTATTTACCCTAAATCAAGATTCCAAATTAATCACATTTTTCCCTTCACAGTCTTTGTTTATCTAGTGTAAACTCAAACCTGGAAAGCCCTCTCTGAAGGCAATTCACCAGAAATAAATTGTCCCTAATCATTTGGGCTGGAGACACACGGGTAGCAGAAAACAAATATGGATCTTGCCATAGCACTGCGTGCCAAAGAATCTAGTATGACTTAAGCATGTGCCTTTTGGGGACAGACAGAATAACGAACTAAATATCTTTTTCCTAGAAAGTAAGGAAGTAGGAACGTACATAAAGCCCAGGCTTATGACACACTGGGACCTTCCTGGGAGGGCATATTCTTTTTTTTTTTTTTTTTCTTAATAAAACATTTTGCTACTTTTCTAATTGTATCATTTCTTTTCATAACACATTTTTCTATTTTACAGGATTTTTTTTCCAGGAAAAGGCATTTTTCTCTTTGCTACAGCTTCCTACTGCTGAACCATATCTTCTAAAACATAGCTCATTCAGTGCAAAACACGGGTTTTATATATCTTTCCTGAAAGCTGCCAAAATATCAGAGATAAAGCATAATAAAACACACTTAAAAATCCATTATAGTGACTATATGCAAAATCCGAGGTTTTCTGCATGAGTAACTTCCTTGCTCCTCAGTAGTCCCGTGTTTATGAAAGTCATCACACCCCTCATTTGTGCTTTGGCACGTGTGGTGGACTGGGCAGAGCTAACATGCAGCGAAGCCAAACGGGAATGAACACGGCTCCTGTAACTCTTCCCTAACAATAAATGGTAAGTAGTATTGCTATTGGTGTACAAAAACTTCCCGAAAGGCTGTATTAATAAACATATAGAATAGAAATAGTAAAATACAAGGCAGGTTTTGGGCAGGTTTGATGGTGATCAGAACAGGCCTCATTTACAAACAGACACGAGGCTTTGAGGATGAGAGGAGGGTGGCTTCCCTGAGCTTCCACTGCACTCAACATATGCCACCAGTTAGACTGGAATATAATGCAACACCACGTTATTCCCCAAGGAGGCATTTCTCCCAGGGATGCAGACAGTTAGGCAATGTCTAGCAACACCAGACCCAACACTTGCTATGAGGCAACATACCGGCACATAACAAGAGATAATCCCTATCGCAAGGTCTGTAAGAAGGCAGGTGAAGGTTTATAAGGCTGCAAAAACGTTAGGCAAATTGCCTAGAATCATGCAAAATTGCACTACATACATCTGGAAAGGGCAGCTGGGAGTTTTGACAGCTTAGATACATGGATGGCTTTTGGCATACACTGAAAGCACAAAAGTTTGCGGGAGTCACAGGTACAGAAGTTCCTGTTACTGACTTGAATTCCAACAACTATATTTCTGTTTCTGAGAGCATGCCACACGCAGCAATAATATATTAAAGACTTCACTGTTCATTTAAAAGCCATTCATATTATTGAATTAGTTACTGCAGATGTCAACGGGCATTGCCAATCTCCAGACTAAGTCCGCTTGGAGCTGACTGTGGCTCTTCACATCGCTCAAAGCTGTCACATTTAGGTAGTCTCCAAGCCAAATTAGGAGACCTCACGTCATATATTGCCCTCTTGACAGCCTTAAAATGACTGGAACATACTTATTACTACACTACCAGTCTTACTCAACTGCTGCAAAATGACTGCAAAATTTTGGAAGAGAATTCTGCTTCTGCCACTGGGAACAAGGATGCTTGCAGGAAGCATATGGCATCCTGAAGACTAATCTAGGAAGTAAGTGGCCCCGCTGGATTGAAGCCCAATATTATTCACTTCCATGCCATTGGGAGAGGACAGTGGATATTGCAAGAGTAATTAAAAGATGGTGCTCACTTCATCAAGACAACCTGCTGCCTGTGATGAGGACTGCTGAGCCACACAGGCTACAAGCTGTCCCTTTGCCAAAAACTTCTCCTGACAACAGCTTAAATGTAGCAATTCTCTTCCTGGCAAAATTCTGAACTTGACAAGCAAAGGGCATTTGGTTTGGGATGAACCTGCCAGTAAAGTGCCAGGGAGAGCCCTGGCAGATGCACTTTGGCAGCCCTGATATGTAGCCCTCAGCAAGATGCAGACAGTTCAACTCCACAAAGTTTCCTGTGCACCCCACCTCAGCATGCTCTGAAATCAAAAAACAGAACAGAGAGAATTTTCGCCATATGTATTTATCTATTTATTCATTTATTGCCATTACTGATTCCTGTCGCTGTAATTTTACTAGTTGAATTGTTCTGCCTTGTCCTCTCTGAACATATTTTTAGGTAGAAGAAATTGGCCTATGGCCAATTTTTCTTTCCCTCCAAGTCAGGAATGCAGTCCTCCCACGACCATGTGGACAGCAATGTGATTTCTGGGATAATCCAGTACTTTCTTTGTGTAGCTCTAAGAGCAGCTTTCTTCCTGCCAAGCTGATAATCCCTTTCGCGTTCAGTTAACTGTGTGAGCTTGAAATCAAAGACAGAGGAAAGAGGCAAACAACACCAAAGCGATTGTAAATAGCAACTTCAAAAATCTGTGTTTATAATATTGACCCTTCCTTAAAAGCTTATTCAAACTAGTCACATATATATATTTAAAATATATTACATATATATTAAAGTTTGTAAAATTTTAAAGGCTTTCTTAACTCAACAAATAGTGGATACTCCATCTCCCAGTGCTATGAGAGTCCCAGCCAAATAACGTGATTTCTCTGACAGTTTCTCATCCTTCTTTTAGAGGACAAAAAACAGAAGTAGAAGCAAAAAAAACCTTCCACACAGTTACAATTTTGGGTCAGCTAACAGTCTAGATATATAACAGGTAGAGACATAACAGGAAATTTTTGACAATTTAGAAAGTCTTATTGGGTCTAGTAAAAAGAGATTTTCCCAAACTAGAGAACTTAATCAACTTTCTGAATGTGATATATGTAACTCCCTCCATTCAGCTTTACTGATAAAACATCATTAAACAAATATCATCAAACTCACACTGACTTAGCTTAGAACACTTGAAAAAACATTTAAAAATTGAAAATACTTTTCGTAAGCCAGCTTACTGGCTCTTTACTGCTGTTTTCCCAGCTTTCACAGAAACAGAGTGCAACTGAGATGAAGAAGGAGCTCTATCTCAATCGTCGTGATCAAAGCAGGCTCAGCACTGGACTCGGATCAGCCTGCTCAAGACACTGCCCTAGGCACATCTTTAAACCCTCCAAGGACAGAGATCACCCAGCCTCTCTGTGCAACTTCTTTGAGTGCTTGACTGTCTTTATTTCCCTTATTTCAAGCTGGAATCTTTTATTTTGTTTCAAATCCTTCCGCTGTGTACAGCTACTCTTCAGTCAAATATGAAATGGCAATCTCAAACACATCAGCCTTGAGGCAGTAGCTTGTATCTGTGAAAACAGCAGCTATTTTACTTATGTATTAATATCTTTGTTCCCGATAGTATTTAACAGAGGGACTATGAATGTTAGAAGACTAGGGTCAGCTTTCTGTTGACAGAAACAGAATCAAATCTCTAGCCTTAATTTTTGCCTATATTATGATATATGACAAACAAAATGATGCATGTATGCACTACTTAGGACCAGGGGACATGCATGGAAATTCTAACTCAAATATTGATGAGCTGCTTATTCAATAATAAATACTAATATTATGTCTTGAAACCTTAAATCCCTGAAATGCTTTACAAGATTTGAACTTCACCTTGCAATCTACAAATATTAATTTGCAGTTATAGGAAGAAGTAATACATCTTAAACTGTCTATTTTTACTTTACGGTTAAAAACACTAGGCAGCTCAGAGCGAAGAAAGTAACAGGATTTCCAATGACAACAAAAAGGAAAATACTAGGCAAGCCATTTTTCCAGTAACAAAATTAGGTATTAAATCAAGATCATCCGAATCACAGTAAAATACTTTAACCGTTAGAATCATAGAACTTTTTTGTTTTCTTTTTAAACCTTTGATATATCTCTAGAATATTAATCTTGGCTCCATTTTTGCTCTGAATATGCTAAAAGCATTTTTCATTGCAAAACAGAGTTATACATGCATGTTGGTAATGAAACCGATTTCCCTGAAGTGTTTAATGACTCATGAGTTCTGACTGCTGACAAACATTAGTTTGATTCATGTTGTTCTAAGACTTCTACAAGGCAACAAATTTCATACATAATTTATTCACAGCAATGTACAAATAATGTAGAAATATACTGCTCCTCTAGAAGAAAAGAAACAATTTGATTTTAAAATCTTCCCTCCAAATCTTCAAATTCCCTCCTCAAATCTTAATAGGTCCTAACATTTGATCAGCCAGGGAATAAAATCCATTTCTTTCTTCGGCAATAATCAACACCTCCTAATCAATACAACTTCAAACACAAAATCAGAGACCTAATAGAGGTTTTTAATTACATACCAAGTTTACAGGCTGCACAGAGGATAAACACATCATAACAAAGCATCAGTCATGTATTTAAACTCTTCACTTTTCATTTAAGAAGTTTAAAAGCATAAATGGGACATAAACCTAATAAAATGCATTTCAAGGCCTATAGCTCCTTGACATAAGTAGGACAAGTATTTTTACAGCTTTGTAAGTTTTTTAGGGAAAACTGTACACAGATAAATAGCCTATTTACAAAACAAAGTATATATACACATATCTGACATTTCTTTTAATCCTTCTCACATTTGCCAGAAAGATGACATCAAATAATATCTAAGTTTGCGGTAATTTTTTTTAAAAAAGTCTCACTACCAATTCCAGTTATTTCAAGCAGAGCTGAAAAGCAGATGATATTAAAGCATGTTCAGAAAGTGAAGAAGTTTTAACTGTGGACTAATAACGGCATAGGACAGACGTTTCTAAGTACAATCTGTAATGCAATATTCAGCTTAGCATTAGTCTTTTGCTATGTCAGATGGTTTAAATAAATTGCCACGAGGGAATGCTTCTAAATCACACACCAGTTGAGGCTGGAAGCAGTTACACATGATTCAAAAACTACTATTCTGTTAGTTTTTTTTCAAGCGAGCACCATTTCTATCATTTCTATACTCTACAGCCCATGCTGATGTTAGCAGGAAACCGTATCCTTTAATTTCTTACAGGAAACTGTTTTAAAGATAAAGCAATGGAAGATCATGACCAAAATGACTATTTCTTGAAAGAGTTAGGAAATTAAGAAATATGAAAATGTGCAAAGAAGCCTGCCTTTAGCACAGAAAAAGTAGTATCTTTAGGAGTCCTCTTGAAAGGTTAGAGAAAGAAACACTCCTCAAAGGTGCAATTTAGAGTGGGACCCTAAACTTCAAGGGCTAGGTCTCCTCTTCCTTCTCCACTGAGCAGACACAGGAAATATCAGCCACCTTTGGATAAAGTTAGTGTTCGTAAAAATCCCTGCCTCCCGTTCTGCTGTCAAGCGATTAAACCTAAACATTTTTATTCTAACAAGTACACGGTGATGTAAGGTATATGAAGGCAGAAAAAGAGAAGTATACAGATGTAATTCCTTACCATTATTTCAAATTCGGTATATCCTGACTTTGTAATTACTTGGTAAGAGTCTTGGTAAACAAAGGCTTATAATATATTATATATATGTATAAATATATAAAAACATATATTTAAAATATATTTATCTATATACAAAACATCTAATTTTAGGCAGATAAAATAAATTCAACTATAAGCTCGACTCTGGCAGTATTGGATTCACCCACAGTCTACTGACTGTAGGTCCGATTGCCTTCAAAACAAGTGGTCAAGTTCACACAATTATTCACACAATTTATTCAAATGCAATATTTAGAAAACAGGTTTCAGATGTCAGTATAGGAAATTCTCTACCACAGTGCGGGGTTCTTGGCTAGCGCCTAGTGTACAAATGCACAATCACCCCTCACCCAGAAGATGGGAGAGGCCTCTCAATCTTGAGGAGTCTCCTCAGGCAGCGTCCTGACCCGAGGGGAGGAAAGGGGTTCAGCCTGTCAGCTGATGCAGCAGTTACGATCTCCTGAGTCTCCCGAGTTAATCGAAAATCTAGGCAGCATGCTCAGTGAGGAGCTGTGCTCAGTGAGATGGGGTTGTGTATTGATATTATAATGAGATTAGAAGAAGTTTGAACAAAGTCCATCAGACAGGACTGATCTGCCACCATTGTTGGCCCAGCACCAGACGTCACACTATGTGGCTTATCAGCTGCACGATACCACCAGGTTGCCACCTCTGCAGGGGTACAACAGAGTTTGGCCACGGTGTCTCCATTCTGCTCCACTCTTCATTCACTCATCATCTGCACAGCACCATCAGGTTATCCCATCCGCAGAGAAGCCAACAAAGTTTGGCCATGGTGTCTCCATTCTGCTCCACTCTTCGTTTACTCTTATTAGTATGTGCTAGGAGGGCAGATTGTGTTGCCAAGGGAATTGCGGAGAAATAGATTCCACACACACCAACCATCCTGGAAGTGGTAACTCTCTCTCACCTCAAGCAAGCCTCTGTAATGCCATAACTTCTGTTAGGCTCCATTTTTCTCTAAGCTCCCCTTTCTTGAGCAATTCTCCCACAGACTTATCCACATTATATTGAGGAAAACATGTTATTAAAACAAGTAGTTTAAATATTTTCATTACAATACATTTCAGTATGTGAACCTTTAATAAAATGTTTTATAAAATACATTTAATCCGTTTTACACTCAACAGTTCCTAAGTTGTTTCATTTGTGTCCTATTTTCCTGAGCCGTTTGAATACTTTGTACATAAGCACTTTTTGAGAGGTCTCCATATCCTGCTAAGTGAGGTGAAGATGAACTCAGCTTTCTCACATGCTGGAGAGTGGGCAAATACTATCATATGAAACCCAAATCATTCTCAAACATTCTGTCTTTTTTGTGGTTTCTCAACCTCTGTGGCAAGCTGGAACATTTATGGTATTTCAGCAACTCAAAGGACTCAAAAGTCTAGCACAGCCTCTCCTAAAACCAGTAAAGTGCTTCTCTCAGAATGAAAGGAGGCACCAATACCCTTCTGTCTGCAGGGATGATGGGACAGAAGTGCCCTTGTAGCTAGAAGATTAGACTTTTATTTGATCCTGAAACTCTGGTTGAGACCAGTCTGTATAACTTTGGTTAACCTTCCATGAAGCTAGTGAACAACGGAGAAATAAGTACTTTAAGGGTTGGCAACAAAATAGAGGGGAAAAAAAGAAAGCTTTATAAGTTCCAGTAAAAGCTCCTAACATAATTTGGCCCCTACTGAATTAACGCATGAACTGTCAATGTTGTAACCTGAGAGAACCCCTTTTCCATCTCAGTAACAGTACGAAGGGGGTCTCAAGAGCTGACCATAACTTCACTCAGTCTTTCAACGTCTACAGGGTTGGTCTTTTAATGTCCTCCTTCCAATCAGGGGAGCGCAATAACACACGATTCCTTGACTCATTTTGGACAATTTCCAAGTGAGGTATCAGGGACTTCTCACTTGTAAATTTTGTCCCATCATAAACTTGACAGATTCTCTGCTTCTCTGCTTTGATGCCAATAACTCGCAGTAGGTGTAAAAATCCCAAATCAACATAACTTAGGTGTTTCCAAAAGAAAGTTAATGAGTGCTTGGACCACTGACTGGGCATGAAGTCTGCTCTAAGTCAGAGATACCCATATAAACCCATGTAAACTTTTACAGAATACTGCCAAAAAAAAAACAGATCAGGGACTATGTAGAAACGTCACCTCTCATTCAGTAGAAAGCAGGTACATTTGGTAGAGCCAGCAAGAACATTACAAGATTCACCAGAGGTTAAAACTTCACAGTACAAAGTTACAGGTATAATCCTAATGCGTAACCAAATAGCTGAACTCTAAATGAATAATCCCCAAATGATCAAGAATAAATTACTGAAGTACTACAATAAATTAAATAGGATAACAAAAGCTAACATCAGAACTTAAAAGAAAACAAGAACGCCAAATACGTTCAAACGGAATTCTCTGAGGTGAGGCTAAATAGCAGTCACATAAATTAAACTTTATTATCATATATTAAATAATACAGAATATGGCAAATATGCCAGAATAGTCTGACAAAAAGTTTATGAATAAAAATCATTAAAGCTCTCAACTACGCAAACCAACAAATATTCAACAGAAAACAGGAAAACAAAGATCTTCAGAGAACCCATCACCTGACCCCACTCAGTCAACTCTATTCCAGAAACATCTGAACATTTTTATGGCACCCCATGGCAGGTCAAGCATAGGCTAAGTTCCTAACAGAGAAAGTATTTTACAGACAGCGGCAAGTCTTATAAATGACTTTCAAACATTTTACAACTACTTGTCCTCATGAATTGTTTATCTCTTTCTGAGCAGACAGTAATTAGTGATTGCAGGACTAGACTCCAATTTAAGACACTAATCAATGCACAAGAAGACAGAGAGGGAAAGAAGATTAAAAGCACTTAGGTAAGAATAATTTTATCATGAAGTTAAGACAGTGACTTACACATACACCTCAGATATCCTTCTCCAAATTAGATCAGATAATTTCCTGTCTGAACTTATATTTGTGGGGAAAATAAGAGTAAAAATTGTGTATTTTAAAAGATTTTAAAAAGATAGAAATGGTGTTGTCATATGTGGGTAAAATATGTCCTACAAGTTCATTTAATGCTTCTTTTTAATGCAATTTCCTTTTAACTATCTTACTCAGTCATTGCATCCATTCACTTGTGATGTCTCTGGAGGAAAAAGCTAAATATTCACTCCATCTGTTTTAAATTCCATATATGTGAATTTGCAATAAGCTTAAAAAAAAATCTTTGTTGGCTTATAAATATTTAAAGAGAAAATACTATTATACTCAAAACTCCCAGAATTGTTGTTTTTACAGTAATTAAGTTTTAATGTTTGAATGCTAATCTGTTTTGGTCATAAATACAGGATTCCTAGGCACTGTCAGCTCACTAATACCTGAAGCATTATTTTGAACACCATCAAGAATAACTCTCTCATTTAATTACCACTGTTTTTATGTGGAATAGAAATTGCATTTATTATAATCACCTCTACTAAATGCATCAGTGTTTGACCAACCAAATTAACTCTCAACAGCATTTTGATAGCCAAGGCTCAAACTGCCCTGCTGAGATGAAAAACAGCAGCAGATACATATTAATCACTACAATTAGCAGCAAGAGGTTACAGGCTTTCCCCATACCCAGGGATAAAGCTCTTTCCGATAACACGTAGTGGCAATGGGATGTTTGCCTGAACACTGGCAGCCTTTCAAAAGACCTACCACCACACAGTCTGCATGGAGAAAGCAATTTTTGTTTTTATTCTTTTCTTTGGTGGATACAGCAAGTCTTTCAAGCACTCAGAACTGCTGAAATCAAACTCCTAGAAGGATTTTAATGTTAACTTTATTTTACATCTTTAAAACACCCAAAATATTACTTGAAAATGGTTTGCAGAAAGCAGTCATTCCATACATATACACAATATATTATATATTATTTATATATACAATCAGATATTCTCTTGTTTTCCTATTTTCCTATAAAGATTCTTATCTTTATTTTATTGCAGTTTTTAAAAGACTACTATACTTAATTTTCTTTTCAGAATTATTTTAAAATAAGAAATTGTATACTCTCAATGTAATGTATACTTTCAGATATTATGTATAAATAACATTCAGATTAATGAAAACAATCTTCAAGAAATGCAACAAAACACTGTGCTGCAAGAAGCAAGAAAATGAGGTGAGGAAATGAAAAATATTACTTAAAACGGATAGAGTAAAAAGTGCTTGTCTTTACTTACAGTCCATCAACACAAGAAACCATAGGCTGCTTGGCAAAAAATATCCACTGATAAAAATTCCAAGAAATAAAAATGAGTTTGCATTAGTAGTATATAGTCTACTTGGGAAGCTGATTGCCAGGATTTATTATCAAGAAAAAAAGTTCAGCCAAATTATTGAAGAGCGTGTCTAATTTTATGACTGTTAATAACCACTAAGTAGTTATTAAATTCAAGGAAATCAGACCTGCAATTAAGAAGTGTTTCTAGGCTGAGCACATTCTCTCTCCTCTCCCACTCACAGTGCTACAAACCAGCGAAGGAGCCTGGTTGTCCTTTGGAGCGGTAGATTGGCCCACACTGATGTACAAAAGGGCTCAAATTCGAATACGTTATGCTTAATAGCATAGACACGTTGTTGGGGAAAGAAATTACAACTTCTGTCTTAAGAAAATAGGATTTATTCCAAAATTCTACTTGTTCCTTACATTATCTTTTTCTCATAGTTCTCCTCTTTTACCTTTGTAACATGATTTAAAATATGTATATATAAAATAACAAAATGCATAAACTTTCTCAGGTGTGAGCTCTCTTCAAATGGCAAATACTATCCTGAGTTTGTGTCAGAAGGAATAAATAAAATATGAACACTAAGAAGTTGTTAATTAGGCTTCGTAGGGGAACCAGGATACAAAGAAATCAAGGGAATCATCCAGACATGGGTTTTAACAATGCTCTTACTGTCCTCCCACATGAACTAGCAACAAAATTGACTTCATTCCTCTCTCTCCGTCTGTCTTGCCAAGAAAAGGAAGTGAATAAAGGGCCCTCCTCAGAAATTAGACTTTGGAGGCTGGAGCACTGCTTGAATTTTGTGCTGCTGATGTACAAGCAACTCAACAGAATTACTGTTTCCGCACCAGCCAGTCCCAGCCCGCCAGCCTGACCATGTCAGCTGCTGCTCCTGGCATCCTATATAGTGACAGCGGAATAAACCTGTCCTGTGTGGGGTCTGACAGGGGAGCCCTGGCCTTCCTCCACGAGTGCAGACCTCACAGTAGCTTTCCAGACCTTTACGTCTCTCAGCTAAGCTACAGTAATGCCCATAGAAGGGGTCTGCAATGACTATTAGTGCTCAAACTACTTTTTTTACTAGCCCCCTGTTAGTTTCTAAGCAAAATATCAAGGTGTTGGTGATTCTTCAGTGTAGCAATTATGGGCTGGCTGGCAAGTATCTAAGAGATATTCAGCATTACTCAAAAAATCTCCTTGCTCATGTTCTGAGGATTGCCACTCTCATCACAGACTAAAATATTTATAACATTTTACTCCTGACACTACCAGAGAACCAACTGGAAAAAGCAGCAAGCACTGTCTACTTCAAACTACTTATGGATCAACAGTAAACTAAGCTCCAGGAACATCTTTCAATCGGGTTCTCCAAAGGGGACATGGGTTTTAACAATGCTGCCACAGCTGCACTTTTAAAATTCGGCACCTAAATCCATTCTTATGAAATGTTCATTGTAGGGCAGTTCTAAGAATTCCTTTTTAACATGCAAACTACAAACCTCAACAGTTTTTAATCCTTAACAGCTGCAGGGATCATAACAGGATGGACTACCCTTCTTTTAATGAACATTACTACTACTGCATCCTAAAAGCAAAAATGGAACCCATGACTGCTAAAATTCAAAGGGAATACTTAGCCTAAAAAGAGTTAATTCGTTATAAAAAGTCCCACTGGGCCTTGGGAGTGTCTGGGGAGGGAGCAGCATTGACTCCTTCCCTTCAACTACAAAGAGTTAATGGCAGGAATCTGAAGCTCAAGAGGTTTCAATCTGTGTCACATTACTCCGGAGGAGGGACACCCATACTGCTGCACAGAGTTCAGAAGGGAGAGGCCACTTAAAAACAGTTCTTGGCCAACAGGAAGCCGAATTACACTCCAAGGTCAGACACCGAGATGTGCTGACCCACTAAAAAGACCTCTCACATGATGATATTTAAGGAACTGCCTCATGTACCTATTGATAATAAAAGCCTTATGAAGCACTGGAGAGTCTCATCTTCAGTGCTGTAAGAAATCAGAAGTGAAAGGGCATGAACTGCTTCTCCACTTCCCCATTTTGGGGGTTTAAATAGCCCGAATTACTACAGTGCAATGTTGAGAATTATTGAGTGTATTTCACCGAGTGCTCCGTGGGTGGATTGTGCATCCCTAGCACGTTCCCTGCCTGCGGCTTCCCTGGGATAGCCGGAGCGGGGAGCAGACAACTTATAAAAATGCAGCTAAGAATACCCAAACGGTGACCACATGGGTAACTGCAAAGTAAAATTCAAACACAGAAAGCACTGCTTATGGAGATTTTTTTCCCAAAAGTTTTCATTTATGTGAAAAAAAATCATCCTTTGGAAATTTTAACTAGATTAACAGAAGCTAATAGCCAGTAAGTTAAAAAGGAAAGAAAAAATCCCACTCACTTCAATGAGACAAGCCATTAAACATGATGTTCAAAGGTAGGTATTCTGCATCCAAATAGAGGTGAAAGACATGAGACCTGAACAGAGTGCTTTGCACACTTTTAACCAGAGAAATCCACTGCTGCAGACATCTGTCTATACCATACAAGAAATATTTACATCACCTGACAAAAGGAACCGCTTGGTGTAGAAAAGCAAACCAAACCGAACAATGTTTTCTTTTCATTCAGCAGCATCCTGAAACAATGTTTAGAAGAATGACATAAATCAGCAACAGAGGTGGTCATGGCTAAGAGAAAAGCATCTGGCAAGAGCCGCCAGCTCTTTTTTTGGCTTACTCCATGGATTGTCCCAAAGAAAGTTGTAAAATATAAAGTAATCACAAGCACAACCACAAAGAAGGAAAAACTGTTGAGCTACACACTCATGAGTCTGAATGCATTTATCTTTTTATCATTACCACTATTACAAATAGCCCATGTCTCTTGATTAGGCTGAGAGTTCGAGTCATAATGAAAGCAAAAGAGAAGTCAAGGGGGGCATGTCAGATAACCAGTGGAAGAAAACTTTTCTGCATTTTATTCCTTTTACAGCTTTCCAAAGTTAAAAAAAAATCCTCAACTTGAGTGTTTACATTATGTATTATCAAGGGGGAAATGGCTACATAAACAGAGGAAGCAGCATAATTAGAGGAGAGAACTAATTAAGAAAAATAGGCCCAGGATTCAAGTACACCTATGCTTGACAATGCTCGCAATGGTAAACTCCTCTACTGTGTACTTTGGGTAATTGTGGATTAAGAATCACCTGCACTAAACTGTCTAAACTGTCACTGTGAAACGCTGCATAATAATCACAAGAAAAGTATTTTTTCATGTGAAGAAAAGCAACAAGAAAAAAAAATCCTGGAACCAAAGGGAAAATTTAAAATTTGAGAAGGAATTTCTGTTTAAGTGTGTCTTTTGCGTTTTTTTTTTCTTCAGAAGTTTCCATTCAAAGCACTAATTAGATTATGTAGTAGATTATGTAATTAAGATAGATCATATAATTAAGATAAATCTTAGCAAACAAGTAGTATGACTTATTTTATAAGATCCTTATTTTAAATCTTTCCAGGCATTTTCATGCTGGCTGTTAGGTCTAGTTAAGAATCACTCAAAATAAGTTCCATATGTTTATTGCTGTCTTTGCCTTTCTAAATCCTGGTCCGCAAAGTCTGTGGCCAGGACTGTTTTCCTCACTGTGCAGATGTCAACAAAACTACTACAGAGCAGAGTAAATAGACCCAAAACAGGCCTCCTTGTGAGGTCCATTGCTGTGTTAAGAGAAAGCTGGAAATCAATAAAAGGAAAAATAAACATTTCACTAACCAAAGTAAGAACTTTCTGACTTCCTATGAAAGTAAAAACAATGTTTTTTAATTATCACACATTACTCTGTAATGGATATTGGGATGTTGTGGCATGTCGGACAGCTATTTTCAAGAATTTCATTTGTCACAATTTCTGAGAAAGACAAAAAGACAGAAAAGTACGCAGAAAAACAGACATACATAGAAGCAGAAAAGTTATACACTTACCAATATAAATACTTAGGTATCTTTAGAACCTTTTGAACAATCACCCAAGCTTTGCCATAAAGTTTAGAGTAGCTGCATTTAAAACAGAGCAATAAATATGTATCTACATATGTATATATATATTTAAAAGCATTTTGGTTTATTTGCTATGAGGCAAAATCTGGTATCAACCTATTTCTGCTACTCTGATTTCATTATTCTGCTGTTTGGCCAAGCAATACACTGCAAATGCTTATAAAAGATACATTAACTGTTTACATAAAATTTAAGAAAATTTCTTCTGGCAGACTACTTGGAGCTTGTCTAAATCATAGACAGTGTAAATGCACACCTATTTGTCATGATTATGGTTTGAATACAAATGTTATACTCTATCAAATTTCATTACTAGCATATATAGACCAAGCAAACATATTTAATAATTATGGTATGGAAAATAGCATTAAGACTTTATACACTACTTACCCCAGCAGCTTTGAAGATGATTTGGAAAATGGACCTTGCAAATTACAGCAGATAGTCCAATTACATTATCAGAGAATATTAAGAAACTACTCTGAAGAGACATTAAATTCCTGAAATCGATGGTCCCATAACAACTTTTGCCATTTTTAGAACACAGTGCTAGCCTTGTTTTAAGGGATAAATTTATTCTATGCAGTGGATTGCAAAGATAACTTTTGCTACATATTAAAGACAGTAACAACTGTATCTCTTAACTATTTTAGGGTTTACTAACTAGAAATAAAGGAAAAATATTTCTTCTTATAAAATGTTTAGAAAGATTTTGCATCCTGGCATCCAGTCATTAGAACTTGATAAAAAATGTTTCAATCCTCAGCTCTCTCCAAAACTTGTTCCTGTTGTTTGTTCACTCTCACCCTCTTCCACAGCTCAGCTAAGGTCATCAGGCCTACCTGTTCTGCAAAGCTCCATTAGTTCCTCCTCTTAGTTAACTCAATTAAAAATTGTATTTCCAAAATATACTTTCTCATTCTGCATAATCAGTCTTGCTCACGGTATTGGTGCCTTCTTGGCTACTGTTTTTCCATTTTTCTGTTTCTTCCAAAACACAACTAAACTTAAAATTCTGTGATGCGCCCCCCCCCCCTTTTTTTTTGGTAAAAGACACTTTTGCAAACTATGATCTTCAAAATTCTGCTTGATTGACATTTCCATACCACTAATTAGAAATCAGCCAACCAAGTCAGAACGGTTAATAATATTTATTAAGAAAAAACACAAGCTTCTTAATGGTTCAAAAATACCATGCTGAACACACATGGCAAAACTATGCTGGCATGTGAACTTACCATTAGCCTCATCTTTTTCTTTTCCCCTTTGCATTCATATTTACTTAGCAGCTCTCACTCATTGTGTCCTGTTTCAAATTAAAGAGTGATACCCTGGGAGGCAGGGTCAACAGTTCAGACTGGCGGAGACCCTCTGTCACTTTTACACTGCAGCGAGAGCAAAAGGCATCCTGGTTGTGCCAGGGGTGGCGAGAAGGAATGTTGTGTCTGAGGGCAGCGCTTGAGGGATCTGCCTAAATCGGGCTGGCTTTATATATAACATAAATAAACACAGCAAAAAAGTATGGTGAGATGGAGTCCCTTTTCTAGAAAACCGAATTTCTGAATAAGCTACAAAGATGAAATACAAGTGTTCCCCTCCCACAGGCTCTGCTGAGACAAGAAAATCATTTACTTCAGTATTCAAGCAGCAAACAGCTTCATCACCTGTCATCCACAGTACGCAAACTTACCATCTTTATGGACTAGGCTTTCTTTTTTTTTTTTCTTTTTTTTTTTTTTTTTTCTCTACACAGAACCTTAACCCTCCCCACCTTGTCATCCACTGCTTTAACTTTGGTCACATTCAATTGGCTTTATTCCTCTGTGCATATTTTCAATGGCCTAATATGTAGTTTTATCAGCCCATTCGATCACTTCTGTACGAGGTAAAAATGCTCCATCAGTGGGTAAGTGGTGGCTCTTGGGACTGGGCAACTGAGCATTCACCACTTTATTAAAGAGTCACTTAACACCTGCGTGGGGCTCTGAGCGAGGCTGAAAGTTGATTAAGCCGCGAGCTAAAACCATCCTGTTGGTACAGCTGGCCTTGTGCTACCATCTGACCAATCTGCACTGCATTCCAGCATGAAAATTATTTCTCATCTTCACAGGCAGCGCAGGTCCAGAAGGGTCAATTCCTGTAACTGCAGAAACAGGGTTAACAGCTACTAACCTCCACTATCTGTTACCATTAGGAATCGCTTTGTCTTATATAGGGCAGCTGCTGTGAAAGAAAGCCCAGAAATTAAGTGCTTTGCTACTCGGCCCTGTCAGCTTCTTGATGTGAGAGTCAAGGCAGTACCACAGCAATCCACTCTCCGCTATCTCTCCAACACAACCTTCACCGGCCTCCCTCAAAACATTGTTATTAAAATAAGAAAACAACTGGAAAATAAGTCAGCACTGCCTATTCCAAGAGAAGAATGCAACTGGAAGTTGTATTTTGTTTTAACAAGTACTTCATGAATGAACATGGCCAGGCATAAAGCCAAAGTCAGCTCTGCTGTTTGCAATGGTACCAAGCCCAGGAGGTGCTCAGGCTGCGATTGTAGCAAACGCAAACACAGGTATGGACACAGGAACATTTTCTGAAGAAAGGCCAGTTAGGCACAGGCTTAACTATTCAGGCATAAATTAACTTTGAAAAGAGCAGGACCTATAAAAAATAATTTGATATGCCCATACTATTGATAGCATTAGCTCCTTGTATGACTTGCCTTTGTATCTCAACACAAATTTAGACAGTTAATTGGAAACACGTATAAAGAAGCTATTGAAACTAGTTCCTTATAATCTCATTTGTAAAATTTGTAAATATCTGTAAAAATTAACTAGTATCAAAACAAAGTTAGAAAAAAATATTAAAAATATCTTAAATTGTAAGGCACGATTTTATAGATGCATATGTACCAAGCTTTACTGATAGCTTCCTGAAAGTAAAATGTTCAAAGGTTATATAAGCTTCAAATTCTAAAAAAACTAGAATTTGGAAGGTTCTGTCATGTGTCAGTGATGAAAGTCAAAAATAATTGTGCTGAGAACAGCACACACAATTAAAAAAGAGAGAGAGGAAATGGGGTAACACTTCTTGTGGCAAGACACAGTAAAGGTCTAAGAGTAATAGTAAATATAAGTTTCTTGGTCTTTTTTTTTCTGCTCTCCTGGGAACATGTCTAGCAAGACCAGTCAATTTGGAAGGCTCTCACATGGCTCTAAATCCAGATACCAACCTAGTGTGAGAGCCAGCTGAGGCGCAGAGGGAAGTTCAGCCCACTCTTCCTTTCAAGGCTGAAGCACAGGCATCCCACGAGGTAGCTCTTAAGGCAACTATTATTTGAAACCTTCCATAGGATTCAATGACACGGGTTCCCAGGGTATTGCTACAACTTCCTTCTATCGGAGAAAAAAAAACAACCTCCTTCTTTGACCTCAACAGGCGGTGAGGATGGCGCAGCAAGTAACACCACAGCTGAGGGCTGGCAGGGCAGGCGCTCGCACACGCGCTCGAGGCGGCTCGGCTGCTCCTGCGCCGCTTGCTCCTGCTCTGGCTTCTCCCTCCCCGGCTGCAATGGTGAAACAGCGTGTGGAAAAGATAGGGAGCCAATCCGGGAAACCAGCTTGGTTGAGAGGCAACCAGCAAAACATTTTGTTTGCTTTGTTTTTTTAGTCAGATCTGGGCACATGCACTCACCTTGCTGCTGAAAAAAACAAACCAAACTCTGTTAATCAGATTGTTGCCCTAGCTCAAAGTAAAAGCTCTTGCTCAGAGACTTGCATCTAAATAAGACTGTCAAAATAAAAATAATTTGATCTTATAGAGGCACTTTAAAAAAATATCTACATGTTCCACAAACATTAAGCCAACATCCCAGCGAGAACAGTTGAAATAAAACATCTTTATCTGTATAACTATATGTCATAAAGCAATTTCTTCAATTGATACAAACAGGAGACTGCACTACAAACATGCTCACTTTCTTGTGAAAGCCTTCAAACTATTCCAGAGATCAGGCTAAGGTTAATTCTAAAATAAATTATTCATAGGAATGAAGCATCTTTCCTAAAACTACTAGGACAGAAGGAAACCAATCCAGAATCCAATACAAAAAATCAGAAAGTGACAGACTGACAGCCGTTCTGGTATCATTACAGGCAAGTAATGGGTCTACCTCATACCCTCTGCTAATATCAAAACACTCCCTCCTCTCTGCAGTCACAAAATAATTACATAAAATCCTGTTGCTAGAAATTCGGTTCATCAGAGGTCATCTAGCAAAACTCATCTTCCTTTAAAACACCTGTTTAGAAGTACGTGCACCATTCTCTTTTCTGTACCAACAATCATCTGAGAAGAAACTCTGTTAATGATGGCGCAAAAAGCCAAAGTGTCATCATGCTTAAATAGCAACTACCTGAATTTCTAGGAGGATGAACTAAAATATCATCAAAAATAAAACTTCTTCAAGGCACACTATTCAGAGAACGCCTTTCAAAACAGTGCGGGAAGTTACTGTTCTGTAAAACATGATCCCATACACTAAAGCACGAGGGAAACAAGAAGAGTATGTGAAATCGAGACACAGATTGGATTTATAAAATGAGGAGGAGCAAACAGCTTTTCAACTAACCCTTGATTTTGCACTTTTACTGAAGGGAGAATATCATTTCTGTGTGTCTTAATGATACTTTTCAAAGCTGGGAATGGCAAGCAGTAACATTTTGTCTCCTAACTGAACAATACTACAAAAGTAAACCAGAAATCTTCTTAAACCTAACCATGAGTTTTTCTGTTTTCAGTAAAAATTTCTTATTCTCATTTGCAGTCACTGCTGATTAGTCAATTAAGAGCAGCAAAGAAAGCTATTAATGGACTGCATCAGCTACCACAATATTGTAAACATCATGTTCACAGTGAGCCATTAAATCCTTTAATAAAACTCTTCACAGCGCAAAGATCAAAGAATTCTTGTAATCTTTTTATACTGTAATAAGCAGAAATCATCTTAGTACTTTGCTAATCAGATATCCATAGGGAGATATGCGCCAATAAAAGCATCCAAACACAGAAACCAGGAGATTTTAACAAATAACCAAAGCAATTACATTAACCTACAGTGTAGTGTTCCTGCAGCAAACATCACTATCTCTATTTTAAATGTCAATGGCTCCTTTCTCTGAAAAAAAAAAAAAAAACTTGAAGAGAGAACACTGTAAGAACTCTAATCATTAATGCCTTCTTACCAAGGCTTTGTATGCTCTTTGTATGTCACTGATGCATCAATGGTATTAAATATTATAAACAAGGCATAGAGCTAGCAAAGGCCATTAGTCTCTTCAGTTGCTTTTTCTCTTCCTCATAAAGAATTATTTTAGCTCCTACCCATGTCTCTCGGCCCCATCAAGACAGACCAGCACTCACTCTTGGAGAACAGCTAACCAGCTGGAGCTGCACCACAGAGCACCACTTTGACACAAAATGACACACTCTGGCACACTTTTGACCAAAAAAAGAAAGGTTTACTAGGAGAAAATGACCGTATTATGATTCAAGTTCTCGATGTCTATCTCACCAGCAAAGACTATCTTAGAAATAATCAAATTGCTCTCCACACTTGATAGGCCTGTAGGACAACGGAATGATTTAGGACCAGCTGCTCAGGCATAAAAGGTCTTGTAGACGCTATAATTCTGCACATATGCACATTTACATGAAAAGGAAACAATTCACAATTTCAAAAACAAGCTTCTGAAATGAGAAAGCTGCTAAGCAATACAGCACAAAAGCAGGACAGGATGCTTTGTTGATTCCATCATTTCTGTTGACTTCGTTCATACCAGTTAAAATCCTGAACAAGTCTTTTGTGTTACTCTGTCATAGCAAAATGATTCCAGAAGTTCTTTTTGCAAACATAAAGAGGGGTTATATTTCAATACAGTCCTTCAGATCCTATCTTCCTACAGGACAAGGAAAACTTGGCCTGCTGATACACTGCCTGCATCTTAGTCCACAGGACGTTCCTATCCACTTCCAGGGAGGAAAGAAGTGAGGCCAGTGGGAACAAAGAGATTCGGCAGTGATACTTCTGAACCATAGAAAGAACAAATTTCCCATGTGAGGTATTGAATAAAGAGGAAGGAATGGATGAGGTGCTTTTTCTTTTGTCTTTCTTGAACTGTTTTCGCAGTATTTCCAAGAGACTAGAAGCGGAGCGTAACAGCTCTGCTTACAATGACAGAAACTTTTAAACGTAATTGAAGCAAGATTTTTCTCTTTTTGGTAATGTTAGATCTTAAGGAAGTCAGATTAAGGACTGAATCGGCAGGAGGACGAAAAAAAAGACAAGGGCTGAAGCATTAACTTGCCACAGAAGACTAGCAGCTCAGTCAAACCAGTGGGTTTTAAAGGATGCTGAAGCACATCATTGCAATCTTCGAGCCTTCAGATAGCATTAATTTAATCTATTTGAACTACTGCTATTCAGTGACATAAAAATGACCATATTATTTCCTCTATTCCAGTACCAGTGCAGTGATCAGTAGCTTATACAATGCGCAAAAGTATACAAAATAATAGTACATAAATAATAATAATAATAATAATAGTAGATCAATGAAAGTAGAATACATAAAATGGTAGAATACTTAGTTCCTCGAGTGGTAGTTACATTTAGGCTATTCCATGACCAGGAATACACATATCCTGAGTGAATTAATTCATAAATAAATACTAAGTGAAGTGTATATATATTTTAAAGCATCCTTGACAAATGGTTGACAATTTGAATGACAACCCCCTGTTCTGTAACAAGACAAATACTGAATTTCCCATTATCTCCTCCAGAATACTGACAGCTTTCTATACCTGTGTCATATTCTCTCCCATTTCCAGGTTGATGAGTCCTTGTCTGGGTATCCTCCTCTCATCTTAAAGCTTCCATGTTTCCAGCCTTCCTCACCTCTGTATCTTTTCCAGTCTACAGAATACTTTGCATATGTAATAACCAGAATTGCATAGTATAAATATTTAAAATAGAGGTTCACCAAAATGATTCATGTAGGCCCATGTGATTTGTTTTCAGTTATTTTCCTAATAATTTCTAAAATTCCTTGGTGTCACTGCAAACATACAGCCTACTGCACTTGTGACAGGAGAGAGCAAACAGGAAGAGAACGAAAAATTAATACATGCAGAAATCTTTTTTTTATAACAAAATAAAATCAGTGTTGTTTTCCTATTTTGCCACTATATAGTTCATTCAATAGAGAGCTTGGTAACAGATATTTCCAAATTCCTGTGAGCTACGGAAAATCCAGAAAACCTTGCCATGCTATTTAGGCTTGGTTAAGAATATAGTTAAGAATATATAACCTGCTGCGTTAACTGGGCATTAAGAGGCGTATAGACCAGATTAAGTGTAAAAATCAACTTTGAGGTGCTTTATAATTAAAAATATGTTTAAAAAGTTCTAATTGGGAGGAAAATAAATCCTCTTATTTGTGATGTTGCACTTTCAGTTTAGTAATACACTTTCAGACAGGCTTTGCAGGCAAGTTCTTACCAAAAGAAGGATATTTTTACATGATAAAATTGATATGAATTAATATGAATTGAAGAGTACAGAAAACAGTTATCAAGTATATCAAAACACCATATCCTATTTTTGTCATTATGAGAGACAGAGAGCTTGTTAAACAGAATGCCAGGTGTATGCAGTTATCTGCAGTCTCAGAGTGCTACTATATGTGATTTTACAATTTTCCCCTTCATAATCTGGGTAATATAAGCAGCATCTGTGGAGGAAAGATTGCTTATTCTTCTGGCAGAATCTGTAGCTCACTTTATACATGTGAAAAAAGGTTACTTCTCTATAACATACTGGATCCTTTGGCATCTACTGATGTTATGAAGCATAAATGGGTTTAATAGTTCATTTATTTTTCTCCAAGTGCAGCTTTTGAAACTTTGCATGTCAATGGTTTCCCTGGAAGCAGTAGAAATGGCATCAGACCCCTTGCATGAGGGTAAATACGAGAATATGTTAGTATGGAGAAAAAAAAAATAAAACAACACAATGAGATAACTCTCTGAAGCACGAAGTAATAAGATACTCACAAAAGGATGGCTGCAAGAGCAAAACATCCATTAAACACACTATTACATAACTATTTGCTTTGTAAAAAAAAAAAAAAAAAAAAAAAAAGCCAGGAATACTGGCCAGGAATTCAAAGTAACCATGCACATCTCACTGATATATGATGCCGGAGAAATGAGAAAACCCCTGTCTCATTCATCACTTGCCAGCAAACCATAAAAACTGGGTAAACAGCAAAGAATGTAACAGTGGAGAGGCCTGTTTCTGTTCAGCATTTAGTGATCTTTCAGAAATAATCAGGAGTTGTATTCAAGATAACATAACATTAAAGATAACATATTCAGTGCTTCAATCTGAAAGGGAAACTCAAGAACGAGGAAAAAACTGGCATGAACTAATCCATCTGTGTGTCAACACAGCATTAATCCTATGAAAAGAAAAGGAATTAGTATTTTTATTATTCCTAGTAGATTCCTCTCCATTATAAAGTTTAGTAACATATCAAGCGAAATTAAAACACTATATATGCATCCCTAAAAATCAAACTTACCATTTACTTAAAAATGCAAATTCAACAAAATTATTTGAAGTAAACTCCCTTGATCCAGACCCCACTGTTCACATAAAATTAAATGATGGCATCTCTATTGTTCCCTAATAATCACTGGGAAATAGACATCATTATTTTACATTCCCTGGAGGCCTGCTGTGAAAGTCATTGGAAGGGCTTTGGAGATGAAACTTTCTGCACAAGTCACGGGCTACCTGTAAAATCTAAAAGTTATAAATAGTTCTGATTTTTCTTAATCTACCATTTACCAGGAGATCACTAAATTAATAACATGAAAATATGATGTCTATCAAACATAAGGCTGTATATCATAAGAAATGCCTTCTGATTTGCTTTTTCCTTTGTTTGTTAAGGGGAAGAGGTTAGTTCATGACCTGTGTTTTTCCTAAGCCAATTTGTCATTTTTTCTGTACTAGTAAATAGAAGACAGGGACAAGGACAAAAAGTTTTTTCTTTTTTTTCTTTTTTTTTTTTTAAAAAACTTTTAAAGAACTTAGTAGGCAGTTACCAAAGCTCTCAAATGAGAGACAGATTAGCACTGTGAATACATGACTCCCCATATTCTAATATGAATCATGCACTCACATGTCCAACAGGATTTGCAATTAGTAGCAAAAAAATCAAAATCATTAGCCAGGAAGTAAAATTAGCATCTGCCATTGCATAATCCCACACATTCAGCATTTGCTGACAAACTACTGTCTTCTACTGTCACACACTTCAAGTGGTAAAAAGAAAAAAAATTTGAAAGGGTGGAGCTGTAAACAGGCACAACACTGGCCAGCTGGTTTTCTCAAAGCCATCTGCAGAATGTCAAAAAGGGCTGTGAAACAGCCACCCCTCCTTCCTCCTTTTTTTTTTTTTTTTTTTTTTTTTTTACTTTTGCAAGTATTCTGTTTTTAAGTAAAAAAAGACTCATTTTTAAAGACTTTCATGCCAAGTCTCAAGCTTTCCAGTCAGCTGACAGCTTTTTCTGAAATCATCACTAATCTGCAGATGAGGTGGCTTGAAGTGCTCCCAGCAGAGGAATCCGAGCGTGTATACAGCGCTCCACGCTTCCCCAGGAACTGGCAGAAGGTGTTTAGAAGGTTTCCCAGTTAAATCACAAGTTTGCCAAGCAGAAAACTCTTATTGCGGGGTATCTGTTCAGCATCTAGCATGGTGCCCTGACCTTTCCAGGGGCTTCTGGAGCCTGTGACAGCATTCCTAAAATGTGAATAAGAAAAGAGGAGAATCACAATTATCTTTGACACCTTCTGGCTTGCTTTTTTGTTATTGCTGTTTGGTTTTGTTTGCTTTTAACTTCTAAAGCCTTACGGCAAAGATGTGTATCATAAGATATAAGAAATGCATTCATTATAGTACAAAAATGCAAATTACTGGGTTTCAGGTTTGTTTGTTTATTTGCTTTCTTCCTTCTGATAAGGACAAATAAAGTTAGGAGTGCCTGACTGTTTCTAGCTGTATTTTCCTTGCCAACATTTATTTTTCCTCATCTAACTAACAAGGAAAAGGATGATATAGTAGGTGCACTGACACCATAGCAGAGCTTCTGGTGTGCACGCGTGTATGGTGGTCAGTACAGCAACATTTTACCTACTTTTGTGCAATAATTTTGTGATCTAGGGCTACAGCAATAAATAATGTAGTCCATGGACAGAACACTCAGTGGGAAGCATCTCTCCCTCGGACACACCATCACAGCGGGGAACTCGCTAAACTGAGAAAACAAAACCAAGAAAAACAAACTCGCTTTTCCATTTCTAAAATATACCCTAGGGAATAGAGTGGGCATAGAAACTATGTAAAAATCTAGGCAGGCCTGTTTTATCCTGTATGCATTTTCAAAAGCCTCAGCCTGAGGTTTTCATTATTGCATTTGTCTCTACTATGAACAGATATTTTAGGAAATTTAATTCCCAGAATAATCATTTAATTCCATCAACAGGCAAAACATAACTGTTTAAGAATAGAAAAAAAAAGTTGCTGAATTCTCTTCCTGTTCAAAAATGATTACTGTGATAATTGTATGTCTTCAATGCTCTCAACAGGAACCTTCACTTGGATGACCATACACAGAACTGGGTTTTCAAACTCAGAGAAGAGCTGGACTTGAATGGTTTCCCATCAAGTACAGTAGCTCAGTTTCCCTGCACATGAATATTATTTTCCACTTTATTAACACGGCTTTGATCACTGTATTATGTTTAACTCATAGCCAATTGTGAAGTATTTTTCCATGACACTGAAGTTTCACCCAGTGCCCTGACCCTGGACAGGGGATCTCAAAGTTCAGCTACTGAATCTGTGCACGACCCACTCCAGCCACACTAAAAACAGCGCAACAGGCCTCCATCTGACCAGGCTCTGACTCATTGAAAAGTAATGATTTCCTTTCCCCTTTTACTGTACTTGTCTCCCTATAAAATATCAAGTAAAATATTATATAGAATGATTAAATTATAAACTACAGAAAGACCAGGAATTTCTAGAAGTAAAAGGAGTGACTCATCTGAGAATAAAAGAGACTAAAATCAAAAGGAAGTTGCATACACACATTATGAAAGATTAACCACTTTTAAAAGTCAAGCCATCACTTCTTCGTTGCTTTTGCTTTTCCTAATAGTTACCTCACAATAATCTTTAACCTAAATTGGAAAGCTATTCACCTGAAACGCTGCTTACTAAGTAATTCGGTGTGTGTTCTGGTAAACATGTGAGCACTCACCTTCACACACTTCCTCTCGGTGCCGCATACAAAAGAGGAAAAACAACAGCTTAAACTAAACCAAAAGCTTTCACTTTCCAGGTTTAGGCAATAACAGCTATGGAACTGTACCCTATGAATACTGATGACTTTGCTACTTTAAAACATTAACGCAATACAGAAACAGCAGCTGACCAATTCTATGTGTATTTACTTCCAGGAAAGAGAGACTTTGCAAACCTCTTCCCGGATTAATAAATTTCTTACAATCTGAGTCATAAGATACTTTCCCCCACCTCCAGCAGCACTCACAAAAGGAAGAAAAACAAAAGTCAGGCGCATTATTTGAATGGATTTGAGCTAATCTTTCACAATATCTAAAACTCCCCCTACTGAGGTTCATCCTTACCAGAGCAATTCATTTCCTCTTTATTTATGATTGACTTCCAAAGAAGAAACAGTAGTTTTATTGCTTACATGGAGCTTTTTTTTTTTTTTTAAAAAAAAAAGACTTGCAGGAGAACATATTTGAAACTTCTTTAACATAGCTATATCTGAACACAAACATAAATAAAAGCATAAAAAATAACAGTATGAAGGAAAAAAAAAGGGCACAGGACCAGCATGACAGAGGGCAAATCTGACAAGTCTGATCTACAATATTGCATATGAGTTTGTGAGAAGCAATGAACTTTGCTTGTGTTCCTACTTCTTTTTCTTTGTATTCTTTTATTATTAGTATGTAATCACTAGATCCCTAAAATATACTCTGTAAATACTGACTTAATGAAGTATAAATATTGGTGTATATTTCCATAATAAGATCTTCATTTACAGTTTGCTTTATTACTTGTGAATGAAAAAGTAAGAAGGGGAAAGGAAAGGTACATCAGTGTTCAAAGCTATTTTGGGGAAAAAATTGAAAAAACAGTTTTTAAAGTAATGCAGAAATATCTGGCTGAACAGACCACTAAATATTGCTGAAGTCTGTGCTAGCACACTTCTACCTGTGCAAAACATCAAATGGTTCTTATGAAATATTTACTAAAATACTTATTGCACAAATACAAAAAATAAGCATTTCAAGAGGAATGAAAAATGTACTATTTAATATAGAGAGACCCAACACAACCTATTAGCACATCAGACTTACCAGTCGCCTCCTCTCCTCTTCAACAGCAATCAGGAGCCGGGCAAACTCTTTCAGTGACTGAGCTGAAAAGGAAAGCAAAAAAAAAAAAAAAAAAAAAAAAAAAAAAAAAAAAAAAGAACATCCAGATAAGTGTTACATCTTTACAGACTAAATAAGTCCACAAACCAGACTGAAAACATAGTAACAAGATACTCTTATTGCCTAGTTTTTCACTGAGGAGGTCAGTAGTCATTAATGATCTAAAAGTGAGGCATGAAGCACTGGATTGACTACAGGTGAAAAGAAAGGACCTCACATGCCAGCAAGCTACTCTATTCTTAAGACTCACACCTTAAAAAAAAAAAAAGTAGAGCAAACTCCTTATCCTGAAATGTGCAGAGATCATTCTCAAAACATGAGAGAAAACACTCAACATTCAGTTACAAAATTCACTCTAACACACAGGCAACAGGAAGAAACTTAACAAAAAATTCCTGAGTTTATCTCACTAAAGAGCAACAGCAAATATTTCAAAGAACTATGAAAACTACTGAATTAATATGAATGTCGAATATATTAACAAAACAAATACACTACTTATGCCAACTCTTCAGGTCTAGGGTTTCCTTAGTATTCCGTTTTGCATGCACAAGCTCTCTCAGGTGACAGGAACAGATGATCAATTTATTTAAATAAATAAACATATACACATACACACACACACACACAAAAAGAGAATCTTTGTTCAAAACTACCTTAAAACATAAGTCAAAGGATTAGCAATACAATGTAAAACAGAGCAAGCAGGAGAAAACATTCAAAATCTTTGGGAAATAATCACTGTCCAGAAGAGTGTCCAACTAGCAACACCGAGAAGAGGACTGTAATCCAAGAAGACCTATTTTATAACTGTATCACAGGCTGAGCTAGAAAAATGATATTTCCATTGGAACAATCATATGTGACACCAATGCTGCATAGCGTCATGCATAACCTTCTTTCTCCCCATTCTACGCAAGTGAATAATCACCTCCTCCTAAATAATTCAGCATGAGCAATGGGGTCTCCAAAACCCCATTTGGAGGGCTGGAGGGCTTTTTTGGAGAGGCTGGTCTCCAGAAAAGCTTACTGATGAGACAAGTAATGCGTCCTCAGAAAAGCAGGTGCTGAGGCAGCCTTGCACGGCCAGCTGCGAGGATGCTAAGCAAGGCTTCACTCTGAGGGAGGCAGTGAAAGTCTCTCTTGGAAAATCCTGTCCTTCTACCTACGATACTGTTCCAAAGACACACGCGCTGTTCAGAATTCAGCATCATAGCTCCGCAGGCAAAAATGCAAGATAAGAAACCTTTATAGTTACCTAATATATACTACTGAGTGTAGGTTAGCAGAGCTCTTGCCCTTTCAGTTATATTTCTGTTTTCCTTAGTTACCAGCTCTATCACTGTCCAATAAAAAGGCTTCATTCACTTCCAACCTCCGTGAAAAATTTTTTGGCAGTAAATATACTTTCTAGAGGACCTGTTACATTTCATTACTTTCTAAAAGAAAGTCACTATCTAGCTTTCCTTGGCTGTGTTTTCAGTATCCACAATCTGTTACTTAGCTTTAAGACCATACCCAAATAGTTTTATCCTTTACCCCATCTAGACTTTGCAGAGGTCACTACTGCAATCTCTTGCTCCCTTTCAATTTATACAGCTGAAAAACATTGTGCTGTTTGTTCCAAGTTCTTCTGCAAGATCTTACATAGTTTAATTTCTGTGATGGTAATGTTACACCTGCATATCTTGACCTCTGATTCCTTCTCTGCTGACAAATCCTTTTTCCTGTCATTACTCATGAGTGCTTTGTTTATTCCAAATATACTTGGTGACTTAGATATCCATCCAGCTGGGTTCAAAACCTTTTCCTATGAGTTATTCCTTTTGCAAAAACAATTATCAGATATTTTTTGCACCTTTCAAGTAAAATAAATTCTAAGTCTCCTTTATAAGCTTCATCCTCAACTCAGTTTTAGCTAATGGCTCCTTTAGATGATCACTGTTAATTTTTGACAGCAAGAACTCAGTTCTGAATTAAATCAATCACTATCTCAGTTCATCATGCCCCATCTGTCAACCTAAAGTATAAAAACATCTGAAGAACTGAGTGGTGAAGTTATCAGATGAGATATCTCTTGACATTCAAAAATATCTAGGCAACCATTATGAATCTGTAAAAATAAATTATAGGATAAGCCTCAAGTGACATCGGTGAATTATTATTTTTATACAAGTATCTCCCAAAAAATTAATTCTAGACAGTGAAAGAAAAACAGAACAGAGTCAGTTTGTCCTTTGCACTGTGTGGCAGGGTGATTCCTTACCCACCATGAATCTTTTCAAATAAAGTAGGATAAACATACTGTTTGAATGTTATTACCTAGTCAGGGAATTAGAATGCACTTTAGAATAAGAGCTGAGTTTCTAGTAAAGTCAGCAAGACAAATTGTTTCCAGATTATTCACCGAAATAAGTGGTCATTTTTAAACCACAAGATGATGTGTTATTGTGGTCACATGTTCAAACCCCATTACCCCCTCCTTCCTTTTTTTTTTTTTCTTTTTTTTTTCTTTTTTTCTTTTTTTGTGGAGTCATTTATAGTGATAGAATTATTTCAAAAAGAAAAGATCCTATTAAGCACCAGGGCAGATCCAAATCCCCTTGAAGGTTTTCCCCCCACCACAAAAACCCTTATGGTATCTCTAAGTTTCTGAGCACATCATTAAAATAATTTTTAATATAACAAAAGCTCCTGACATAATTTTGTCATTACAGAGTTTAAACAAAAACAAGATTTTACATCTTTGAGTAGCTGAGCACAAATATAGCCAGTTTCCAGCCCCCAGGTATGGGGAAACTTCTTCTAAGTCAAACGTATGTGTGGGGTGTGGGGGAGCAAACAAGGAAAAGCACTGTTGGTGCAAAGATAAAAGCGTGCTTTCTGGTCACACAATATTCAGTGTTCTTAGGAGCAAAAAGGTAATAAATTACAAACAGCAGGAAGCAGAAACTAGGAAAAAGAATGTCTGGAAACTCTAGAGGAACTGAAAACAAGAGAAGCTTCTGCTGCATCTTCCTAGTTTCAAAGTAGAACTAGAGGCTTTTTAAGTTGAAATTTTTGCTTAGGATATAAATAAAAAGAAGTCAGACAAAGAAAGAGCATGGTGTGTGAGTATGCATACTAACATTTTCTCAGTGTGTTACAGACTGAAATATAAATGCAATAACACGCGCTGTATACACTGCCTCAGATAAGCCTGAAAAGTTGCCTCCATCTTCCCCCAACCTCCACTTTTGGGGGATTACAAAGGCCGAAGCTTCCCTAACTGCCCAGCCGCGCTGTCTAAAGCGAGTGATGTCACGGCTGCCCGGGCCTCCTTCCTCATGGGGGCATTTGCCGACGTCCCGGCCGGCCACATGCGCTGGGGACGGCAACCCCAGGCACCTCGTGTAGCTCGGGGACATCGGAGTCCGCATCTAGCACAGCGAGAGACCCTGGCAACCAGGATGTCCCTGGTGGCCTTCCTGGTTCTTCTGCCCCCACCTCCCACCACAGGAGGACTTTGTTTAAAAAAAAATCACAATAATTCAATAATTCAAGATTTGTATACCTAAATACCAGAAGATTTAAAAAACCGACTCGTTGGCATTAAACATGACCTACTTTTTTCTGTCAGGAAGTCCGCAAATTCCACACAGAAGTCACAACCTTTTCTTACTAATTCTGCAACATGCATTTTTTTATCTGAATAGACACAGAGGAATTGTAGTGAACTTTGCAAATAGAAAGTGGGTGGGGGGGTTAGGAGGAGTCAAGTTATTTTACAAGAGGAAATGTCATGGGAATATGCTGATAAGAAACGATTCCTGAACACATATTGATAGTATAGCGTGCACTAAGTAACACAACGTGGATTTAATATTAGGGTTTTCTAATTATTTTCCATGGAGCAATTCATGAGGCACCAGTTTATGCAAAACACAGAAGCATTACTTTAATCAGCCTAATAACACTTCATTCACTTACTTTTTTCCCATTTAGCTACGAGATGCTAGTTTACATGATCTGAGCAGCTTCACAGGCTGCTTCTTATTTAAGGACCACTGACAGGATGTGTGGGACACACTTGGCACGATGGTGGAAGCGATGCCTGCGAAACGCAACTCCCACCATGCAAGAACCACCGGGTATTTACCCTGCTGTGCACTTGGGGCCTCATGCCGCACAACTGGAACGGGTCACCAGCTGTTTTCGCTGGAGAGGCCCCAACCCAGCAACAACCAGCTGCAAAATCCTCCTCCTCCAGGAAAAGTAGCTTTAATGTCTCTATGGCCAGATGGATTTCAAAGATGTAACATCAGGTTTGAAAGGTAATCTTCAACAGAGCCAAAACGGACAGGTACTGTGGAAGACCTGAACAAAAATAACTGTATGTACAAAAAAAAAAAAAAAAAGGAAAGAAAGAAACTCCTCACACACACACATTTAGTTTAACTTACACTTACACACACAGTTTTAAAAAATGCAGGCAATTTTTGGAAATGCTGAAGGGCACTGAACAGGATTCTACAGTATTGCAAGCAGCAATCACCATGATCTTTAGCTATGTGAGGTGAACGCCAGCCTGGCATAAGCAGGTAATCTGTTCTTAGGACATTTTACTGTATGATGAATCCAGTTCATAAGGGCACCAAAACTGCGAGGTCCTGCTAGGACATTTCCTTGCATCTTGCTGGGCTGCTCGGGGAAGCCTCTGAGACACTGTGGTCAGAGGTAGGTGGGACAAGTTGAAACAGGCTCTTTCCAGTGGAATTCAGGAATTCATGCCTGAGTATGAACATCAATTTAAGACTCGGAGGGCACTTTCCCCGGTAAGTAACACATTAGCAGATAGAATTCAAAATGAACCCTAAGGCCCATTAAGGAAATTTCCTAAGGATTAACACTTGTTTTACTAGACGTCAGTGATAGAGCAGAATAAATACAAGATCTGCAAGTGGCAGGAGGGCTAGGGGAAGAGGCTTTTCCAATTTTAAAAGGAAAGCAAATATATTGTAAATATGATTGAATAGTTACTATTTCACAGAAGTGTTTTCAGAGCCTTTAAGTACTAGTATTATTTGCAGCCACAGAAGCTGCACGTTATTTGCAGCTTTTTAAAATCCATAGCTTCAAATAAAATCTCCATCTTTCTATAGCTTTAAGCTGTTATGAAAATATGGGGAAAAAAAAAAACAGGACAAAGGGACAACAGCTATTTTTGCTGATTGAGCAGAAAATATCCTGCATTTCAGATTACCATTGGCAAACCACCACAAATACCTCCAATTAAGAGCCATTAAGCTGCTTTCTCAGTATTTTACACCCAGCAGGAATTGCAGATCTCCTACAAGCCACATTGGGTTTGTAGTGTACCTAGGGAGGCAGCTTAATCTGATGTCTCAAAGTGTCATCATTGCAGTAAGTTTTCAGTACACCAAAATGCAAATCCAAAACAAAAATGTCTAGAAATAAGGCCTCAGAAGGCTCTTCATTTTTGAGTATGTTGCCTATGCATTCAACTATAACCCATCACACAAAACATTGCATTCTGAATAGGAGCAACCTGGACTGTTAATAGGCAATTAAAAGATTTGCTAACACCTCTTTTTTTTTTTTTTCCTTCCCCAACTGAAGCCTATAAAACTCTGAAAATGTACAGATATTTATAGCTTTAAACAGAATAACAGACACAGTTCAGATTAAACTGAACAACTTACAGGATTAGTTCTTTAGTCTCCAAACTTACTAGAACGAGGAATTCCAATAAGGAATGAGGAATGATTTGTGCAATTCACAAAAATGTGCAACCTAATCTGATTTGGTCTGTGACTACTGCTGCAATAAAAAAAAATTTAAAAAAGCAGAACAAGACAAGTGTAACATTAGTATGAAAAATATATATTTTGCGCTTCTACTGGTTATGGGTTATTCCTCCTTAGCTGCAGGACCCTGCATTTGCCTTTGTTGAACTTCATGAACTTCTCTGTCCATCTCTCCAGCCTGCCCAGGTCCTTCTGAACCACAGTGCTCTGGTCTGTCAGCCACTCCTCCCAGTTTTCTATCATAAGCAAACTCCAATATGGTAGAAAACTCATTTTTTTTCCTAGAGTATTTTTTACTGGGATGTAGTGAAGAAAACAGAGAAAAGACTCAGGGAGAGGAGGAGGAGGATTCCAAATAGTTGCTTTCTTACCAATTTCATTGTCTCCTGGGCTTTGTTCCCAATATATTAAAGAAAGTCAATACTTGATTCAATTTAGGCTTAAGGTAATATTACTCATGCATTCATCTAAATTTCAGTGTGTAAGCTAACAGCATGTCAGAGAAGCTGCAACTTTTAGCTAAGCAGTAGTGGCAAATGATACCTTATGCTACAACTTTAATAGTGATAAGAGCAAAATAATGTTCTTCTCTTCAATGGTTTCAGTTTTATTTAGGTTAAGAAAATAATATTGGATGAAGTTTGTTATTCTCCCATTTGGTTTCTCTTAGTTCCCTAAGCTCAGTATCAGATTTTATGGATCTGTAACAAAGACCTCATGCATTCCTTCAGTCTGTGTTTACATTTATCATGACCTCTATAAGAACAGAAACAGTACTTGTACCTTCCTCTTCATACAATAAAAAAATATTCTGGTAGTGAAAGACACCATCTTAAGCAAGAATTTCATGAATACAGGTTTTAAAATGATATGGAAACACTCCCACACCCACCATCAGATTGACTGCAAATTCTGACAGAAAGCAGTGGTTTAAATTTACAGTCCCCATAACCACAAATTCCCGGGAAGGTCTCCCTCACGGGGAGCTACACAAAGGTACATGCAGCTAAATGTGGACGGGGCTGCTCTTGCGATGCCATCAAGGCACGCTTAGAGTAGGCATGTGAAACAATATCAGACTCAATAAAGCAGCATTCTTACTGTAAACTCTATAATTAGCATGGTAAATAAACTCTATGAAGGCTTAATCCAATGCTTTTAATCAAATAGTACTATGGCATTTATTTTCATCCTTCACATTTTGAAGTAAGTTGCACTTAATCTTGATTTTAAACTTTCCACTCTGCTAACTAAAAATTAAGAAACTTCCTATCCCATTTCCAGATGGTTTGTCTTGAATTGATACAGACATCCCCATACGAAAAAAATCAAACTACAACTATAACAGCCTAACACAGGGAGCATGACTTAAGGTGATAATGTAGTTTCCTGTGGCAATTCCTATCTTGAATTCTGAAGAAAGGTATTTTTTGCCATTTTCCTCCTCTACTGAAAGTAAGCATGCTAACTGCATGCCAAACAAGTTGACTGTACACCAGAATCAAAAAAAAATGTATGATGAGAGAGAGAGAGAGAGAGAGAGAGAGAGGTGAAGAATGCCAAATTTAAAGCTTCTGAGAAAAAAAACACAGAATGACAGAATGAAAATGTTGGAGTCCAAAGTTATGTTTCAAGAGCTCTGCATTGCTCTCTAAAGAAGATTAAATCTTCCACTAAAATACTGGCAAGCAAAGAATTTGATATTTGTTTCTCAGCATCATTATTTGGAGTGTATTGGCTCTTCGTGGTATTAACACACACAGATGGCTTTGGCAAAGTAAGGGTGCTCCAGATTACCTATGAATTTAAAGCAGGCTAGAACAAATTTAGCAATATTCTCTTTGCTTAACCCTACTTTGTTCTTTGGCATTCAATGCGAGCGTTTTTTTCCAAGGAGGGTTCCATGGACATGAGCATTTCCTTTGTCCCGTACCCTGGGCTTTGGCATGATGTAAAGGCAACAAAAGAGCAAAAAAGGCCAGTGAGTTCGACAGCAAAAATGGAATCTTTTGCTCAAGAACTACAGACACCTGCCTCAAAGTAGAGGCTAACTTGCACCACATAAGGCAACGAATCAAGATCTAAGCTTAATCAAAGCTTTGAAGATATACTTGCAAGTACAGACTAGTATGTCCATGCCATATTAGGCAACTGAAATTTTAATTCAAAAATACTTTTGTATTGCACAACTTCATGAGCAAATATAGCAAAGTATTTCACGGTGATTTTACCTCTATAGATACGTAAAGCAGAAAACAACAGGTCACTATTAGAAGTAAAAATCATTTTTGTCATTAAAGAATTATCTGGGATTTACTGAAAACTTTGCCAGTTGAGCAACTAAATCTAGTTACAAATGGTATCATACTTGAGAATTCTTTGCTATAAAAGGTAGCAATTCATTGCAAATATGTGGACAACCAAATGTAAACCTTAGGTAAGAGTTAGAGGAACTTCATAAGCCAAGACTTTCATGCTTTCCACAGCACTCCTTTTCCACAGGAGTCTATAAAAAGCTACATAAATATATGTACAAGTTAAGTAAATTCACAAGAAGAGAAGTCAGGTTATCCAGAAGTTCTAGATCCACTGTCAGCACTTGCCAAACACAATGTGTTCTGAGATAACCTTAAGTCATGCAATGTTATGCAATTTAAACCAGTCCAAATACTTCACTTAAAATCATTAAATTGACTTGCCTTATTCATGCTGAATCTCACAAAGCAAATCCATTAGGGAACATTAGATGAATCAAACAAAGCCAAAATGTTTCTTGGAGTTCCCAAAGACTTTTTTTAAGTGACTGTCTATCCTACAGTATGTTAGTTTTTAAAAAAATAAAATCAGCAATTACTCAAATATCATCATGATCATAATAAATGCTTCATTCAAAAAATAGCTAGTATATATACCCTGTCCTCACAGTGTATTCTGATTATACAAACAGTAAATATTTTGAAAATAAGTAATTCGATTGGAGATTTATCTACTTTCTATTTTGCAAATGCAAAATAGAATTTTCTTATAAACTACATTTGGAAATTAATTCCAAAGAGTCAGTACCTGAGCCTTAGACTTGACCTGACTATGAGCATCAGCTGCTGTTCTACAACTTTGTTTTCACTGCATATGCCCAGACGTGACCCTAAAATAGCAGTGCCCTATGGCAGGGCTTACAAGCACAAAGCCAAATACTATTTGTTGTCTGTGCAGTTTACAGTCTGAAAGGGCTGGGCAACAAGAAAACCACCCAAGAGCAACAACATATTGATTCACCCCATCAAAGACTCTGAAACACTAGCATGTGAACCTAAACACTAGTTGAAAACACACAGAATATACAATGTTAGTGGAGCTGTGGAATAAAAATCCCAGTATAGACGTCTACTAGTCTACAGAATCTCCCCTAAAACATGGTATCTTGACACAGAAATAGCATCTAGCAACTAAGTTCGCAAAGGTGGGCTCCTCTCTCCATAAGTTACATATGCAGCGCATCAGAAGGACATAACCTGAGTCAGAGAGGCAAATCTTGTTTCGAAATGCATGGACCCATTTCTACTACAATTTGTGGAAATAGCAGTGGGGAAACATGACAATATGGCATTAGTGCTGAGAGATTGGCTCTATTAACTCAGCTTTGACATACAGTGTTCATTTATGAGCTACTGCCCACAATACACAACCGCCACGAACCGCAGGAGTGACCTAGTCCCACTGTGGCTTAGTCTGGTTAATCACCCTTGCAAGCCACTGTCACGGTAGGTTTTTATTGGGGGAGGAGGAAGCCACCTGCTTGATTTTCTCTTACATCTCACTGATAATCGTCTTTAATCTCACTGCCACAAAATATCAGCAGTTTTGAGAAAAAAAAATCACAGAAATTACACACTTAAGGGCAGGATTTTCAAAAGCACTGAAAAATTACCCGGCTGCTCTGGCAATATCAATATGGGCTTAGCCACTGTTTTTATTGAGGGCAGCCCTTAAGCTACTAATGGGGAATGGTATGTTGGCTCCTGTATTAGTAACTCTGGTTCCATGGGCCTTCTCTGATTCTTGTCCAGATCCACAAGGAAAACTACCTAATAAAGGCAAAGTATTCCATAATCGTCTGTTATTAAATGTCTTCTGCTTTGTGGGCAATATGGCACTATAAGGATCTCCCAGATAATCCCATGCGGCCACATGCCCACACAGAAATCACTTCATAAAAGCCCTTTCACAAATTAGTGCATTGCCATTTCTTGACTTTCCCTTTCCTGTAATATTCCTACAGGGGAGTGGAGGCTTCTGGGTCTAGCCACTACCCAGATACACTTGGACTGAAAATGTAAGTCTTTTATCTCCACAATGTTTTAATGGAATAAATAGGTATTTGTTTGAGCAAATGGGTCGCTATGAAACTCTATTTCTATGCCATAACAAAAAAGGCTTTAAAATCATCACACCTGTCAGCTGATATCAAAAGAGGAATCAGCCTCTGTTTCCACCTGGTGGAGCCCTACAAAAAGGCAGCCCCAGGGCCAAGGCACCTTTGCTGCATAGCTCAACAGGGCAGGAGAACAAACATTTAATTCATTACCCTTGGTGCAACAGGCAATGAAGCGATTTTCATGTGGTGTCACTAGTCACCCTTTTCTGTGCACGGGAGTTCTTGGGGACATCCTTTGAAACACCACCAGCTTGATTTGGCCCCTGTTGCATCCAGTGGCATAACTTTGTATATGTTAAAAGTCCATCATGTCTGAATTAATCTTTAACTAAATTAATTATTAACCTTTGACTTGAACAGATCAGGCTTCTCCACTGCCAATTGATATCCAAGGCCTGTCATAGAAAGATGAGCTTTGAAAACCACGGGCCTGGATATTCAGGACTAGATAAGATCAAAGGCAGATTCTGGTTAAGTCAGAGATTCTTGCAGCCATCTGCTGTTTTCCCCTGCCTCCCCCTCCTCTGCAAAATCTCCCTGGAAAGGAGCATGATATAAACTGACCAGAAACACAAATCATTAATATTAATTAAGAAAACAACTGCTACTTCATACTTCTTTTTAAACAGATAAATAATAAGATAATAAGGACTGGCAGCAATGGGGAATATATAACATTGAATAGAAAATGTTATACTCAACCCTAGCATTCCATAAACACTGGGATTAGAAGTAATTACGACTACGCTTTGAGCTTGCCAGATCTCTGATTCTTCAGAGGCGCATCCACACTTCAGATGAGGGGAAGAAGCCAGGACTTTATGGCTCTATGTGGGTGCTGAAATAAGAGGAAGTAAAAGTAATATAATGCAGAATGCAGCTGAGAATCATTAATACTTTTTTTTCCATTTTGTAAAATTCATTGCATTTATTACTTGAATGGTGAAGCATTTTAATTATGAACAACATCAACAAATACTGCAAACATTCAGTTTGCCATAATTGCTTTGTTGAATTTGGGCCTACAAAGTGTTTAAGGACATCCTGTGTTGCTAAACTTTAACTTTTGAAAGGGTTCTGGTTTAAGAAAATACCAATTCCTCATCTGATTTGTTCAAGCCTAAAGATAAACACTTAAGTTGATCAAACCACTACCTGTTCTTGAAAATGTGTGCCTATTGCTCAAGAGATGTACTAACTTGACAACTTTAAAGCATTATACCCTACCAATAGAGCAAGTACATTATGAGAAGCAAGAGTAGACATTTCCCTAACAATTTTTTCCAAACCAGTTCTGTAGGAATATTCTCTAGGCCTCAGGCTGTAACTTTCCCCCTACAGGCATTCACATTCATGGTGTGATACTTCCACCAGGATCCCCAGCTCTAGAAGGAATCATGGAGCTGGGCAATAACTAGGCTGGGAGGAAGGAGGATTAAAGCCATAGAATAAGGATGATGAAGCAGGAAGCATCTACAAGAGTTTATATAATTAATATAATAATAAGGAACAAAAAAGATGCTTCACTTTGACCAGTGGCATGGTCAAAGGCATCAATAGGGTCAATTGACAAATATTTGCCTATTCCATTTTCAGATCAGATGTTACTCATTTAATCTACTTAGCAGAATGCACCAGGATAGTTAAAGCTATTTCTGTCCATCACCTGCATCAGGCTCAAGACATCAGCATTCACTGTCCTGTGCATCAGAAGGAAATGGCACTAATTTCAGCCTCTCTCAACACACCAGCATGGGAACTGCAGCAGCTCCTCTGCTTCGCATCCAGCTACTCCTGCCAGGAGAGAAATGGAGAGCAGACAGGAAGGGAGGGAACCGAATCAGCCACCCCTGGCTAATTCCTGCCATTTGAATAAGCACTTAAAGGTAACAGGGAACGAAGCACAGAAATCTCAACAACCTTCTGCTGTGCACCTTGGAGAAAAAGAAATCAACAGCCTAGGACTTTTCCTTCTGCATAGATAAAAGCCTTTTGCAACATTATTTTTATTTCCTGCTTTACCAGCATAATTTGATCTTCTACAGCCGTGGGTTGGATTGACAAACACCAACCTCTTTCTTCTGGCGCAGCTGCAGTTTTGAAGCCTCTGTGGGACACTAGCACTAATGTAAGATCTCTCATTACTTGGTTTTGACAAAAAAGAAAAAGCAAAAACAACAACAGTGTTTTGAGTAAAGGTGGCATTTGTTTAAACATGCAATGGGGGTAAAAATAATGGTAGGAACAGATTTTAAACAAATATTTCAGACATTTTACATCTTGAATATGTTTCTGCTTAACTTCTGCAGATAAAAATAGTCCAAGAGGAGTAACAAACAAATCTGTTCTGTTCTCACAGGTGGCTTAGGCAAAGTTGCTCTGAAGGTCACCCAAAAAGAGAAGTTTAATTTTTTTCCTTCCAACTAGGGAGAAAAAAAAAAACAAAAACAAAACAGAGCAAACAAACAAACAAATCTGGCAAATCTGGACAGGTAATTAATAAGGAAAAACAGTATGCAATGTTTCTGTGGAAATTCAAAATCAATCCCAAATAGCCTTCTATGCTACTTCAGGATTCAATCCTTTCCCATCCATCTGAAAAAAACACTTTTAGTAAATCTGTCTCTGATGTGCTCCACAAGGCCAACACATTCAGGCATTGAAGAAAAAAAATAAAGTTACCAGGATGATGCCCATGCTAACAAAATCTGCTCCCAGAACTCCACCCTCAAGGCGGGGCAAGATCCTCCTCTTTTCTTCGGTCTATAAAGCAGCAATATAGCCGAGCCCCTGGAATTCTCAGTTTAGTTATCAAAGAATCATTATGGTTGGAAAAGACCTTCAAGAACATCGAGTCCAACCGTAAGCCTCTCAACACCATAACTGCTAAATCATGTCCCCAGGTGCCCCATCTACACGTTTCTTGAACACTGACAGGGATGGGGACTCCACCACTTCCTTGGACAGCCTGTTCCAGGCATTTCCTAATGCCATCCAGAAAACTGGTTACAAATGGAAAATCAGTGCAATTCAATGTAGAGTATTAACTCTAGTAAGAGCCTACTTGAATGCCCAAGTGGGTTAATAAGGTCAAAGTGAGACAGATGGTAGATGACTACGGATTTAAAAAATTAAATGTGAAACACCCAGAAAATTCAAGAAGTCATGGCACAATAAATGGAGATATACTGGCTTGAGATCATGGCCAGCTTGGCAGCTGCTTCCTGATCAGCCTCCAAGTAGCTCCAAAAGAGCCAGCATTCTAACTTTGAGACTGCAATGCCCCTGTGTCAAGATTTGCCTGCACATGCTTTATGAAGGCATAACTCTCCTATAATATTCTTCACTGTTTTTTTTCTTTTCTTTTCAATAGAGCATTTTGTGCATAATCTATTCCATTAAAAAAGGGGATTTTAGAGCCTTTTACATTTTTACAAGAGATGGGGGAAACCTTCCGAATTTTTCTTTTATTTGCATAGTTTTAGACACAGTTCCCCATGCAGATCTCTCTTTCTATCGCTTAGAATGAGAGTGTGTTATCCTCTAACAGGCTCCTGAAGAGAGCACACAGCAGCTACCTCGAAAGCGTTAGGCATGTGGATGCAGAGAAGAGAAGAGAATGCAAGCAGAGAAGACTGGCAGCTTCTGGCATGCATGCTCGACAAGAAGGCCTTATGAACACAGCAATTTGAACAGCAGGAAAAAAAAAAAGTTATTAAAGTTCTTTCTTCCCTTAAAGAGTTCTCCATCTCTAGCATGTTTTAGCAGATTTCTGAAAGTTCACCTGGTAACGAAGGTGCTGTATACACAACACAACTGCCTGGTGAATTAACCACTCTGCAGATGGCTGGTTACCAGCAATTTTATCGCCCCATTAATGATTTGGAATGTGAATCAGTAAAGATCATATGAGCCCCAACTGCTAGCAGCACGGTCAGAAAACTGCTCCAGCAAGGGAAGAAAACATATTTTAGAACATCTGACCTATTCCTTGTGCCTCAATTAATAATAATAATTTTACAAAGCTTCATAATCCCATTGTATTTCTAAACGGAACATCTGATGCTTCTTGAAGCATCTGTCATAACACAACCCTGAAACCATTTCTGATTACAGGAAAAAACAAAAGCAAAACTAACAAGCACACAGAGAAATACTCACGTCTTTCAGGGCTTCTCCCTAAATGGTAGAGTCTAATGAAAAAACAGATATTAAAATAAAATGCTCTCAGGGCCAACCTTCGATTTTATCCTGGCATAGGGGACTTAAAAAGAAAAAGCAGAATGTGTATTTCTCTTGATTACTTTCAATTCTGAGCAGGAAAGCCTTACACTATTCATACTAAAACATAGCAATTTATAACAATTCCTGATACCAACTAAATAGACAAGACCTTCTTAAAGAAACAAGATAGCACAATGTCAGAAGTCCACTGAGCAGCATTTAGTACATTGCTTCATCTGCATTGTTCACAACCCAGAAAACACAAGCAGAATAGGATAAAACAGTCTTTGCTATAATGTTGTTTCTGTTGCATTAATTAATCACTGTAATTCATTGTGTTATTGTTGTTTCATAGGTGTCACTTTCTGCATAACTTTTCAAATGCACAAAAAAATTACAGCTTGAGTCACATGTTACTGGAGCCAATATCCATGTTCTCATAGCAGTGAGCAAGGCTGCAGATCACATGCTGCCCCACAGGCTGCAAAACAGAGGAAGAGACAACACTGACAATTATCCATGAACACGTGTTTTTTTGATGAAAAAAAGCTAGTAAAGCTGGGAAGCACTCTGTCTTAAACCCACTTTGTTGGCAGATCTGAAAAGGCTTCAGCATGAATCCTTTGATGTCCATAATTTTGGAAAAAACATGTATTTGATTTGAGGAATAAGTTAGCTTCCATATCCAAGGAAGAAAACAGAACATGTTACAAACTGTGCACAAAGTGTCCAATTCTGAAATGAACACATCAAACCTCCAAGTTTTTATAAAGAGAAGTAGATAAATTTTTGTAATTTGCAACAATGTGGAAAGAATACAAGAAGGCACAGTCACAAATAAATAGAAATTTTTCTTCTAGAAAGATCTATAATAAAAACATTTGTAAAAATAACCTAAAGAAATTATAAAAAAAAAGGAATAAAAGAAGGAAATAGAGCGAAAACAGTAAGTTAAATATGAGGTGGATTTGTGCAAATACTAAGAATGCTGCTGTAATTCTGTGTATGCAGAATTTGTTATGAAGCTTTAAAAAAAAGCTGCATGATTTGTATATTGGAACTGATGACCTGTATAAAGAGAGTATCTAAAAATGCACAAGTTGCAGGAAATGCACATTAAACTGAAGGCTATTATAGCTCAGGTTGACAAAAAGAGCAAAAAAATGATGTTGCTTTTAGTAGTTAAATCTGGTATTTCCTTCAAAAAAAACAACCCAAAATCTATATAAAATAAATTCTTCTAGAGGAGCAAAATTTTTCTTTTCAAAATGGAAGCATATTCTTTTCTATTTAAAGTAACATTCCTGGCTGAACTCAAAACTGCAATTTTCAGGAAAATTTTCAATACTGTACACAGTACTTTCCCAATAATGCTTCGCATTTTATTTTCAGTCTCTTTAGGAAAGGTGCACTTTTTTTCTAATAAAAGAATAAAGCAAAACAGAAATATATTACCAAATCCCTTCTTTCTGCTCCTCCCACCATGGTCACACTGTCCAGAATCACAGATTTAAGACTGAAAAAAATCAGTAACTTCTGGCTTGTTAACTTTGTAATATCTATTTGCGCTATTTTAGACCAGGCATTCATACTATCTGCAGAATGATGAAATTCTGACAGAAGAAGCTTTGTTCAAAAGGTCATACTAGGGTCGGTTTCCAACACTAAGCCTGTAATAGAAATATTTTATAATCTTTGGAACATAATCAGTACATTAAGTGCCACCATATAGAGTGTTTATGTACAAAACAAATCAGAGCATCCCTGGAAACTGTTGTAAAACTTCTCACTGGGCTGCACAATCACAGATAGGATAAAGAACATTCTTAGAAAAAGTGAGAAAGGCAGAAGGGAACCCAAAGAGCAGGATTCAGACTGGGTAGAGTGGCCGACACTACAGAGGGCTGTGCTGCCATTGAGAAGCATCTAGACAGGTTGGAGAGTTGGGCAGAGAGAAACCTCATGAGGTTCTACAAGGACAAGGGCAGGGTTCTGCCTAGGCACCAGGACAGATTAGGGGTTGACCTGGTGGAAAGCAGCTCCGCAGAGAGGGATTTGGGAGTCCTGGTTGACAACAAACTAAGCATGAGGCAGCAATGTGGCCTCATGGCCAAGAAGGCCAATGGGATCCTGGCTGCATCATGAGGAGCATTGCCAGCAGGTGGAGGGAGGGGATCCTGCCCCTCTACTCAGCTCTGGTGAGGCCACGTCTGGAGTATTGGGTGCAGTTCTGGGCTCCCCAGGACAAGAGGGGTGTGGAGCTTCTAGAGAGTGTCCAGAGCAGAGCCACGAAGATGATTAAGGGACTGGAGCATCTATCTTAATGATGAAAGACTAAGCGAGCTGGGCCTGTGTCATCTGGAGAAGAGAAGACTGAGAGGAGATCTGATCAATATGAATAAGTACTCGAGGGGAGAATGTAGGGAGGACGGGGCCAAATTCTTCTCAGTGATGGCCAGTGACAGGACAAGGGATAATGGATACAAGCTGAAACACAGGAAGTTCCATCTCTGTGTGAGGAAGAACTTCTTGATTGTGAGGGTGACAGAGCGCTGGAACAGGCTGCCCAGAGAGGTTGTCTCCTTCTCTGGAGATCTTCCAAACTTGCCTGGATGCCACCCTGTGACACATGCACATGTCTTTGCTGGAACAGGAGGGTTGGACTAGATGATCTCTAGAGGTCCCTTCCAACTTCAACCATTCTGTGATTTATCTATACAAGGCTGTATTTGATGATGACCAGTTTGTTGGGGATGTAAAGATATGGGCAAATGCTAGCTCACTACTTCAGGGAGACCGAAAATTGAGGCTTATGCTATAAGAGCACATAGCATCGTTCCAGTTCTATTAGACTTGGATTTGATTCCTGTCAGTTTACCTTTTCCTCTTTTAAGCTGCTTTGATACACATGACAATCCATCAGGCAACGATTTCTTTAAATGCTACAAATCCGTTCTTTGAAGCTCCAAGTGAAATAAATCAGCTGCCAAGCTCCATGAACTCTGTTTTTTCCTAAATAGTTTTAAATGCCTGTTTAATGTCTAAACAATAAAATGCCTTGTCTTTTCTACATTTAAGTTTCAAGTAAAATGAAAGTCCTGGTTGTCCTTAATTACTTTAAATTCAAAATCTTTTTGTCTTTAAAAAATACTTAGTGACCAAATTCAAGAAGAACATGCAACTTCGAGATATTGGAGATTTAGTTTAAATGCAAAAAATATGCAAAAGATAAATCTATCAGATAATACCAGACAAGAGATATTATGCAGAATGCCAAAAAATACATAAACATATGACTTACTTGTAATATGTAATTACTTAGCAATAAATCACAGATAATAGCAAAGTGGTGCATACACTAAATTATAATATAGTACTTTATGGCCCTGGATAAGAATTTATTTCTACATTTTAGAAGCTTAGAAATGTACAGAGGAATAAAATTCACATACAAAAACTGATTTCTCAGACAGTGTACCCCTCATATTTCTACAGCAGCTTTCAAAAATATAATGGCATCACCATGTGTTGCTATTTGAGAAACCAGTTTGTATGACATAGGTAACATCTACTGCAGTTGTTAACTAGAAAATCATATTAACAATTTTCAAACACTAATCTTAATAAACTGAGTAAATGAATATTAAAAAAAACTTAAAAGTTGCTGAGAGTTCAGGAATTGTACAGAGACTCTAGACTGCAAGGCTTTCAATTGCTCCCTCTGCTTAATTTCAGTGCCACCAGTTTCTAAACATTAATCAATTCATCTGCCAATTAGTAAAAATACATAACCTCTAAATATCAGCAGACTTATGATTGGCATACACTCCAAGAGCTTTTAAAGCATTTTCCCATTTTATGATCTCAGTATTATTTCTGTTACTAATTTCTTAAAGGCAGATAAAACTTCATTAGCTGATTAAACATTTGGCTTATTTCAAAAAAACGTAAAAAAAAAAAAAAAACTGAAAAACTAAGGAACGAAAAATCAGTATCTTCTCATCCTAAAAACTCACTATTACTTTCCGGTTCTTTGTTGCTCATTAGGAGAAATTTCCCACAGGAATTTGTAAAGTTCTGCCAGGTATCACTTGGCTCTTAATTCCCTATTGATCTGTTAATACACACAAAAAAGTTTCACTGCAATTAACATGACCTTTACTTGTTAGCAAGCCTGTATATACTTCAGAAAACTTAAATTAATGCCATTATGTCCATTGGGATCTTACCCAACATTTATTAATATGCAAGCATTCTTTCCCGAGTGCTGCCATGACACAGAGCACACACATTCCGCAATAGCTGTAAGGCATGCATTTCTGGTTTGGTGAAGGAGCTGCAGTTTGAAAAAATAAGTCATGCTTTGCAGAACAGATTGAGTGTCGCAGTTAATAAGTTGGGTGACCATTAAAAAATCTTGGAGGAAAAAAGCCTACCTGCAAAATGAGGAAAGTTTTAAGGATGTAGGGATAAAAGATACAATGCAATCAAGTGTTAGAACACAGTATGACAGTCTCTAGCTTTTCAGCATCTGGATTCAGAGAAGCTGTATCTTCAAACTACAAATGCAAGCTAACATACAACAGGAGGCAAATGACTTCCTTTATCATGGAGGTGAAATATGGCAGGCTGAGATCCAGCAAAGCTTTCATTGTGAGGACGTATCTGAAACATCATCTCTCATGGATTTATGCTCATCACTGGCAGTTTGGAGGGAGGAAAAACACTTGGTTCCTCTCCCCCTGCCCTCCCTTTCCCTCTAAACAGACTTAATGGAAGACAGTGACCCAGAACATTTCCAGCCATACCCAAGGACATTCCTAGCTATCATATTTTAATAAAATGAGGATTAGGCAATCTCCACCTTGGCTGTGGAAGAAAGCAGCTTAGATCTCCTGCTCGGTGATTAGGTAATTCAACCACAAGAAGGGAAATACTGTAGGGAGAGAAGACTTAAAATGGTTTACACAAACAGAAACTTGGAAAAGCCCAAATCCCCGTTTCCTCTCTGCATTATGAAGACTATTAAAAAAAAATTAGAGAGTCACATCCTGTGAATTTCATGTCCTCTGCACTGCCAAATTAGTTATTTAGCCAAACACCTTTCTTCCTCTCAGATATTTTGGAAGAGACACAGGAGCTATGTGGTATTGGACAGCCTCCATCTGAAGACAGGTGAGAATCCAGGTCTCTTATGAGAGGGAGCTGAAAATGCTCCCGCTGCTGCGCTACTGCCTGAGAGCGTCCTGCAACTGCTGCTTCCTGCGCCAATGGAGTAAAGACTACCAGCATTCCTGAATTCCGTCAGGCACAAATACCCACACAGCAGAACAAGGTATACTCAGGATATGCTTCCAGGATTACATGTGCTGGGCATGGAATATTCTGAGGATATTAGAGGAGAGCAATGTTCAAGACATGCTGTGTTCAAGACGTCTTCAGTTTTGCAAATGCAGAAGTTCTCAGTATGCACAAGAAAAGGAACATTAAGCAGCTAGTATATTTACTGGCCCCAAATCAAACAACTATACACTTAGGAATGCACTAGTTGTAAAGAAAACATTCCTGCTTTTAGACTCTTAAATATTTCTTGTATCTCACTTTTTTCTTTTCCTTTCTTTTGCAGGTTATTTCACAGGAAATTTGCATCCCAAAGAAAACTGGCAGCAACTCAAAAATAGTAGCATTATTTAGAGTCCTTGCAGTTGACTCAACAATATTTCGAACTACCATGAACCGAGGTAAGTCACGAGGACACAATATTCCATCATGTATTTTTAAAGTCTGGAATAGTCTCTGCCTATTGAAAGTTTTTAGCATTTGTTATATGTTCCATTAAAGTTGAAACCATTAACTGCCCCATTAAAATAGTTTTAACAAATATGTAAGAAACAACACAAAACATCCCTGCAAAAAGCGCAGAGCAGGTACTCACCAATGTTAATTTCATCATCAGTTTCGGCATCTCCAATGCACTCAAACTGGAAATCTTGTAGGGACTGTGAGAATTTTTGCACCGCCATGGATAAATCTAAAATTCAAGAAAGCAAAAGAGAGAAATTCAGAATTGCTTCACATTTCACTTGGGGCAAGGCTTTGTGTGGTTTGTTCACAGTCTTCCCATTCAAGGTCCCCAAGGTATGGCAAACTTCACAGAATATAACTTGAATACATTTGCACGCACACACCAACAAACAAAATTCATAAATACAGCGTAGCAAAATAATCACAGAAATAATTTTGGTCTTTTCTTTAGACGAGCAGATATCACTATGATAAAGCTTTCTTACATCTGTGGTCAAATAATTTCCTATATAAACTGGATAAATTCCAGTTTTATCCATGACAGACATTGTCCTTCATAGCATGCTGACACCTGCAATGGAATTAATTATCCAACAGATCCAAATTATTAGGTGAACCTGTCTGATAACTATAATTCCATTACAGTACATTCCTAACATCCTAGGTATTGTTGCCAAAATACACTACACTTTCCACCAGGAGACATGGAACAATCCACAAACCTGTGAATTACACATTTTAACCAAACATTTTCTACTCCAAAATACATGAAAATTACATTTATAAATGTATTAATCAATTAGAAACTAAACACTGAAAGTGCCTCCTACAGTCTGTAAACAAAACATTTTTTTTTCAAAGAGGTAAAATTCTGTTTTATGTCAATACAATACTTTTGATGGGTAAGTAATGAACTGTTCTACAGCTGTTCAAAAGACCTAGACTTTAACTTGTATTTGCAGCATGATGCTTTGAGTTTAAGTGGAAGAAACAGTTTTACTGTTGGCTCTTCCAGCAAGCTACTAGAGAGAGACCTAAACCCTTTTATAAACTGTTGCACACGAATTTGTGCCTAAAGGAATTACATGACTTCAGTGTTTTTCAGTGAAAAACATACTGTAATGTAAGCATGACTGAAATTATCTATCACTACCAGGAGTTCAGATTTACTATTTCCCTTGACCAGAGGACAAGGAAGCCACTGTCTGCATTGACCAGCATCCCTGTGAGCACGAGAGGAAACCAGGGGGCACGGGCTCTCCCCTATCACCCTTCCTCATGTGCAAGGCTCACCGGAACAAATGTCAAGGAACAGGAAAACGAATGATTAAAAAAAAAAAAAAAAAAAAGCAAGGTGGAGTTTCCATTTTATATCCTGGATTAGTCACACCCAGATGCTGATATCCATTTCGCTGGGTTAACACACCTCTTCGCTAATGTGTACGTTCAGCCTAGAGGAGGTGTATTTCCTTATCCTAATTTGGAAATGGAAACTATGTAATTAAAAGTAGAGAGCTCATTATTTTATAAAATTTTACAAAATGATCTCATTTAGAGATTACTGACACTGTAAGATCTATTCTAACAGTGTGGAAATACTAGATTTCATATTAAGATACAACCTACTCTGCAGCTGCTCGGACCTAGTGGAGTTTATTCTGCAAGAAGCCAAGGCTCAACACCGCAGCCAAACTAGCAAATTTGAACCAAGCCATGGAATCAGTTCTTCTTGTGAACTTCTTCCTCAGGGGTATTATTAATTTACTCAGGCACAAAATATCCAATCCCAGAGAGAGGCCTGGCTGTGCAACAGGTCCCATTTCAGAGGTAAAGGCACCTAACTAATTCATCAACACTGAATTAAATCAGATTTAAGAGCCACTGCCTCTTCAGTCAAGAAGGGACTAATAATAATGCTATCATCTTACCTTGGCCTGACAAAAGACAAAGAGAGCAGAAAGAAGGGTTAGAGACTTTGCCCAGCTTTACAAAACGTGATATATCACCCTGTATGTTAGTGTCCTGACATCCCTGATAGCCTTCCAGATGCAAGGTAGTAAATCACCACCCCAAGCAAATCACCTTTTTATGTTCTGCAAACTCTTCAGAATTACAAGAGCCCCTCTTACTCAAATTCTAACATATATGGCTTGATACTCCCTTTCTGTGGACTCCATATGGGCCCCTTACTTCCGTCAGCCAAGAAAAGAAACTCTCTTTGGAGCAGAGCCAATTGATCTTCTAAGTTTCTATAAAAAGCTTATCAGCTTTATTGACTGACAGGACAGGTCTAATCCTCAGGGAAGGAAGATGCTCAGAGTCCCACTGGTAACATTCATGCTGTGTGCATGTCCTGCAAGCACTCAAAAAGCCCATCCTTTCTGGGTGCTTGGGAAAAAGTAAAAATACACCGTGAAATTTTTCAGTTGCCAGGGCAGGTTATTTCTAGTAGGCTATTTTATCTTTTGTTAACATTGTTTTGTTTTGTTTTCCTTACAGTATTCACCAGGACCCTACATTTCCTGTTTCCCCCAGCTCCAAAGCGGGACTCAGTTCAGCTTAGTCAGGCAGTCAAGAGAATAGTTATGGGAGGGAGATAACTGAGATGGAGCTGCCCATTTTAACAAAGGATGAATCATGTTAATTGACTAGGAGGATTTTTTTTTCTGTGAAATTTGACAAAAACAAACTGTTCTTGTCTTCAAACTTATCGAGAGAAAAATATTACTACATGTTCAGCAGCCACAAAGGACACCTGCAGCTTAAACAAGTAATATCCATATCCAATGCCAGCATTACATATACAATAACAAGTATCAGTATAAGAATGCAGAAAAAGGAATAGCAAAATCGTCATTTAAGATTCAGTTCATTTCAAACTGCCAAAAAGGAGAATTGAAAGTGAACCGCAATTCATCGATTTATTTGAGCCTTCAGATAAGACCTGCTGCATATGGGACCAAAAAGAAACAAGAGGATGCAGTCCCTGGGATTACTGGAGTTGTTCTCTCCCATTCCTGTCCTAAAACTGTTAAGCAAATCATAAACAAACTCTTAGATGGAGCCTCGAGGAGGAGGGCATCATACCTTGCAACAGAGTAATGAAGTGAAGGATGTTATTCCCTGAAAGCCCTATTACCTGCAAAATGGAGCACGTTCGCTTTGGCACAGCCCTCCACAGTAGGGATCAAGTTCCACAGAAAAAGAAACCTGAGGTTTTTAAGTGTTAGCAAGTACAAGCATTTATTTTTGCCCGTCTGCCCGTTGGAAGAACAGAGCCCAAGCCCCTTACACAGGTGGTAAACAAGCTCTAAAACCAAACGCCTGGTAAACATGCAAGGGACTGACTTCCCTATCCCAGAAAGGGCATACAAGGAGCTGTGCGCAGAAATACACCAGAGCCAAAGCCTCCCCACCAGCTTTACCTAGAAGGATGACTTCTCTAGCAAGGGGAGATCTTCCCGATTGACATCAAGCACCTGATGCTGTTAATAAAGGGTTAATAAAGAAAAACTGCACTGGAACCTGGCAGGGAGGTTAAACAGGGCCCAATAACCCCCGGGCACAAGCTGGAGCCCAGGAAACTGGTCTTCAAGCAATGGGAGCGGCGTATCTGGTGACCTGAAACCATGCTAAATTTGGCTTCCAAAATAGCACAAGTAGAGGGGTGGTGGCTGATCTTACAGGATTAGAGGCAATTCATCAGTCATCTGAGTTTGGGGGCAGTAAAAGGCCAAAGGAGGCTGAGTGTGGTCACATGTGGTGTTTCAAACCTTTGCACTGTTTGTTTGCTCTACCAGGTATGACTAACCAGGCACTGTGGGCCTGTATTTTACGAGTTATCTCACTCGGGCATGCCCTGAAACACAAGCTTACTGAAACACGAGCTACCCAAACCCAGCAGCAATACACAGAAACAAAACAGAGCAAGAACCACATGATACTACCAGAGCACTTCATAAAATGCCAGGCTAAAATGCAGGTAATCATCTGTTTCATTGACTTTTACTCCTTTTCAATACCCGAAAATGGTCTGCTATTTTTTTTTTCATGCATTAAAAATAAAGTTATTTTCTTGGTTTCACAGAGAACTCCTAATTTATAAAACAATTCTATTCTATAAACTATTTTCTAAGTTATATAAACACTGAAAAAAATGAGATATTCAATGGAGATGCTGTTACCGTAAAACAGCAGCTATTATGGGCAGGTCTTGCAGCACTATCACAACACTAAAAGACAGAAGCAAGGAAATGTTTAAAGAAAATTATACAAATTATACAAGACAAAAATGGTGAGGAAGGAAAGACAATGCTTTCAGTACTGCAAATACAAATCTTTATCATCATTATTTATCCAGGAATAAACTCACAAGGAACACAACTCCCTGGATGCTGTATGATGTATTATATGCTTCCTTACTGTGAAGATGAACTGGGAATTACCTTGGGTTTGTTATTTTACACAAAAAAGCACTTCAAGGAGGCAGCTACACTGGCAGCCAGAAATAGGCTGGAGGAACAAGAACGCCCCACTGAGAAGCGCTGAACTTCAGCAGCTTCTGTGTTTGCTGCAGTCAATTTGATTGCAAGTAGAGCAAGACGCAGTGGGACATCTTTTCTCCACATCACAGCCTGGAAACGCAGCAGCTGGCAATATGGCTATGTTTAGGAAATAAGAAGGATTAGGCAGCTACAAGCACTGATCATACAAGACTGTGTACATCATCATTATACTTCAAATGTTTTCCTGTCTCAAGGGCTGGCTCATTAAAAATCCCGGTTTCGCAGGTTGGTCTTAACTCAGACAACACCACTAAAACGTATTTTCTTCATAGTCCTCTTCTCCTTCCACTTTTCATGGCTCATTACTGTCTTGTTTCTTTTTTTGTTATGTTTTATTTTTAAATGGTTGGGAGAGAGGGAATCAACTGTCTTAACTAGCCAACTACAGCTTACCGAAAATCTTCCACTTGCATAAACTAGGCTATAGTGGGTCAGCCCAAAGGAAAGGACATGGGGGTAATTTGTAAGACCTCTACAAGCGTGACATGAGGCATGGGGGTACATATCTCAAAAGCGCAGTTCAGTCCTTCCATTGTATGTTTAGGGAGTTCTTAGAGAGCTTAATAAAATAGCGTCAGTCATAAAACACAAAGGCAGGATCACATCAGCTATACTTAGGAAGCAATATAAGATGCATCTTAAGGTTCCTTTTAAATGCACACAGACACACACAAGCACAAAATCTGTATAACCAGCTGAAACAGCCCCTGTCATCTGCAGTTTAAAGCGGCTTTGAACACGAGTCTTTCCCACTGCACGAGGTCCGCAGCCAACACCACGGCACAGAATATTGTCCCTGGCATTTCTCTTTGTAGAAGCCATTTTTCATTGCTGAGCTGAATTTAATCTGTGGATCAAAATAACTTTTCTGACCATCATTCAAAAAAAGAAAAGGGGGGGAGGCAAAAGAAAGACCCAGCTACCACGAGCTACCGCATCTTCCCGACTTGCTGCAGGAGGGTTTCACACATGCGGGCGGCAGAGAAAGACCCGAGAACAGACCCCGATGGGAGGCAGGACAGCGGCGCCGGCGCCCAGGTGACTCCGCAGCGCCCCAGGCCCCGCTAGCAGGGATCAATGAGCTCCTTATCTGCCCCCACTTCCCTGGGCCGCATTCCCTGCCCGCTTGCAGTGCGCAGAGCAAGAGCATCCAACTAAAATAAACAACCGCCGCCCCCAGCAATCCCACACGGCTTCCCCACCTCCAGGTTTGGCCCTTGATTCAGGGAAGTTGGTTTCTTTCTCACAACCCCCAGGGAAAGGACATCGCGGAACATGTCAACACGTATTCCATGCATTACTGTATCCCTCTGGGGTTAAATAAAACACTATAGCAGCCTGAAATTCCTCAGTGTCTTTGCTTAGCCACGAACGTTTCCATGAGAAAAGCGTGCGTATTAATTTCTCATTCTCATGCGCACACAGAAATCCCCCTCATCTGACACAACAGGATCCCACTTAGTTAACGCTGTGATGCAAGAGCTATTATGAAGTCCGTATCTTGTACAGAATTCACAGCTATTCATGCTAAAATCTTAAGTCCCAACTTCCTCTCCTTAGAAGCTTTTAAATCTCTGTATATTTTTCACATTTTTCTATGGTTAAGCACTGGCTCCTCCACACTCTTGAAGCAGCCACCCCAGAACAGAACAGGGAAACTGGATAACAGGTTTTTTTTAAGGCCACATTTGTATTTTACTTTAAACTTGCTGTGTTAAAAAAAAAAAAAAATCAGACTAGAGCTCCCCCAAAGCTGGGCTGTTTAACCACATAATGTAATACAGCAAAAGGGCAAGACCTATAATATTTCATCCCTCTTCAGTATTTCTCTCCTCAGCCTGTCTCAGGCAGTCTGCAGATGCGGCAATCTAATTTTATTCACATAAGAGAAACAGAAGTGAATTTTAGTTTAGTGTGCTAAGCTTTAAAGAACGTACAATGACCAATTCATTTTGGCTTTGCATGGCAATAAATATGTGAAAGAATTAAGATGTAACCAACAGTATTTGCTAACATGGATCTTACACTATGGACTGTAGCCACCAACCTGCAGGTACTACAAATTTGCTTCTCTAACATACAGCACTCTATAGCAAAATGCTGCGAAGGTATGTTTAAAAGGTATAATTCTGTTTTGCTTCAACAGGCCCACATTCTTCTATTTTATTTCTCATTACCTCATTGCTACAAAATCCCTTCTTTCCCAATATTTTACTTTATATGACTGTACAAAGATATTGCTGCGTTTGATTAGAAAGCAAACCGACTATACTGGGAATTACTAGGCTCTAAGCCATCTAATCACAAACCCAATTCACAGAATTAATGCGACAATAAAGTCTTTACAAGTGACTAATCACAAAGTTGAAAGTAGAAGGAAAATTGTCTTTTGCTACCAATTGCAATTTTCTGAATATTTTCCACAAATAGAGCAAAAAGTTTCAGAGAGCATTTGGTTTCAATTTTACTTTTGAAATTATAAAAATTGGCTCTGGGGTATAAATTAGTATTATTGCTAGAACATTATTATATTTTTCTAAATTATACTCTAGTAAAACGTTACTATACAATGCAAGTTTTGCAAATACTCTCATTTTCACTCAGTAAGCTTTTCATCCAAGATCCACAGCATGGATTTCCATATCTACAGAACCATGTACATCAGAGAAGAATAAATCTGTCTTTATTATTATTATTGCATAATCATACAAACACAGATATCCATGAAAACAAGCTGAATGTCCAGCTTGCTTTCGAAAAGAAAAGAAGAGAAGAGAAGAGAAGAGAAAAGAAGAGAAGAGAAAAGAAGAGAAGAGAAAAGAAGAGAAGAGAAAAGAAGAGAAGAGAAAAGAAGAGAAGAGAAAAGAAGAGAAGAGAAAAGAAGAGAAGAGAAAAGAAGAGAAGAGAAAAGAAAAGAAAAAAGAAAATCAGCATATCATTGCTCACTCCCTTCAATTATTTTCCTTGTGTCCAACAGTATTTCATGGCTCTTTATCAGAAGATCTCAAGTCTTTAGAGCCTATCTTTTCTTTAACCTCTTCCTGATCAATAAAGCATGACACAAAACATACCCGAAAAGCTAAGGTGCTCTTTGCTTATACCACACATTAAAGAATGATTCCTGACCCTCTTTGGGAATCCTCTGTTTCAAGCTTCATCTGGACAGTCAGGTTCCCTACCTCAGCTGAGGGTTGTTCTCCTCTCCCAGGCCGCCTACTCTCCAGTACATTTTGCTTCCCTTGCCAGAGGCACCCGGAGTTGGTTGGTCTCTAACTTACCACACAAACAGAAACAAGTCCGGTCACGGTGACACTCAGGCTCTTGTGCTGACCCAGAAAATGAACCCTCTGTTCAGGCAGCCTTGGTGAGACACTAACTCTACACTACCCATACAAAGGATATGAGCATTAATACTACCAACAGCATCACCTTTCTTGACTCAGTGCAATACAAGGCTGCTCTAAACACCTGGATCTAAGTGTACAACATCTTTCAGATACTGCTAGTATTAAGGCAGATGTCACAGCATATCGATTCCTAAAGTAGTTTAAGGACATGCAGTGTAAGGAACTGCTTGGCCACCATAAAATACTGCACATATACCTTTTCTCCCCCTTAACAAATGTAATCAATCTCCATTTTGTTTCAATGGCAATTTAAATAAACTCTCTAAAGAACCATCCTGGGCTGTGAAAAAGTAAAATTATACACACAAGCCAAAGGGCTGGGGAAAAAAAAAATAGAAAATGTAAACCCTTTTTTTCCACGGAACCTCTTTTTCTCAGTTTTCCACATATTCTTCTAGATGATTTTACTCTGCATAACTTTGGACCACTCTATTATCCATCCTACGCTCTTACACTCTCTGCCCTGTAATTTTGCTTTGTCTCACAACATACTGTTTCATGCTCCTGGGGATTTCGCGGGTTCTTTTTTTTAAATGTTTTTCTACATTCTTCCTTCACTCCATGGATGTTTATTTCCCAAAATACTGCAACCATTTTCCAGTGAGCAGGATCCATTGGGCAGTCTTTCCTCCCACTCTCTTTCTTTGAAGGATGGGTTATCGGGCTTGCTGCTCTCATTTCTCACTCCTGCTGGCACATCCCAGGGAAGGCTATTAGTGAGCAGCCAGGGAAGGACCACAAAGGAAAGGCAGGAAAACGAAGACCAGATGCTGCCAGAGGTTGAAATAGCAGAAAGCGACTTCCTGTCTAGAAACCAGAAAAAAACAGGGAAATTCCAGATTTTTGGTGAAATGTGAGATAACAGTGTATCAGACTGACTTTTAATACTATTTGAAAATATACAGTTTTCCCTGTTCTAATAATGCTTTCAGAGAAATTTCAAAAATTCTTCTGTTTAGAGATAGTGAGAGAAAAACACAGCAATATAGAACAATATGATTCAATAAAATAATTAAAGCCTCTGTTCTAACACACATTCATAAGGAACACAGTTCTGACTATGTGGGCAACATCAGTGCATTTGTGCCATGCAGAAATAAAGACATGCGATTTCCCCATTACTACCCATGCCAAAATGTGTATTCAGAAAATAAATAAATAAAGAACAGGGTTGGTCAGTTCTGGTACGAACCGGGAGCTATAAACAAACAGCTTCCAGGAAAACCAAGAACAAATCCCTGCAATTCTCACACTGTTAATGTGCAGATCTCCAGCTATAGGAACTCCTCCAGTACAGCTTGGACTGCACTTATGTGCAATGGTTTTTGCGTTAGGTGGATTTCCCTGTTCCCGGAAGAAAGCAGGAGGATCAGCCAGATTGGAGTGTGCTGAGCAGAGGGGGAGGGATGCAAGGAATGAAGGCAGTTATCAAGGCATTTGTAAGTAGGGAGCTCTTGGAACAACATTAGAGTTGAGGGTCATGGGAAACAGAAGCTTTTGCTCACCCTCCTTCCTGGCAGTTTTCTGCACTTGGGCAGTAAAGTGTCTGGTAAGAGCAGAAGAGGGAGGGGAGAAAAGTAAAGGAAAATGAAAGGTGTATATTTAGCTCATTAAAAAAAAAAGAAAAGAAAAAGAAATACTACCACTTTTCTTTAAAGGAAATGAAACACTTTCCATAAGGAATTCCTTAAGGTCTTAGATCTCAGGCACACACCGCTTGATTAGATGCCTTTGATCAGGCCACTAGCGTCACAGCCGATGGCTTGTGCACACAATAGTGTTATTTTCACAAACACGGATGCACACTCACACACAGATGCGAGTAACACTTGGTTCAGAGTCAAACATGCACTTCCAGACCCCGAGGACAGAACTGAGCCCCCAAGCAGGCAACGCTTTATCTCCTGAAGTTAGTGCCCCTGAACGTCTTCACCGAACTCGGCCCGAAGATGCTTCTTGCACCTGGGCAGTTCCACCGCTCTGATTCATTATTTCTCACTGCTCAGGAAGAACAGATATAAAACATCAGCTTAATTTAGAAAACTGCCTTAATATAGTAGTTAAAATCCTCTTTTGCCTTTCAAATATGGAAATATGCAAGGTATTCAGAATATGGAGAGATGAGAGTCATGAAAGCACCTACGAGACTTGTGATATGCTTTTGAGGATTAAAACTAAATCGCTCACTGTACACAAAACTCGAAAAACTGTTACCAAAGTATACATATTTTCACAAGGGTAAAACCACATAAAACATTAAATTATGAGACACACAACTGGAGATCTCTGTTTCACCACATCAGCTGCCGGAATCAAGTGCTCCAAAGGAATTTGGCATTAACTTTAATTTGCATGTGACATTATTTCTTTAACAGGTCTGAAATACTTTTTGTATCCTACATACTTTCCAGTTTTATTCCACTCAGCTAGAGAGAGCAAGTAAGAAATACTGCAAAAATTAGTAACCAGATTAAGTTTCTCTCTATATACAGAACTATTTCAAGGAAGATGCTCTTCATATTTTTTTCATATATTTAGAAAAAATATATATATTCGTATTTATTTTACTAAAACATAAATTAACTTTGTAGACAAAATAAGGACCTCACCTTTCACTACCATTTATTTTTATTAATTCAAATAACTTCTAAGAAGGACCAACTCAGCTTCAACATGTTTCACTTACCACTTTTTTTTTTCCTCCAGCTTTTAAAACTTGGAATTTTGTTCTACTTTCCTGTCACTAGAAGATTTAGGAATACATGACAACATCCTTTCCTTATCTTCCTAGTGGAGTGATATCCTTTAATTCATAATCTTGGCATCCATTAGTACTAGTACTGTTTATATTACGGCATGTGTAATGAGTTCTGAATTGACTGCGATCACCCAGGAATGAGATCTTGTCTTATAACTTCTATTACAATAGACGGTTTTATTGCTTAATGCTCAGACTCAGAAAAAAAAAATCAAAATTTAGGAATTAGAAAAACAACAACAAAGGAACAAAACCAGAAGTACCAGAAATATACACCACTTCATCAATCCCTGCTAGCTCTGCATTTCAACATGATGCCAAGATATTTTCTCAAACCCATCCTCAAACACCCAAGGGAGGTACTAAGAAACACAACAAGAGTACGGAACAGTAGGAACATCTTTCTTACAGAAATTAAAACATGCATTAGAAATTTTCATCCTGAGAAGGACCGCTGGGGAGTCACACGTAAGAGTTCTACGAAGTCGCACCCGCTACAGAAATGGTGACTGGCTCTCCCAAAGCCAAAACAAAAGGGTATCTAATAAAGCCGGCAAAAAGCCAGCTCTAAACAAACACAGGAGATACTTTTTTTCATGAAACGTGCAATAAAATCACACAACTCCCTGTCACCGGATGCTGGGGGTATTAAAAATTTATGTGGGTTCAAGAAAGGCCTGGACAAGTTCACAGAAGCAAACTCCATTGAGAGCTATTAAAGACATAACCTCCTGCTCAGGAAATCTTCAAGGCACAAATTGCTGGAGGCAGCGGAAATATCACTCCTCTCTTGCCTGTTCTTATACGCTACCCTGGGCCTTCGGTATTGTGCATGAGGGAAAAAATACAACCTGCTCAGCACAGCACTTAGTCATCTCTGGAAACAGGACATAAGGCCAGATAAACCCTGGGCCTGGCCCAGCGTGGTCATTCGCATGCTTTCTGCAGCAAGAGCTTGAGTGCTTCAGGACACCATCAGCTGATGGTCACCAGCTACCAGGGGAGGTCACCGCATGCTACCGAGCTGCCACAGCGGCGTCTTTGAGAACTCTTAGTCCTTCCACACTTGGCACTTAAACGGGCCTATGATCTTCACCATTTCCTAACTCAGCTCTTAGCACAAGGGTGGCCACAAAGTCAGCAGCTTATTCAGTCCGTGCTTTCTGCCCAGAGCTCAGTATTCCTCTCCCCTCTTCTCCTCCCACTGTTGCTTCCTACATACCGTCCATCACCCGTCACAAATACAGAATTATCTCAGCCTCTGTACTAGCCAAGTCTACAAAGACACTGAAGTGTTTCTATGGAATATGCAATGTCATTGCCCTACTTCCCAGCAGGAGACGTGAAAGCATGACGACTGGAGGCCACAGAGTGACCTGGTAAGGAGGCAGGTCCACCCACGGGTCTCTACACCCATTACTCCAGATGTCCTTCCCTTTAAATGTTCCCTTCAAGCCAGAACCAGTTATGTCTGATTAAGACACTCATAAACTTAAATTTAATGTTTAACCATATAGTTCAGGACTGCGTTTTTGCCCAATGCCTGCAGAACTTCCCTGACGTCATTTGAAGACCTTAGCAAAAGGCGGCTTCCCTCCTGGAAGAAGCTGCGCTGCGAGGAAAGGCTCCTCGTTTGGGGGTGGCCGCGTCTCCATGTCCGTGTGCTCTCCTCGCCCTTTTCCCAACAAAAAACTGCTGAGAGGAATTGTGGATTCCACTGCAGCCCAGCAGTGCTTAACGTAGCAGCTCCCTTTCTCCTCTGTTTAACACAAAGGGAGCATGAAATGCGTAATTCCCTGGAAACCAGAACCCAGGAAACCTCAGCAAGATTAAAAACAAACAAATTGATGCATTTCTGAAATCATCAATTCTTTCGCCAAGAGAACTGGAATTCTCTCTAGGGAAGAAAAAAAAAGGTTTGGTTACTCTAGCAAACAACATCTCTTGCTTGCAACAAGTGATACAAACCGAAGAGCACACAAATGGTTGCCTAGATTTTGGAGGCTGCCCTTTTTCTCCCCAGTCTGTAACCCCTCCTTTAGTTAGTGATATGCCAGTAAAATGGAGCATTTCTTCTTTTTTATGAGCATGTGAAATACTTAATCGCAACAAACAGTCCTTTCAATGCTCACTGTGTATCTCCTGTAACCCTGTTCCACCTTCAGTCAAGCACGTAAGTAAATAAGAATCAATGAACAGCCCATGAACTCTGCTTTACACCAGGGACTGCAGGAGTAGCCAAGTAAAACACCCTCTTCCTAAAACGTTAATGCTACGTTTCTTCACATAAGTAAAAAGAAAGCATTAAAGTATCAGCTGAAAGAGCAGAAAAGTGTTAACACAAAACAGGGAGAAAATTTGATGCCTTTAAAATATTTATTTTTTAAATCTTTTTATTCAAAATTATAGCAACTAATAAATGGATGACTTTACACATACCTTTGTGTCTAATCTCCAGGAAAATACATAGTCCTTCCAAAGGAACTATTCTATCTTTTAAATGGTCTATTTTTTCTGAATTAAGGCTCCTCTACTTTATACACTGTCAAGACAGACCATAATGACTCCTGTTGACTGTGTCATAGTTCGTGTATTAAGGGCTGTGGTTCTCTGCCTACCTGAACAAACAATATAACAAAATATCTCTTATCAAGACGCTTATTCTCAAAGACAGGCTACATGCTGCTAAATCCTTTTACAAGCACCTTTCAATACGAGACAATACTCCCAGCATCCACTTAATACAGACAAGAATTAAGAACACCGATACAAATCAGAGCTATCTCAGTGCAAGATGGTCACACTCGCTGCACTCCAACACAGCCACAGAGCCAGTAAGTTTAAGAATCATATCCCCGAGCCAAATATAGAAATTAATCTTGTGTGTTCCGCTGTCAGTTTTCATAAAGGCTTGATTAAACAAAAAATCACTGTGGAATATTATTTATAACTTAGGCACACATTGTCCTTAAGATCAGTGCAAGAAGCAGTAATTCATAAATATGAAAGAATTACTTTGGAAAAAAAGAAATCACAAGTAATCTCATTAAACTTTATTTGCGTATTGGTTTTGGAGGCAACCAAAGCATATTCACACTACTAAGAAAAAGCATAAACCAAGGAAACAAAAACCTCAGAGTGACATCCCCAAATTCTCAAATAACATTCAGGTTGACATTTTTTCCCCCCCTTTTTTTCTCTACTTTCAACAAGAAAAATAAAACTTTCTTCCCCTAAAGAAAATACAAAGTTCAATTAAAAATACAAAATCTTCCAACTTAGCAGCAAATTATTAATAAAATTAAGAATCCCTTTAGAATGGAATTTTCCAGTGGCTACGAGAATACAGCTGCTAGCTTTACTAGCTCTGGCATCCAAGATGCTCTTTCCATCCCTCCTGTTCTGGGAACCCTAAAGAACCCTAAAGAATTTTTTTTCATGTTTTCTGACTAATCTGAAATCCCAAAAGTTTTCTTGACCCCACACCACCCTTTCAACTTCCATTTATAAATGCCAGCTGTAATTTTCCCTAGAATTTTTCTCTACTATTTCTGGAAACATATATATATATATATATATACACACACACATATATAAATCCAGAAGTTCTCCAATAGATAAAGGGGACAAAATAGGTTTTCTAGACTTCAGTTATCTCACCTTCCAAAACTGTTACTGCTTAGACAGCAGCTATTCACACTAACCTCTCTTTATTTCCTCATGTGAATGCACATTTTGCAGATGCAGGAACCTGCACTTCTGAAACATTCAGTTCAGCAGAAATTTACGAGAATTATGAGTGCAAGTAGTCAGATGCCTCACACTACACAGACAAACAACTCCAGAATCACTTTGCTCAATTTTGTTCCTTTCAGCATTTTCAGACAGTGATCAAGTCACCCTATACTCAAGCTTTTGTTAAGCTATCAAAAGAGGAAAAAAAATAAGAGGAAAAAAAATCTGGAAATAGGGTTGGAAAGTGGGTGTCAACACTGAGTAATACATTTTCCTGCTGATGGCAGTGTTCATAATCGGCTTTTATGATTTATCTTGTTGAAGATCAGGAAAAGGATCTCATAATACTAAACGACACGGAAATACAAAAACAGAGAAAAACATGAAAAGCAGAGAAAAAAAACCACCTCAATTATATTCATGCAGTGATGGGATTTACGTTAGCTTTAATATTCTGAGATGATCTTCAAGTCACTGTAGACAGCTCTTTCAATATGTCAACTCAATGATCAGCACTAGGCAAAACTGTCAAGGTTTATTATGGGAAGAGAGCACAGACCCAGAAAATATCATTATTTGATTATATATAACCTTGAATACTGCATGAGGTCTCTTGCCAACCCTCTCAAAAAAGGACATGGTCATCACAGAAAAGGCACAAAGAAGCTGACAAGGAACAATCAGAGGTTCAGATAAAGTAATTTAAAAGTAGAATCCAACTAGACTAGACCTTTTCAAAGAAACTATGAAAAAGGAAAACTATGAAAAAGGAAAAACAACTTCAAGAAACATGGCGAAAGATGTGACTATGATCTTAAAAAACAGCAACACAGACGATGGATATAAGCAATCATTATTATTTCTCATCGAACAGAAGTACCATCATCACTTCAGCAAATGCAATAACCGAGCAGCAGCTCTCAGCCAAGCAGAGGAAAGGGAAGAAGTTTTGCCCGTGAGGTGCGTTTAAATCATGGAACTGCCCAAAATACTTCACAATCCACCGAGAAAGATGGCTTCAAAGCAGATTTGGCAAAACCAGCCCTGAAAAAGGGGCTATTTGAGGATATTTAGGGGCACTTGAGGGAAAACCTACCACAAGTACTTATCTCCTCATCTGGTGTATTTTGGAAGCTCAGTATTTGAACGTGGGCTACCAGCTGACCAGCTCTGTCCTGAAGGCACTTCTCAAAACTACAGCAATGCTGACACATCTCTAAAGGATAACAGCCTCCCAAGAACTGAAACTGGAAGTTCACTAACAATAGGATACTGGCTGAACTAATTACTTTCACAGGGAAACAATCATGTTTTGCTGAAACTGAGTAACTGTTGTGTGTTAACTTTTTTTTTTTCTTTTTTTTTTTTTTAATTTCATAGTCTTGATGTCCTTATTGAACAAGAAAGTAGCTGTTGGAGAAAAAAAAAATCCATATGGCAGCCCTGGAATTCCAAAATAAGGGAAAAATAATAATAGTAATAAATGTCCCTGCTCCCTCCCCCTAAAAATTCCCACTCCTAAAAATTTTTCAGTAGGAACAACTAAAATACTTACATTGAAATAAAGAATTAATTGAGCGTCAATGTTCATCTTGAAATAGAAAACATTTTTTTTTTGAAGATGAAAACAGTAGTATGAAAAAATTTATAATATCAACAAGGTGGCTTATTAGAAGTGTAATATAGAAGGACAAGGAGCCTAACATTTTTTTTTGGAAGTTCAACTGCATTTCTGTGCAAATCTGAATAATTTCTTTGACTGCATCACAAAAATTGCTCAACTGCACTGTTACATTCTCAAAAAAAAAAGTACTAGAGACTAATCATTGATTTTAAGTTCTCCCTCCTACCTTTAAAAAATGGTATAAAAGGGCAACATTTTAAAGACAGTAGTTACGCCATTTATACATACTTACACATTATTTAAACTAAAGCCATCTATAGACACTGACATGCAAGTCAAATCCCTGTAATGTCCCCTTAACAAAACACTCAACACAGATACACCCAGCGAAAGACAGGCCATACCAAATTACTGTTTCTGTAGATGAAGACAGGCAAAAGTGAGGGAAGATGAACCCCCAAAGCCAAAGGCCTTTTCTCTTCTTGGCTTCATCTTTCACCAATAAGACAGTGCGGGGGGCAAGAGCAGGCAACCAGTTAGTGGAATTTTCATATACACCAAGAATCCACATGTGGGATTTGATACTCCAGCTCCAGCACTGCACACCCAGGGGCTCAGGCCCGCATACCCCATCCCGATTCACCACACTGAGCCCTTTCTCCCACCTCCTGAAGGAGGTAAATATAAAAATAAATAAACGAAGACTAAAGCAAAATAATCTCCCCTGAATATGCTGGAAAGTGCCGTTTTAATTTATAAAGGACAAGAGAAATGTTTCTCATCTCACGAAATTCCTTTGGGTACATTAAATGTTCAAGAAAATATTGCAAGATTGATGCTCTTGAAGTCACAAGGTTTATGGAAGACTAATTTCTCATGGAAAACAAATTTAAGATCTTTTGAGTGTCAATAAGAACAAGAATAGTGTTATACAGTTAGTATAATGCATATTTTACTGCCGAATGATTTCAGAAATTAGGAAACTCTCAGAAAGCTGGTTAAAAGAAAAAAAAAAAGTAACTTGCAATTTTTTTGTAAATCTGGAATGATTACCACTCCCAGCTGGGACCCTCTCGGGACAAGCTGCATAACAGTGGAAGAAGTGAATCAACACACAATGATTCAAATCACTGCCGTATACTGTGGCAGTGTAAATATAATAAAAATAATATTTTAACCTGTTGTATTTCAACTGCATGAAGAAGACAGTAGATGGGAGAAGGAGTATGAAGTATGACATGACATACAAGAATAGAAAAAAAAATCGGCACTGGTTCTCCAGCTAAAAAAAAAAACAAGTGAAACAGAACTAAAAGAAGTGAATTATATTAGGACTAAATAACCAGGGAATCTCAGGGCTAAATTCATTTGGACCAGAGATCTCAACTAGAAACAGTCTCTTGGAGGGATAAGAAGAAGAAAGGGAAGGCAGAAAGGAGAAAAATCTCATATTTTTCACTTCTCTATCAAAAATAAACAAAGAAACACTAAGCAAATGGCTTAAACATGGATTTAATGGTTTCAAACCTGCAATCTATGGACAAATGAAAGGTGCCAAAGCAAACGATCTGAGCTTTTTTCTTCACAGAAAAAAATGAGCTGCATCATCCCAGCTAGGGCTGAGAGAACAGTGTTATCAAGAAGCTACACAAGAAGAAAAGACAAGTTTAAGCACACACTCAGAAGTCTTTCATTAATTTATCAGGAAATCTCTCATCATACAAAGTTAGACTAAGTAAACAGGAAATGTATCCCTCTTCAAAAAAAATGAAATATTTTGAATTTCACATTTGGCCTTAGGATCCTGGACAGCAGGAAGACACAGCAGCTCTATACTCACATTGCAAAAAGGCAACCACACTGACTGCATTTGTGAGAAAGTTTAATGAAGCCTAATTATCAGCCTTACATTTCTGTCCATAGCTCTTTGTTTGAGGACCCACTTAAGGGATTTTAAATCATCTGTTTACTTCCAGATTAACCCAGTCATGGTAGGAGATGACTATACAATATAGGTGTATGAACCACGAGAATTTTAAAATGCTCGAAGTACTTCAGATAATTAATATCTCAACAGACTAACAAGTTCAGCTTGCTTTCCTAGCATTAAAAAACCTTTCAAAAATGCTATCTTTACATACTTGTAGCATAGTAACTTAAACTGTGCATATTTATTTAGTTTCTGTATGTACAGGAATAAAGATAATATTACCATCTTCAACTGTTTGACTTTGTTTCAATGCACATTTGCACATGTGTATGTAAACACTCAAAAATAAACCAGCCAACCTAGTATTCAAAACCAGAGGGGAAGGGGAAGGAGGAAAAAAAAAAATCACACAACTTATTACAGCAAAACATTTCACTTCTAAATCACGTAACGATAATTCCTTAGTAATGTGAGCACCAGAAGGAATCATTCAAAGCTTCATTTAAAAGCATTTGGAAACTTGATGACCATTAGATTAATTGGAAGATGTCTAGATGTCTTCAGGGTTAATTCTTCACAGTTTTCAAGATTACTCACAGACACACACATATAGACATATATATATATATATTCAAGCAATGGGTAGTACCTGAAAAAATGTCTTTTTAAGACCAGAGAGAACCAATCTGATCACTAAACACAATTAACAGAAATTTCAGGACTTTAAGTACTTAAAGTTCAACAGGCAAAACTGAATTGATTGAATGCTAGAAAAAATAAAATAAACAATTTAAGAATTTCCAGCAATAAAAGGTCCATCACAACCCTGAAGAAATGTCTTACTAACTGAACAGTTATATGTTTTTAATCTTAATTTGTACAGACAGCACTTGGATCTTCACATGCCTTATTCTGTTGGATAGAGAAACTTTCCATTAAACTTCTTTTACTGTTCCAAATAAATCTGTAACTTTTTCTTTGAATTAAGCAGCTGTCAAAAAATCTGCTTTACGGTTCTTATGTTTTCAGGGGAGCTTGAGCATTTTCATAAATTTTCTCTGTCTCTCTGCGATTTTTCAGCAACCTCCCAAAACAGGAGGCGAAGGTCTGGACTCCTGCAACGGTCACCACCAAATACAGCTAATATTCCTACAACCTCCACCCTATACATGCAGGATTGTACAATACTGCTGGCATCCGTCAGCCTGCAGGCTTCTGTTCAGCTTATTAACTGCACCGATCTCCCTCCTCCAAAAACAAAGTCCACTTTGATGTAGCCCGTAGGCAGCCCCTGCAAAATCCCAAGTTAACTTTGGCTGCAGTCGGGTGTGCAGTTAAGCAGTCGCTGCCAACATCCACCAACGCCAAGTCCTGCCCCTGTCCTGTCCCTGTCCCCCAGGGATGCCAGCGTGCAGGGTCACTCGCGCCCAGGCTGCCCTGTGCTCTGCCAGCACGAGCACTTCCAAGCCCCATAATGAACCAAGCCAAACTGGCAGAGATGAAACACGACTCAAAGATGAAGATTAGTGCAGTTCCCCAGTCCAGCACAGTGTCCAGCTGCACAAACAGCAATACTAGCACCATTTACGGGACAAGCAAGGGGTGGAAATAAGGGCTAAGAGTGGCAGAAGAGGAAAGGGCTGCTCCAGGGGGTCCTGCTTGTTTGATTAGCAACAGAGTTGGCTCAAAATTACACATCAAAATGTGGCTCGAATAGATGCCCTCTAGTAACCTCTCTTGATCACAAACCCTGGGAGAACTACAGCAAAACTGAGCTATTCTCTGCTATTTGCAGAGGATGGCAGAGACACTCAGGGGCTAGAAGAGAGCAGAGCAGGATTCAGAATTACTGCTCAGTCACATTCTGACATCCAGCAGGCACCACCTAGGACCACAGTTCTGAAGGGAAAAATAATAATAAATAATAATAATAATAATAATAATAATAATAATAATAATAATAATAATAATAATGTCCCCAATCACCTGACGAAATAAGAGGCCTCACCACTTCCTCATTCCTACCTGGGTATTTTTGTTACCTAGCAGGGGACTGGCCTAGATTATGAAAGGTAAGTCCTTTGGGAAAGGTCTGATATGGGAAAGGTCTGATAAAACAACCCGACTTGCAATGTAAATAATTGCATGTAAATGCAATTAAATGCAATTAAAAGCAAACACACACAAAAAATCTGTAACAAAAGTCCTACATTTCAAACAGTCAGAACCTGTGTAACTAAGGGAACCTGGTGTTGAATATGTATACGGAGAAATCCCAAACATACACCAGAAGTTACCTTGCACCTGCACCTTAGCTGCAGGAAGAACAACTCTATGAAGGACATCAAGGTTAACTGGAGGAATAAACATCTGAAGAAATAATATAGAGACGTAAATAATGGAATAGAGGGGGAAAGGGATCAATATCCAGGGCAAATGCTTATGTTATATTCAAAGCATACCTGCATGGAGGTGTATTTTTAAAAGCTAAGACAAACAGGTTTTATATTAAAGCTAGAGGAATTCCAACAGCTGAGTGTGCTGCCCGGTGACTTCTGCAGGCTCTCGTGAAGTCTATACACTGGTCAGTCACAAGACAGTTTCAGCCCAATTCAGGGCATTTTCCAAATACAGTCATACTTGGAAAATGAATATTTTGTGCCAAAGCTGATGTAGAAATTTACTAAAGAAAAAAGCATTTTGCCTATAAAAGTCAAAGGCGAACACAAATAACAAGGCCAACGAGCAGTAAAGATAGCACAGAAACAGACACAGCCCAGAGATTCAAGTATGATCCAAAACTGAAATTCATATTCAACTTCAATTTGTATTGATCTTAACACTATCAGAATGAAAAAAAAAGCAAGAGAAATTCCTGCAAAGGAGTACATACTGCACTCAATATGCAAAATAATCACACCATCATATTAATACAAAGATAAGCTTAGTATTCAAGATTTTTAAATCAATCAAATGAAGCTGTATTCTAAGACAAGATAGCAAATATATGCCCATATTTAAGAAACAAAGGTAACAATCCAACAAGCATGGTTCATTAGTTCAACCTCAAAAACATACAATTAATTAGAACACTCTTTGAGGACCAAATAAAGTCTTGGAAATAGATGGAAATGGGGTAAAAGTCAGCACATGTTTACTAAATGCAAACTGGACCAGCCAGGGGAAATTCATTGCCTTTTCTGAAAAAGATACTACAAACAGCACCACCAGCAGAAAAACCAGGAGAGATCTAACTGGCCAAGAGGAAAGCACATGGCACCAGGACAACAGAAGTTAATTATTAAGGTGGAGACAACAAGAACCTATTGAGAAGCTATAAAGACCAGGAAGCAACTGGAAAAAGGCTTTGCTGCAAATGCCCCACCAGAGGAACGTCATTATTGGAGATTATTCATGCAGTGACATTGGGAAAAATCTCCTTAATATCTCCACCCTGACTTTGATGCCAACTTGACACAAAGCAGGAAGCTATTAGCCACGCAGAATGTTGGATGCATGTTTAAGAAAAGCGGTGAAAGATGGAATAGAAAAAAAGGGGTAAAAATAAATTTGACAATCGGATGAGTTTGAAAACAAGGGGTTTGTTTTTTTAATACTGTAAGTTGCAGTTTCCTAAGTCTGAACAGTGTGAAAGAATGAAAAATTCTACTAGACAGGGGAAGAAAAAAACACCTAAGTGAAAAAAATGCAAAACAGAGGCATACAAAAGAACTGATGCAAGATGTATTAAGAGTATGGCATGCAGTAGAAAGAAGAAACATGTTAATGAGTGCCCAGTATCCCATGGAAGTCAACTTAATGACCTAGGAGGATAACTTTAGTTAAAGGTCTCCAAGAATTATAGGAAGAATTAAAAGGTAGGGTTTGTTATATGACACATCAGGTTGTGTGTGTGACACATCAGGTTAAACATTTTATATATTTAAGCATACTCCCTAACAGAGGAGGTAGATTTAATTTCCATCCCTGACATCACTGAACAGCACAGGAATAATGATCCTTCCTGAAGTGTTTGCCTCCCAATGTAACTAGGACCTAAGCAGACAGAAGAATATAGGTATTGCAGTTCCTACTTCTTTTAGGCATCCAAAATCAGCATAATTTAGATGACCTGACCTTCAGCAGAAGTATATGGAAAGTTACCTGTAAAAATATACAGTTTATAGGTATCAAAAGAATAAGGAGGCATTTAAATGAGCTGGGAGAAAACAAGAAAATTCATGAAGATGCAGTCAGTTATCTCACTCTAAGGAATTTTTCAGTTTTCTACTCTAAGAGGTCTATTTTTCATTTATATACCGAGGACTATACATTTGCAGACAGACACTACAATGCCCATCTAATGCAAACCTTTCTCACATAAGCAACTTGTCAAAGATGAAATATCATTCGTGGAGCCAGATATACCACATTTATAGCACACTGCTGCACCTTGCATCCTGCTTTGAATATTAAGCTAAAAGAAGGTAAGACTTCTGAAGGCATGAGAATTTCCATACTCTTTTCCCATGCCTGAATTATACTAACAAAATACCAGCATAATAAGAACACGTTGCTTAAGTCTTTCATGTCCTGCAAAAGACAACTTTGCATAATTGTGACAGAGAACAGATTTAAGTTGATAACTCGTAACTGATCTGAAAACTTATACAATAATACAGTTCCGAGCACATAAGGTACTGCGAAAAGTATTATCCTTCTAATGAAAGCCATTTGCACTTCTCAGAATGCAAACTGAAGGTTATATGACTGCCTAATAATACTTCAGTCTCATATTAATAAGGAGGAGGTGAAGTTATCTTTTTCACAAGTATTGTATCTACTTTACTGCTACTGTTTGTAAAATCCTGACTTTTTTCAGCTTACACAATAAATTTGAGCAATTCAAAGGACTACATAGCCAGGGAAAGATTACAAACAATGATTCCAATTAAGTGCTGCCCTCAGAACATGATGACCAAAGATCAAACTTTCTTACAATTTTTATCTTACTTCTTTTTCCCGTATTTTTTTCTTCTATACACCTGAATATTTACAGTAAATTCAGAGCGGCTTAGAAAAGCAATATGAAAATGACCCAGAAAACAGAGAAACTTTTATGCAAGATGAGAACAACTTGTTCAGGCTAGCGAAAGGACATGACTATTCCCTAGGCGAATCATGGTTAACAACCATGTAGAAGATTTGAGTGAAATAAAAAGGAGTAAAAACAATTTAAAATTTTCAGATTAAATGTATTTTTAATGAGTAACTCAAATCTGCAAGCTCCAAGGTTCTAAGACAGCCTTCCAGCAAGAATAGTAAAGATAAAAACTGCTTTTAAAATGGATTTTGACAAGGAGGGATTCTATGATATGACATTAGCAGGAGACTGGATTTTGCAGCAAAAGAAACCTATGATACCCTGAATACCTCGTTCTTCCATATTCAGAAGTATTTATGACGAGAGCTTTGAGACTGTAAGAAAATATGCATATAAAGGGAATGGCATTACACTGTTTTACATATTATTTCAGTGGAAAGGGGAATTATCAAAACATGGGTACTGAATTATTTACTCTTATAGAAAATTGCAAGCTGCTGTAGCACTTCCGACCACAAAGCCCCGAGAGATCTCTACAAGTTCAGTGACCACAGCATCACATTTTCCATTGTAATAAAGACAATATTCATGGAGTAGATGGTTTCTTATTAATAGAATTCATTTATCTTGTTCATAGCAAATGAAGCACATAGTAGTCAAAAAGCCAACTAGACTATTAAGAAACAGATTGAATTTGACCTCTTCAGAAGACACTTTAAAAGTTTGAAAATTCTAGTTTAAAGTAAATTGCAAAATATTATCTTAAAGTAGAGGCACCGTTTCAAATGGCATGTGAAATTCAATTATTTCTTTGTTCACTTGACATTATCCACCTGCAAAATGTCTTTGAAGAATATTTGTTTCAACATTAAGGCGCCAGAACACCCATGTTGTGTTGTTCAGGGACTTCATTAACACAGTATTCATTAATGATAGCACAGGAATTCACTTGTGGTGGTTCTTGGTTCAAAATGAAACACTGTATGACGGACAGAAAATACTTTCCCCAACCACTTCATGCTAGTATGTTTTTTCTCCCATAAATATTATGTTAAAGATAATGCTATACAGACTGAAGTTGCTTCAGAAACCAGAGGCAGTAATTAAACTCCTTCTCTGGCCACGAATTAGCTTATCATTGCTATCTTTGCATGAAAGTCTGAAGACTGTTAAAACTGTTTTTGAAAATTGCATGTATAATGTATAAGTAAGAGAAACACCAGCAGGAGTTGAGCAGAAATAATACAACAGTGAAGTGGCAGATGACTTTGAAACTTTAATGAATATGCCCAAGGTTCAACTTCCTTTTAGTTGGAAATTTTCCAATATGCGGAAAGGCAAAAGAGTTAGGCATTTCTGTATGACATAACTTGAAAAATTTGTGTTTGAAAATTGATTGCTTTTTTTTATTTTTTTTAAGGCAATATTTCCAAAATTCTCAAGAAGAAGCTGTACTTTAGTAACTCCATGTTTGCCATCATAGCATTGCATATGGAGTATTAAGATTTGGTGGTTTTAATTTAAGTCTATATTAATAAAAGAGAATGGGAGTTACCAAAATTCAGCAGTTATAACTCAACTCACTTCTGCTCCAGTTGGAATCTGGAAAAGTCATTTTAAAAGATACAATCACATGAAGACATGTGAGACCCAGTTATATGGGAAAACGCATCTTCCCAAAAAGGATACAAAGTTTTTTTTGCATGAAAAAATAATCCCAAGAGAGATAACAAAACCACCAGTTCTTACTGTTGTAATTCAGCCTTTATTTTTTTCTTCCAGAAAGCTAACCTCCACAAGTAAGGCCAAGTTTGTCACTGTACTATTACTGTTAGGGTTATGACAGAAGGAAGCAGCTTGGAGACAAAGCCTTTTCTGCATGAAATTTATATGAAAACTTGAAAACTTAGCAAAAACAAACAAACAAACAAACAAGCAAACAAAAACACACAACCAGTCCTATGGGGAGAAAAATGGCACTTCCATCTTGGGCCTGTTTCTTAAGGTGTTAAATAGTAAAATAAAACAAAAGGTACTAATTCTGCTAGTAAAAATAAGCACTGTTAGTAACTATGTTTTCTTAGAGGCATCTCCTAAACATTATTTATATTATGACACAGTTCTTCATTATTGTTTACAACATAGTACAATGCTTTAACAGGCTTATCAACATAAATCAACTGAAAAAAATGAGGGAGGGAGATTTCACCCATTTAATCCCAAACTAGTGCATAAACTTGTAGCTACAGCAGAAATTAAAATGGAAAGAGAAAAAGGAGGCCTCAAAAATCAGATGGAAAAACTGAAGGCTTCTGCACAGCAACAAGCCAGGAGCTCACCTGCACATCATGCTTATTATTTTTTTGGATTGTTTAATACATTATTCACTATCTTTGGCTGAACGGCAGCCTATTATAGACACTAAAACCATACGGTTCTCTTTCTATTTTCTACATGAACTAAAAACCTCACAGACTAAGTTCCTCCCTCCACATAAGGGGAGAAATTACAAAGTATAATATAGACAAAGACTGAGTACAGGAGAAAAAAGGCTTGATGTTTCCACTGAAAATGAGATGGAATCAAAGGAAAGGAAAATTTTCAATTCTGATTCAGGGGTGCAGTATATCTATTTTAAGCACATGTCTGAATAGTATGTTACGTGCCTGAAGAATTTACCAAAACAAGAAAGTTACCTAATAACCAAGAAGGCCAGTTGTACCAGAAAGGGACTGTCCCCTCCAGAAAGTTTTTTTTCCCAACTTGCCAACTAATGAACATTAAGGAAACCCTCCTCCAGAGGCATCACAGGGTACTGTTGATCCTACTTAATTGTGCTGACACATAAGCAATGAAATCCCTACAGAAAGATAACTTTCTAAGATAACAGAAACATCCATTATATGCAGACCAGGGCCCTTTTCAAGTGAGACCAATTCACATAGCACCTGAAATCATTAAACAAACCAACCAAACAAAAAAGACCTCAACAGGGGTTGTAGGACAAGGCCCCAGGACAAGCTGAACTAAGCATCGCATACCCATGGGATCCCACCTAACCCAACGGGACTCTACATCCTATATTCTTCCCTCAAAAATCTTTCGTGCCTTGAAAGAGCAGAAACCAGGGCAAGAATGTCTTAGGAAAAGCTGCTAGTTCAAGTTCAATCCTAGCAATACCAACTCTTACATACAGCACTCACAGAACTCAAACTTGGATTCCCAAGAATTAATGTTGCTGAACCACATTTAAATAAGGTGTAACCTTAACCTGGGACTACTGCAACAGTGGAGCTTCAAGATGTTTACATTCTGCATTAAGTACATTGGTTCTAGCTGCAAATTATGTGGAATCTCTTGTTAGGTAATTTTAAACATTACATTTTTATAGCTATTTCAGTAGATAATAGCAAATATTCTGAAACTTTCAATATAAAAGTTTTATTTCATCTTGAAAAACTGCACACATACTGGAGTTTCCCATAATATCTTACATTTAGACAAAGTAAAAGGTGATAGCATCTACAAAGTGTGTTACATCAAACTCTCCCTCCTATAGGTGCTCAGGAAAGAATATGTTCCACAATCCATTTCAGCTGAAGCTCTGCAGCAGTTTTAATCTTTTCCCTAATAGAAATGACCCTCCGAAGTGACATGTAAATGAAAAATCCTAGAACATCTAAAGAGATAATATATAGTAAATAAAGCTTGCTGGTCTCCAGGGCTTACAGCAGGTTATTACATTTTCAAGGAACAAATCACTAAGGTCGATCACTGAAATTAACTACATATTCCACTGACTGAATTTTCAAATTAAAAAGGCCTGTATAACCTTATTTTTCACTCATTTTTAAAGCTGAGCTGGAGTGGAAGCACTCAGAAGTCCTCCTCTTTACTTTAGGAAACAAACTCCTGCTTCTTGTCAACACAGACGCATACACACCTTACACTACCTTCACCAGTCTGTACAGTATATCAGAAATTTCTCCAGTTACTCTAATATTGGGTCATTGGCAGTGGTCTTTGGGAGGTACAGGCTCAAAACTAAGGGGCTGAAAATGAACATGACATGAAGAAGACAAATATCTTTCTACAACATAGCAGAACTTAGTCACTGAAGGTTTAAGGACGGCACTGCACACAGCATTTTAAAAGTTCTACATAGGATAATAATAGGCATCACATCAAACAAAATAATGCCTGTAATGAAACCTTTTAAAATTCAGAATTAGCAGGGTGAGTATTAATTACTTGGGACAGAAGCATTGCTTGTCCTTCTAAAAGAAGGGTGGAGTTGTTGAACGTGTGTATACACAGACTAAGTGAGGACCTGCAGGTCGTCCTTACGAAGATAACGCGATTACTCACTCGAGAAGCTGCCCACATTACTCCTGGGGAACAACATTCGTTGTACAGCTGCCTCTGACAACCTGAGAGGAAAGGATCCTGTTCATGCTTGATTTCGTTGGCAACAAAAAAACAGTCGATTTTGAGTGCTAGTCCAGGTCAAAACTGGTTTCTCCAGGACACCCTAACCTGCCGCTACTGTTTGCGTATGCCATCTCACTGAACAGACCCAGGCGTGAAGCAATGTTAGAAGCTTTTGCTAAACTTTAAGTAAAACTTTTACCTTAACTTCATGTCTTAAACTTTTTACTACTTTAAACAAGGTTAAATGTCCTGGGCATTGGAACGTTATATTCTTCTCTCTGGAAAGAAAAATGTGCCAATCAAGCTTTTGTTGTGCCCACATGCATTTTTTTTCTCTACCAGCTATCATCTCAGACTCTGCAAGCACTGGTTATCGCACAGAACCTTACTGAAATTGATGTAAACTTGCAAAAAATGTAAGACTTGTACCGTCCATTCCCTAAAATAGACATGTCCAAAAACATTCGGACTTGCACAGAAAGTCTCAAAGAGCCCTTAGCTCTTTTATGTGGAGACACCACCACACGCAAAGTGTTTAGAGAGACGCACACACATGAGCGCAGTTCGTGTCCAACCCAAGTATCGGCCAAGCAGGAGTTCCCAGTTTGAGCTCCTGCTCCTCGGAAAGAGCAAAGCTTGGGGTTTGGAGGCCAGGTTAGTGTCAGGGAGGTTCAGTGCTTCGCTGAGTTAGGGCTTGTACTAATACCCGATCCATGTTTTCACAAGAGCGACGCTGCTGCCCTTCAGTCTTGTGAAGACTGGCATGACACGCCAACACGGTGGGTATCTTGAAGGACTCTTTAAAGCGGTGATTTAAAGAGGGGATTTTAAAGAGGATTTCCTTGAACACTTCACTGATGTTCAGTGATGCAAGAAGCGACCAAGAAGCCACATGTGCCACCCCCTGCTCTCCCGGGCACCAGGTAGGAGCCACTGGGATCAAGTTAAGGACAAGCAGGAGGCGGCAGGAGTGGAGGCCAGGAGGGTGAGCTAAGTGAGGCGGGCAGCTCTTCGCTTTCCCCTTACACTCCTCAGCGAGCACGGGCCACATCCGCACGCTCGGAGAAGCTCCGAGAGTCCCGCGTGCATCCCTGAGAACACCAAAGTGCCCAGCCTCATCCTGGGGACCCTCTGAAAGAAAATTCGAGCTATTCCGATAAAACTGGGTAGAGAAACAAGGGCGGGTGGAAGCTCTGTGCGCACAACCCCCTTCAGCGCCCTGCCTCGCCCGCTCGCCACAGGCAGCCCCGTCCCCGGGGGACCCCGCGGCGCCTCCCGCCGCCCCCGCGCCGGGCAGGGAAGGGGCGGCCGGGGCCCCTTTCCCGCGGGCCGCCGGCAGGGGAGCCCTTTCCCGGCGCCCATTCAAACAAAAGGAGCCCCCGCTGCGGCCCCGGCGCCGCCGCCCCGCACTCACTGCGCAGCGCGCCGATGAGGAGGCTGCCGTCCTTGATGAGCTCCTTGATGAACTTGTTGGTCCTCTCCAGCTCGATCTCGTGGCACTTGAGGCGCTCCCTGAAGTCCGGGCTGTCCAAGTAGGAGTCGCTGAACTCCAGCGTGGGCAGCCCCATGGCAGCGGCTCCCGCGGAGCAGCCCCCGACCCCCCGCCTCCTCCTCCTCCTCCGTCCTCCGCCCGGCCCTTCCGCGCTGCGGCCGCTGTCACCCAACTACATGCTGGCCGCGGGGCTCCGCGGGCTTCCAGCGCCAGCCGCTCCGCCGCTTCCGGCACCTCTCCGCCTTCCTCCCTCCCCGCCTTCCCTTCGCCATGGCCCGCCCCTCGCTCCACGCTGCCCTCCGGCGGTGGCGGGGCCCGGGGAGGCGGCCCGGGGGGCCTCCCCGGGCCCCGCCGCCGCCCCTCCGTGTCCTGGAAACGCGCGGTCGCGTTTGTCTCCTGCGTCACCAAATTACATTTGTGCTTTTCCCTCTGTTTTCCACCAGCACATTCCCAAAATAACATGTCGTTAGCCCCGAACACACGTTGTATTTTATTCCAGAGAAATCATCCTGGTGAGCCAAATGATTCGCTTCGCGCTCTGTAATGTTCTCGTCTTCAGAAGCTCCGTAACCGCATCGCTTCTTTTGGTATCAAGATGGAAACATTAATGAGGCCAGTCCTGAGCGGCAAAGTTTACCAAGAACTTCCCTCCAGCCCAGCATCCTCCCTCCAAATAACTGACCGTTTTCCCTTTAACCAGTTCCATATGTTTCTTCAAATAATCCCCATTTTCCTCTACTGAACTGAGAATTTCCCCCGCTCGCACTATATCAAATAAAACTCCAGTTAGTTCTCATGCTCTCCCTTTTTCTCAGTTAAAAAAAAAAAAAAAAAAAAAAGGAAAGAAACAAAAAAAAAGCCCACATTTTTATTGAAGATAGATGAGTTAGGAACTTTGTTCCATTAAACTATATATGATCAGATATCAGATGTAAACCCAGCCCTATATTATTTTCCGTTGGCAAAGAAAAGGTTTACAGAAACCTGTGACTTTAATTAGCATTTATGGCTGCACCTGGAGGAGGATCTGGTAAATGAGTTCTTTGGCACACCTACAGAGAGGTGAACTACAAAAACGGGCTGATGGAAAGATAAGGCTCAGTCTGTGGTTTGTGTCAGCGTTAGGGATAGCCCTGTAACTTCTGGCTTTTTTAAACAAACAAAGTGTCTGAAAATATGTTTGAGAAATGTAAAAGCTCCATGCAAAAATCAATTGTATTTCTGTGTTTATTTTTTTTCCTGAGAATAACCTAATAAGGTCCCTGCCTGAAATACAAAGTTTCAGGACTTCAAAAGATGAGCGAGACCAGGCAGGAGCCTAAATGAAGTATCAAAATAGCTTTTTTCTTTCTTTTTCTTTTCTTTTCTTTTCTTTCTTTTTGGAATACCAAAATAAATGTTTTTTGTTCACTTCTATATTTGCTATTATAAGCTCATCCTAAAATCTTATGATGTCAGATCAATTACTGTAGATTTCTCCTTCATCTTCTTAAATATAAGTACTAAGCTACCGTAGTGAATATTGGTCCTGCCCTGGCTCTGGAGTATCCCTGGGGCATATTCCTATCACAGTCCTATTGGGAGCAGAGAGGAGAGGTGTGTATAGGCACTCCTTACTGCAGTGTATATTTCTGTGGGAAAAGGGACTATACATGTGGTCCCCAGTGTATTGGGCTCTACCTTGCTCTGTTAGAAGATGTTGGTTTAAGTATTAGGGCAGATAAGGATCTACAAAGGAATAGTTTAGAATAGACACCCAACCAACTTATTTTTGGATATTTCTTCTGTAATATATATTATGGGAAAATTCGTTATAGAGCCATGTGGCCTAACTCTGTCCTCTGAAAGCTGCTGCTTTCCCTTGAAAGTGTAGTGTAAGATTATAAGCCAGAGAATGTGAAGACACAAATGTTTCTGCATGTACTTGAACTATTCAAGAGTACAAGTTAAGTTATATAACTTATACAGCATAGGAAATATTAATAGCATAGCTTTTTGCACGCAGTTGTTTGCAGAGTGTTAGATTTTGTTATAACTTTTCTAAATATGTGCTTTTATCTGCTTTCCTCTTGGCTTCTTCGTGAGAATTGTCAAGATTCCCAGTAACTTGCTAGGAGAAATGCTATTAAAAGTTTTCTGTTTCTCCTTATTAAATTAAGTTTCTAGATGCTAGGTTTATATTGGCTAACAGCAATACATTCTAAATAAATGAATTGAAAACAAATAAAAATGAACTAAGGAAATAAGTCAAAGTTTCATAATTCCTTTCATGTATGAACTGAAAGTTATACTACTTGCTGTCTCTGAAATACAATATCCATGTTTTTAACTGAGATAGCTGCCAAATTCAATTTATTTATTTATTTACAGTAAGTTAACAATACCAGTGGAGGAGGATAATTAGCTAGAATTGTTAATTAGAAGTCAAAGCCTGTAATTTAGTGTGCACTGACTCATGTTATCCTGAGACACAGGTCTCAGCCCAAAGAGCTACTCACATGGACATGCCTATCACTTTCTCAGATTAATAATATTTTCTGAAAAATCTCCAGTCTTTTTATATAAGGAGTAATTCCAAGTAGTGTGGGAATATTTTAAGAAGCAAAGGTCAAAGGCTAATTAAAAAAAATCTTTAACAACTATTCTGCTGTATCTGACTAAACTTGGTTATTTCTCTGTTGGATCTGCATATCCCTGGCTGTGGATCTGCCTTCTTGTGTACTCAGTGACATTTAGCTGCAGAGGTAAGTGCATAGAACCAAATAAGTCTGAGGTCCTAAATCCTAAAGGAATTATTTATTCTAAAGGGATAAAGATATGATACAAATGATCGAGCAGATGAAGGCTACCCAGCTATATGTGGCAGCTGAAAAAATTACAGCGAGCAACGTAATGAGGACTCATCATGTTTCATTTATTTATCTTAGTAGGTAAATCATTTGCCTACAAAGGGAGAAAGCTAGATGCTGAGTTCCTGCAATCTCAACTCAGAGCATCCAGTCTTTTGAAGATGAAACTTCAGACAGCTCCTTACTTGACATTTCATACTGGTAGTTTTCGGGAGCTCCACTCAGTCTGAAAAGACTTTGGATCACTTTTTTATGGTGTCTTTATGCCCGTAGCCTTTAGTTTTCACTCTGAAAGCAAAGCACCTGAGTGTTAGCATCTCAATGCAAATTTAATCCATGTATTCTTTGCTGGGACTCTGTTGACAACTATTGTGCATATTATCCTGTAATTAGTTTACATACTTTACTGTGGTTTGTTGGATGTATCCAGCAGGGATACATCCGGCTGGGAGTATACAGCAGATCTTCAAAATATCATCAACAAGATGAAAAGTAAGAAACTATTTCATATCCATGGTCTAGTTCCATAGGTGGATGCCATCCTTGCTAGCTGCGTCGCTGGTGTCACTTTGGCTGAACGTGACAGGAGAAAGAGGGTATAGCCGCATGTGAGCACATTTTGATTCTCACCCTCAGTCAACCAGCTCTGAATTTGCGTCAAATGAGAACTGAATTGTCATGTAGAGTTAGATGAACTAAGAGATAAGGAATATACAGCTCAGTGCTATGCTAATATATTTACACTATGTTTGGTCTTGAAGGTGATTTCTCTGGTTAGTATTGACCATGTGGACATGCTCAGTGGTAAAAACAGAAGATCTCTGAGGAAAGGTCTTCCACTTCCAAGGTGACCTTGGAAAGTCAATGCGGGCGGGCAGAAGGGGTGCCAAAGCAAACTGATCAGGAGATAGAAAATGCACAGACACGTCTGCTGTCTTCTCTCTTTCATGGTCCTCTGTTGTACACAACCTAGCATCTGCAGGTTGCATTGGCAGTCGTCCTGTGAAGCACTAACAGACTTCAGTAGATGATAACTGGTAGAGAGGGTCACATAAAGTCTTTGCTGTTTTTTGGTGTTCGGCAGCAGAAACTGATCTGTGAATACAAGGCAGTAAGATGGCATAATTTTCTTTAGCTAGTAGAATAACATTATTGGCAGGTTCATAAAACTTTTAAAGGAATAATCTTTATTAATTCCTAACTAATCATCATACTTAGCTATAAGTAAATTTAAAATAGCATTTGAAACCTACATTATACTTAGTTCAAGGGAACGGAAGAGTATTTTATCCTTAAGAATCTCTGCCTGTCAGTAAGATATGTAACACAGGTCAGCTGGAGAAAGCTTCTGGGTATGTGGCATTAGTTGATACCTAGGGGAAGATTTAAGTCTTCAGCATTCAGAGTTGTCCAGCACCTAATTTACCTTTGTATTGGCTCAGCAGACAATTGGACAGAAGATAAGGGAGTCTTTTTGTCATGTGGTAGTTTTTTTGGTAGCTGTGGGACTTGTGAAGTTAGCCCTAGCAGAGCAAGCATCACAAACAGGCTGATTCCAGCAGCAGCTCTCAGGAGCGGCATTTGCGGCAAGAGGGGTCTGCCCGTTGCTAACACGGCCCTGTCCGAACAGGACACAACTGAAAGGCCTGTTCAGGGCAAGGCTCGTGAGCTGCTCGACAGCCATAAGGCAATGAAAGCGTTTCGCTCAGTAAGAGGCAGGATGGATTTATCTCAAAGATAAATCTGGACTTGGCCAAGTTAAACATTGTTGTAGAACTGTTGGATGAAACATGAACTAGCGATTTACCAAAAGCTGTCTCATACTTTAATTACAGGAAATGTAGCTAGAAAGCAATGCAATTCAAATTTGAGAAAATGCCTTACAATCAAGTGCCATTTTTGAAAAAAAAATTAAGTATTTTTCATCCTTTGATCTAAAAACACTTTTACAAAGTAGATAAGCTAGAAACTAAATCAATAATTTATTTACCTGGATGCCTTTGTAGCTCTCAGTGATATTGCTGTGTAAATGACCTGTATTTACCCCACATAAGCATGGTTTTATGTTGGAATGTTTAATAAAGTTACTACATCAAGGCTTCCGGAGAATAAAGAAATGGCTTAATTAAACCAAACAGAACCCAAATTCATTGCATTGTTTTGGTCACACAACGTACAGAGAAATCTGCATGGTGGGGTAAATGCTGCATTTACAACCTTTCTGAATTCCAGGCACGCTGAGGTATTTGAATAGCTTGAATAATGGGTTTTGCTGTAGAGCTTAATTTAAAACTGTATGGTGCTGATGATTTAGGTTCCTAGGACTATGGGTTAAGTAGTTTGGGACAGATCCAAATAGAGACGTAAACAGAATTCAAAAACCTAAATCACAAGCTGCAAAATAGAAAACAGTCACTCCCATTGCTCAGTTTGTAAGTGCTTCATTTTTTTTATGTAAAAATTTCCTTAAACTGTACTTCTGCACATGCTGTAAAATGCCTGCGTCTTGACAGGGCTAAGGACTTGTGGGCTTCATTCATCCTTGAATTCTGATGAATCCAGGAAGAGGATATTCTTTGCAGCTACAAGACAAAGTAATTTCTGTGAGTAATAAGTAAAGCCAATGAAGATATGTTCTAGTTCTGCTTTCCTCTAAAACATATAACCTAGTCATGTACATGAACAGTACAAGAGGAATGTGGAGCTTCTAAAAGGTGTCCAGCATAGGGCCACGAAGATGATTAAGGGACTGGAGCATCTATCGTATGAGGAAAGACTAAGCGAGCTGGGCCTGTTTAGTCTAGAGAACAGAAGATTGAGAGGAGATCCAGTCACTCTGAATAAGTACCTTAGGAGTGAATGTAGGGAGGATGGGGACAAACTCTTCTTGGTGGTGGCCAGAGATAGGACAAGCGGTAATGCGTGCAAGTTGAAACACAGGAAGCTCCATCCTGATGTGAGGAAGAACTTCTTTTCTGCAAGGGTGACAGAGCCTTGGAACAGGCTGCCCAGAGAGGTTGTGGAGTCTCCTCTGGAGATCTTCCAAACCCACCTGGATGCCACCCTGTGCCACGTGCTCTGGGTGTCCCTGCTGGAGCAGGGGAAGTTGGACTAGATGATCTCTAGAGGTCCCTTCCAACCTCAACCATCCTGTGATTCTGTGATCAACACTGTGGAGTCACAGTCGTAGGATGAAAGACAGATTACAACTCTGGGTGTCAAGGGTCGTTTAAGAACGAAATATATACCATGAAATCCATTTTTCTTCTTACAGACAGGGCAACTGGGACAAATTGATGGGTCAGAAGCAAGTTACTTCCATAAACTTGTCTACACCTGAAAGCTCACTGAAATACCTATCATAGAATAACAGTTACACTTTGAGGATTTACACTAAAATAATTATACTAGAATAAATCAGAGGCAACTACTTTAGAAAATTTTCAACTGCTTAAAAGATATAAAATGCAATGTTAAATTTCCCAATAATATTTTAACTAAACATATTTTTTGTTTATCTGGACATTTTGGGTTTTAGCGATCTCTTTTTTTTTCCCCTTCTATTTCCTGTATAATTAATAGATGCTATGTGGTGGGGTTTTCCCATCTTTTCTGAAATAGATGGGTTACAGTATCGTTTCCAAGAAATGGAAGAGTATTCTGCCAAAAAGTAGGAAAGTACTTCTTGTTTTAGTATGGAAAATAAAATAGTAAGTGAATTCTGTTTTTCATGGCTACATCTATGAATGCACAATAGATTGAACAAGGAAAATGTGCACTTTCTTTGAACTCTATCCTCTTCTCAACAGTGTTTCATTTTTTTATTTAATTCATAATGTTTTCATTACATTGAGGAAACAACAGGATAGCTCTCCTGTAGTATAATAGCTATGTTTCCATGTAGTACAGGATAACTTGTTTTATTTGAGTTAAAATCCTGTTTATTTTTATTCCTTAAAAAAACTGCACATTTTTATTTTAACTGATTATTGTAGTGCCAGTTTTATAGGATATACATCCAGAAATGTATTGATGGTCATGTGAAATGCAATACAACCTATTTAAAAATAAACAATTCACATATCTAAAAACATGAAGTTAGGCTATTTCTCAGACAATATTACCTGGTGATAATTATCTTCATATAGCTCACAGAGACTCAGAATGGGAAATTAGAAGTTTTGGCATTAAGTTCAGTGTGATGTAAAACAATTCACTTTCATATCAGTAATTTACAAAATGAATAATCACTCCATGATCATGGCATATCTGAGAGAAGAGGAGAGAAGATGCCTGTTTAAATCTGTCCCCAGCCTGTGGCACATGAGGTTCACAAAACTATCCAAAGTTTCTTACATCACAGGAATTTAAACTGGGGCAGGTTGCTGCTAGTCCATTTTGAAAGTCACTGTAGAGTGAAGACAGCTGCCTTAAGCAACATACACTCCTAATCTGGAATTCCCAAGTAAAATTAGAGATTAATAAAGATGATTTATTTCCTTGCTCTCCCTACATAGAATTGGAGAAGAAAATACTAACCAAACATTTATTGCATAATTTATCTGTTTTATGACACTCCTTTACTTCCTTCTCTTCCATGGATATTTCACACAGTATACATCCCCTTAAAATGTAGAAATTTAAAGCTAAAGAGGTCAAAGGAAGAACACTGATTTCCCTTTCTAAGGTTCTGCATACCCCTGACAAAGATCTCAATGGCCCCTTCATGTTTTTTTGTAAAGATATTCTCCCAGTCTCTTTAAGGGGTGCCTTAAGGCACAATGCTACTGAAAAGCTGCTCCGTCTAGATTTGGCAGTTAATAACATTTCTTCTTATTCTCCTCCCAGTGGCAACAATTGATTATTGTCCTTTTTCTGATGTTTATACGATGTCTCTCCTCCATCTTTTTTTTTCTAGACTACAGAAACTCACTTCCTTTTGTTCGTTTTTTCCAAATGTTATGCTTTTCTAAAACAAACAAAAAAACCCACAAAACTCTTTTTTTGCTCTTATCAATACTCTATCTCATTTCTTGCTAGACATGACTCCTAAAAAGGACAGAGAATTTCACGTAAGAACTCTCTGAAACTGAATCTGTAGGAATGGTTCTCATTTCCAGTATCTAAACCAAGTGGTCCTATAGAGGGAAGAGGGGAAGAGACTACTTTTTAAAATAAAAATTGTACATGTGAGTTCAAAGGACTTAACAGGGTTACCATCCAGGTTAAAAAAAATCCACCTTTTGGGGACTCTTTTAAGAAAACAAAAAAAAACAAACAAAAATGTTAAATTTGTCAATGACATTATGGTACAATAGTCTGTAGGTGTATTGAGGAGTGATTTGTAGTTATGTTTTGGAAAAAGTGCAATAGCCTACACTAAGGTGCAAATGTGGGAACAACTATTTAAATGTAATATGTTTTACATCAGTCTTTAGGTCAGATCAGATTCACAAGCTGAACACAAAATAACAATGTTGTTGCAAAAAATGCATATTTTATAGCAGATACATTTTAAGTAAGCTCTTGGCTCGAGTACTTCTTCCTGCTTTCCATATGGTGTTTGAAGAAGTATGAGGACAGACATAAATGGACAGCAGTGATAACAATCAGAGAGCTAGAAAAAATAAGGAAATATTGAAGGAATGTAGTGTGCATAATATGCAGAGAGAATACTGAAGGGTGCTATTAGTATACTTCAAAGAGAAAAATATCTGTTTTCCATGAGCTCTTTAGATAGACAAGAAGTAATGGTTGAAATTGCAGCGTGAAAGATTCAAGTTAAATTAGAAAATAAAAAAAGTTAGGGCTAAAGATACTTAAATGTTGCAATAGTAAGTAGTAAATCATTTATTTTTAAAAGTATTATTAGTAGAGCACTTACTTAAAACTTTCCTAGAAAACTGTGTAGTCTATCCTTCTCCCGAAGCAATATCAATTATGCTTAAGGTACAACACCTCTTCAGGCTCCTCCTAGTTCTTTTTTTTTTTTTTTTCCTTTTATGATATCTCTAGGTTGCATCATCTCTCTGATCTGCCTATTGATACTTCCTAACCATTGGGATTAATCCCCAGTTTATCAGATTACCTGGAGAATAGACAATATAATTGAAATCTTAACAACATCTGCGTTCTGAGGATGTGGGACCTGGCCTATTTGCATTTTTATCTGTCTTCCAAAGGTTAAGCTTAATTAGGCCTGCTTGAAAGCCTGTTGAACTAAAGGGAAGTTCTGATTGTTTTCCAGGACTTTAATCATTTAAATTTTGTTAAACAGTTTCCTCTCTGGTGTTGTCATTCTGAAGGGAAATATTCATCAGGTAACTTGTATTTGTCCAAAGATGACTTAGGCTGTCATTTTGAGTGGAAGTCATTGGGTTAGTGGAATAAAGTTCTCTCCACTTTTTTTTTTTCTTTGTATCTAGAGCAAATGAGTGTGTTTCCTCTTCCCAAATCCTTTCTACTTTAAAGATAGGTCTTTGCCTCACTCAGTCAGGATGCTTTGAAGAAAAATGTAGTTCTGTTTTTATCATGTTTTCTGCATGTGGCTCTGATGCAAAGGAGCAGGAAGCCTCATCTGGAGGAAGTCTTGCCTTATTGAGCTTTGTGTTAAGTCCATGGTTCATGAGAAAACTGCTAGGATTTCATACAGGTAGGGAGTTCCACACAAGCAAATTGTCTCCATCTTTTAAAGATAATATTTTTAAAGCTTTAAATAAAATTTAAAAGACTGGGAAATTACAAAGCTGCATTCACATACATAACCTGAACTCTGTCCTAGTGTGCCTGTATCTAGTGGTAGAACTGTTGTTAATAGCTTTATTTTTAATTAATTTTATTTTATTCTGAACACTTGGATCCTTTAGAATAAATAACAATATATCATTGACATAGGCAACTTAAATATTTTTAATGGATCTACTTTACTAAGCTTATGCTTGAAAGTCTCTTAGAAGCTACCATACTTTGATTTCTTTTGTGCGGCCCTTGTCATGTTAGAGACTGTATTTGGAAAGTTAAACATCTTTGCTTTGATGTTATTTGTCGTAGAGGTTATTAGAAAAAAGAAAACAGTGTAGTAGGTAGTCAGGTAACACAGACAGAGATTTGCCTTCTTAGTCCTGTGAGAAGGTACTGTAATGCAAGAGAGCTGAGGCAAGTGACTTGTTCAAGGCCTTGCTGGAAGTTTGTAGCAGGGAAAGGAGCTAACTCAGATCTTCTGAGTTCAAATTCAGAATTACAGCTTCCACATCATCATTTTTCTCTCATCCAGATATGCAGTTCAGTCAAGTTAATGACTATGTGAACATGATTCTCTATTAGAGATTAGTATTAGAGTTAAATTGTATCTGAGAACAGGATATGCAGTTCTCTCTCTTAGCTGAGTAAGTACACTGATGTCATTCCCTTTAAATGGAGAGCAGGTTCTATTCTATGAAAACAGGATTGCATAAACATGCAAAAAGAACCATAATCATACAGTATGGTGATCATGAAAACATGGAAAACCAGTTTGAGGTCTGAGTGAAACAATAATGCCCATGATGAAACAGCATCCTCCAAGCAGTGGAGGGATCTTCTAACCACATAATTACGTTGTCTCAAAAGAAAGGGCAGCCTCATGGCTTCAAATTGCTGAGGCAGAGAGATGTGGCAGAGTCCAAACAGATCCAAAAAATGTGCATATGCCAGAGAAACAGTATTTCTCATGTAAAAACAAGAAGTGGCATTTGTCAGTCTGCAGTTCTTCTGCCAACAGGCTGTCATCCCATCTTTAATCCAAAGGGGAAGCCCGTCTGTGGATTCTAACAGTCATGGGAAACCCTCTGTCTGGGCTCTGGTGCTATGTGATGTGTAGCAAAAAATGTTGATTGGGAACTCTGTGGGCACATAAACTGCTGTTACAGGCCAGACTGAAGTAGGTCACATAATCATCCTGTTTAACAGGAAACTCCTACTCACTAAAGATAAGTCATTTCATATTGGGCATTTTTCATCTCCTCCCACAAACACTTTTTTGGTTAAATATCTTTATGTGGGGTATGATCTCTATCACATCACAGGTTTTGTTAGGATTCACATTTTGGATTGAAGGCCTCATATGTGGTAAAACAGAATGCCCAGTCAGCATTATCTCCACACACCTGCAGATCCCTTGCTGGTTGTTACCTGTTTTTCTCATCACATATCTTTAGATATCGCTGCTCCTCTCTACTCTTAATTTCTTTTCAGAACTGGTTCTTTAGCTTCAGCGACTTTTTTTTTTCTTCATATGGACTATGACTTATAAGGTCATTTAATTCATTTCTAAAACACTTGTAATGATAGCATCTACGTTTACTTCAAAGTCAATGTTCAATTCTCCTTAGACAAATTTAAACAACTTAGAATTCTCTGTCCAAATCTGTTTGGACGACTTGTCTACTCTCTCCTGATTCTCACTCCTCCAATTTACCTTTAGCTCTTAACTGTTTCGGTCAAGGGTTGTCTCTGTGTTGTGAGTGTGGAGAGAAGGGTTGCAAATGCTATAACAAATAAAAGCAAACAATAACCCTGGATATGGCTCATCTCTTTTGTCACATATTGCAAAACTTCTTTTTCTTCTGGAATGGATTTATTAAAACTAGTGTTCATCCCACTAAGGATGGACTTTGAACTGGTTCAAACGGCAGCTAAAATTTAAATTTTAGAAATGCTTATTTGTGTTCTCACTGGCATTCTCCATAGAAATTCTGAAGGCCAAATGGACACAAGCCACCCTTTCCCCTTCTTGAAGCTTTCTGACTGAAGAAAAAAGTCAGACTTTGTTAGGGTAAGGTGAGCAGTGGAGTGCTTAGCTGCACTAAGAGGGCAGTCTCAGGACCTTCCCAGCCCATGCTGCGGGACTCGGCTCCTTCCAAGGCACTGCTTCCCTAGCCACTCTCGGGCTCCAAGGAAACACCGATGTCACACTAGCACAAAACTAGTCCTGTGAGAAGTGAAAGTGCTGCCAGGGAAAATGAAGGAAAGTTTGACTGCTCCAATAGATTAGTTTAGGTGGAACATCCCGTTATAATAAAACATACTACCAATTACTTCCATCAAGGATAGGATAGGGGCAGATGCAGGGCTTTTTATGCCAGATGATGGTCTGGGTATGTGCAGAAAGCAAAGCTGAGATCATGAGATAACTTTTCTGAAGGAAACTTAAGCACTAATTTAGGCAAGGTTTTCAAAGACCGCATTCTAGGGCTTGTGTTACAAATTATCATACTAGACCTCTTCCTCATTTGGACCATAGAGAACCTTACTGATAAAACAAAGAAGTTCCTGCATGTAGGTGGAGCTGAGCTTTTAGGTTATGTTTCCTAAAATAGCATATAAAGGCATATCCATTTTTTATCAAGCTACTCGATGTTTCTGAAAATTAAGCTGGGTTGGGGAGTTTTTCATTCATCTTACAGAGGCACACACAATCTTTTGCCCTAATGTTTCTGAGAGTTTTAAAAAAGGTTACTTAAAACCTTTAAGGTTACTTAAAATCTTTATCCATAATTCCTTCAATACATCTGAAACCTATTTGATCATTTGATTTGGGTCATCTACTTTATTGCCTTTTCTTTTTAAGTGGAAAACATATGCTATGTTGAAAAAGAATAGATTACATGGAAAAGCAAAGTCAAGCTTTTTTTTTTTTTTTTTTTTGTCTTCTGGTCTGTGAAAAAATAAAGATTCAGTAAAAGCTTTAAAGCTGTCTCTTGAAGAAGTATGTGATTTTTATAACTCTAGGGACTATGCTTTTTATTTTGCTGTAATAATCAGACAGTACTATAAAGAATCTCTGTGCCTGAAAATAGCTTTTGTGCTGCTGATATTTTGGTAGTTAACTTCGAAATTCAGAGGTAAAAAATAATTCTGTTAAATTAGGTTCAGTGTTTCAGGTAGTTCCTTTGCTTACAGGTATTGGCACTTTCTCTTCTCCTTAAATTAAATGAGATATATAGTTCTGAAAGTGAATCAAATTGGCAAACACATATCAAATCAGCAGTGGAAAAAAAATGTAGCAAACGAATACAGAAAAAATAGCTCCCTGGGCTTGCTGTCAGCCCTAATGCAGCCCGCAAATCTGCTGGTCTTCTTTGCCATATATTGGCTCATGGTCAACCAGGTCTATTTCTGCCAAGCTGCACTCTAGCCTGTCAACACCCAGCCTGTCCTAGGGCATGGCTCTCACCCTCCCTAGGTGCAGGACTTGGCATAGCGCCTTGCTGAACTTCATGAGATTTCTCTAGGTCCTTTTCTCCAATCTTCCAAGGTTCCTCTGAAAGGCAGCACAACAACAAATCAGTTGATTCATTAAAAAAAAAAAAAAAGGAAGAAGAAGAAGAATACCACACCAAAAAATTAGGGTTTTTTGTTTGTTTGTTTTATGTAGTGCTCTTGTGACTTTTTACCATGGAAAACCAAAAAGTTGTAAGCATGTAATTAAAGCACACCATAAGGTAAACTCCTATATCTAGTAACATGCATTCCAGCTGTCTTCACTATCGAATCTTTATAGCTCTGGAAAATAAAATATTTGGGATAGCAAATGAACTTTTCACATATTTTCATTTCTTGGGTTTCCATTCAAAAGATCTGCTGATTCAGCCACCAAACCCATAATACCAAATGCTGACAGGCTAGAGTGCTGTGGTAATTGTATATAAAATTGTGGCTGTACTCTCATGATTTTTTTTTTTTTGATATCCCACTGCTATTTTTACTATAAAGAATAATTCCTACACACAAAGATATAAAATCCAGTTAAAGTGCTGTGTACTTGTACAGACTGAAAGTACAACTGAGAGTTTGGTAAAACTGTCAGTCCTTGAGCTTCCATTTACTCAGTGTATATACGGGCCATATTCACTGATTTCCCTATACTTTCCCTCTTACTTCCATGCTGAGAATGGCTGCTCTTGGATGTCCCTTACTGCCACCTTGTGTTGGGCATTTTATGTCTTTAATTATCACTTCTGTATTCTTATCTGCTTGCTATCATATAAGGTAAACTGTCTTGGACTTCATTGCTTACATGGGACGCTGCCAGGAGGTCTGACTTTGAAGAAATACAAGACTTTTTAGCTGTTTTTCAGATGTTACTCTGATTGTTACTCTGAGATCTGCATAGTTTCCCAAGTTTGTGTTTCCGGTTTACATATTTCTCCACAAGAAAGAAGTGGAGACTGCTCATTTCCTTTACTCATCTGCCACTCCAAGTGATTGGTCCTGAAGTCCGTGGTCACTGCAGTCTCTATCAGAAGTCACCTGCTGAGAAACATGTATTTTTCTCTCCTGAGAAATACAACCTCATTCCTTCAAATGAATGCACCCTTATGGGGACACAACCAAAAGCAGAGTTATTTGGTACCTTGAATGATTTTAAGTTTTTCCCTTTTATTATGTTTTATTTTAAAATAGACATTTGAAATTTTAAATAGAAATGAAGTATGTCCTGTAGCCAGGCACCTTGCTGAATCTAAGACCTCCAGTTCCAGTTATTCTTTCCTTTTTCCCCTACTGGCTGCTCCTCCTTATGTCATGGTGAGAGTCTTGTATCTGCCTTCCCTACAACTCCCTGACTTTAAGCTGAGGGGATACCCCTCATACCCCTTCTCTTAACCCATAAGTCACAAAATGCTGTTGTGAAGCCCAAATCCTCCTTTAGTCATCAGGCCTTGTTATTATGAAGCCAGGAAGCAGTCCCTTACTGCCCAGAGGACCACAGACACCAGCAGGTAGTTTGTGACGAGAGCTGACATGTTGTTAGAGGAGTAGGCTATGAGTTGCTCTGGCATGAAATGCATGTGTGGTCTAACTGAAAATAGCTTTATCTCTCTTCCTTACAGATCTTTGTGAAGGAAGATCACAAACAGTTGGATGACATCAGTTTGATATCATCAAATTGAGGGATGTGCCAGATATTCACCAGGAAATGAGGGTCTTTAATTTCCCTGAAGAAATATTGTGGTGGGGGAGACCTCTCCTGTTCCCATGTTTCCATGGATTTTGGTAAAATCTTTGCTATGCACTTATGAAGAACCAAATTTCCAAGGACGTCTGGGAGAAATGCAGTCACTCTCGGCCTGGTATTAAAGAATTTTTATCAATAATGTTAGCAACTTTAGTTGAATCATGAAATGCAGCAGGTAACTTGGTGGATTTGAGCCAGTCTCCAGTAGCAATGCTGGGTGCCAGCGTTCTTGAATCTTGACTCTCAGTCCTTCTCCCACTCCATGCAACAATGTTAGAAAGCAAAACAGTGAGAAAACATTTTTGGTGAAATCCAGAACATCTGTTCTTACATCTATCCCTGTGATGGCTAGCTGCCATACCAAATATAATGATTGCTGTATGTGCCCTATGACACATACTGTAGACATCTAATAGAACAGTGCTACCATTTAAAACGCAAAGTCCTTTGAAGCTGAAGTTAAATTTGTGTCCAATACAGGCCTTGAATTCTTTATAGGTCCTTTCTCATTCCTCTTGATCTTGTCTTTGTGGGTGTTTTTTTTTCTTTTTTTTTGGCTGTTTTTGTTTGTTTGTTTGAAGATTCCTGGAACCTAGTCTTCCTCCTGAAGTAATTTAACTGAAAATTAAGAACCAGCAAAATAAAATGCAAGCCCACTAGCCTGCCTATGAAATTTCCAAAACTAACTTTTCATTTTTTTTTCTATTTTTCATTTTTTTCAGTCTTCCTGATTTTTTTTTTTATATCCAAAATCTTAACTGTAGTCCAGTCATCTGTTTGTTCCTTTCTCAAAATAACTCCTTCTCCCCATAACACATATGCTCTCTCTCTCTCCCTCTCCCTTCCAGAAGGGTTTTATTCCATAAGGTCCTCTGTCTCTACTGGTTTGAACTCCTACCTTTATGGCAATCACATGGGTCCTCCCAAACACTCATATTCAGGTTTAAAGAAACAGTCTTTTATTATTATTCCATCAGTGTTGGGGTAGAGAGCAGATGTAAACTCTGTTATGCTTGTCAACTGCTGAAGTGACAATTCCAGTTGGCAGATGAGATAAATCAGTGCGTATTACTATCACTTATACCTCTTGTGTCATTGCTGAAAACCTAAGTGAGAGGGAGACAGAGTATCAATACGGGCTACAGTTTTCAGCAATAGGAGACATCAGTCCCTTGAGCATGCTAATTGTCCAAATGGACCTGACCAGCTCTCCAGGGACTCTACCCACACCCTCTAGGAGCTCCTTGAGCCATCAGTCCTTACTTGAACTGTACTTTAAGTGTATCTCTCTGCTGTGCTGCTTCTGGCCTTATCTTCTCAATAGACTCAGATCTGTGTTGTAGGTTGGTTGTCTCCACCCGAATGTCATCAGCACTGAGCTCTACCCACCCTGCTCAAGTGCTGCAGGACTATGCCGTGGTGAGCGCCCGTGCCCTGGTCAGCTCTGGCTCCCAACTTCTCCTCCCTTATGGAGCATCCCCATGGCAGTGAGGAGCTGGATGCAGCTCCTGCTGTGGTCTTGCCACTAGGTCCAAGGCAAACAGAGCTCAGCTGGGGTGGGTAGGAGAGCAAGATCATCCCTTTCCCTGGCAGCCTGTCATTAAGCTGCTTTAAGTGTACAGCGAGTTTACACCTGAGGTGTCTTTCTATTACTTCAATCATTTTTTTTCTTTAGCATTTAGCTTCGGAAAAACAGTTTTTCATCCAGTGCTTTGAACTTCATAGTCTCTTGTCACTTGAAGTGACTGAAAATCTATATCTAGTTTCCTGTGCTGGTGATTTAAGTGCACAGTGGAGGCATAGTTTTAAAATGTTGGCTAATCTTTACATAGAGGTTGAAGGTGACCTTAAGCAGGTTGCTCATTTAGCCAGATCACCCTGAGAGTGAAGCCTGATCCCCACCACATCAGGCATGTATACTTAATAGCCATTTGCACTCTTCCTTCTGTCATTATCATTATAGTTTTCTTTTCATTAGATCAGTATCACTCTACTTGTTTGACTGGGAATTTCCCCCAGGAATATGCCTTGCCAAAAGCAATCTTATTTCAGGACAGATTTGCATAAGAACAGGTTTTTCAGGTTCTCAGTGGTAAACTGTATGGAAATATGTAGTTTGGGAAACTTTTTTTTTTTTTTTTTTTTAGATAAAATGCAGCAAGGTCATAAACTTTTATATATATATATGTATGTATATATGTGTGTGCTTACATACATATCTATATGCTTTCACTCCACAAAATAATTAGCAGCCAGCAGTACAACTAGGGATTATAACAATCATATGGCACGTATTGGTCTTGAGCTTTTTGTCTCCTCGGAAGAAAGTGCCACTTTAAAAAAAAACTGATTGAAAGTAGGGAGGTTTGCAACTTATTAATGCCATTCCTCCTCAAACTGATGCTTTGCTATGGGTCCACATGTGGGAATTTGTGTTTAAGAAAATATGGAAATGCTGTTTAAACTGTGAATGATGCTGAGTATGTGCTCCTGACAGGGTGGCTCATCATGCAGTGGAAGATGACAGCAACATTAAACTAAGTCAAAGTACAGTTTCTAAGTTTTGTTAGAAGGCTAAAGAAATAATGCCTTCTTCCATGTCTAAATCCTGTCCCAAGGCCAGCTAGACAACACCTTCATGCACTGCTACTTTACTGTTAAGGTCTCTCCCCAGTTCTCATTCTGAGTCTGCAGAAACTCTTGTAAAAAGTTCTGTTACTCGTCTTAGAACAAACTAAAGTGCTGTAATCTGAGGAAACACTTAATCAGGGCACAGCTGCGTCTGACTGTGCTCAGTCTGTGGTAGCAACCCACTTAGAGCCTGAGCCTCCCAGGCCAGGGCATGCAGTTACACAAGCACCCTTAGCATGACTACAAGCTCCAATCAAGGCAGGTAACTGAATATCTGCACTTGAAAAGTCCAGCTCTTGCAATTGGGCATGAAACTGTGCAAGCAGATTTAGGTGTACACCTTTTAACAACAGCTCAGTAAGTGCTGTGTTTTTAGCACTTGTTTTCATTTGTGCTCACTTGAGTATCGTATTTATCCAACTCAGATTTTCAGTTCACTTTGAAGAGATACACCCAAAACTCACAGGACTATATTGAAGTGTGATATGTTTTAAGACAGGATGAGCATCTCATTTGGTTTTAATCAGCCAATTTGCAAAAAAAGATTTAACCAGATATGAATAATCTCATAAATGAAGTAAAGGACAGACAATTAAATGGTTAATAATGCTGAAATAGGCATTTTGCTCATTAAAATAAAATCTTGCAACCATTAACTTATATGCAGATAATTTTCCCCCTTGCTTAAGCAGCATTATATATTAAGTTTTAATATGCCTATATCTTTAACTGCTTAAATGTCATTTTACAGTGGTTCAGTGGCATATGCACAAAAAACAAGTACAATTTTGGAAACAGAGCACTTAATCAGATGATTGTTGCATGTGACATTTTATTTAAATATTAGTGATCTGGTATTTACATTGAATCTTCAGAGTTTATGCTAAAGTATTTATTAAGCTTTAAACATAAATACCTCTAGTATAATCAAATTACTATTTTTGATAGAAATGCCAGGGTTTTTTTTAGCGTTGTATGCACGTAAGTCAGTCCTGAAATGCCCTCTACTGGTCATAGTCAGAAAACAGTCAGGAAAACAAAGATATTGCAGGCTAGGAAAGAGATGTGATAATGTGAGTTTTATCACTCAGCACAGTTTCTGGATTTTGAAGGATTATATTTATTAAAAATATTTAAACTTTCTGATTGTCTAATGTGAAACAGTTTAAAACGAATAATCTAATTAGCACCAAATAGACTTTACAGGGGATGTTTCTAAACAAAACATTATTTTTGTACTAGAATTAAAACACTTCTGCTTGACATAACATATTCTTTTCCCACTCCAAGTCACACACTGAATTATATCACTGAGGCTAATTGTTAGATTGGAAAAAAAAAAAAAGACCAGTTTCAGCAGACTAATATTCTAAAATTGTGGCGTGAAGGGAAGCCAAATGTGTAACAAAAACAAGAATAAAGTTGTAACTAGGAGAGATTAAAGATGTTCACTACTGGTGCTTGATCAGTCAGTGTTTCCTTAACTTTCCTGTTATAGAATGTTCCTAGCATCCCTGAAGCAGAAGAGGGGATCTGAGTTACTTTGATGGATGGGCCCGGAGAGTAAAAGTTGTTAATGTGATCAGGGCACTGTGCAACAGTGAACAACTAAGTGTGGTTTGGGAGTCTGAGTACAGTGGTGGTACTCTTGCTAAGTAGCATGCAAAAGCACGGCCGTTAAAAGCTTTCTGAGCTTTATATATGTTAAAAATAGAAAGTGACTGGTATATTTGCAGTGTAAGATATTAAGGCTTCAGTGTCCTTCCTTTTAAAGTAGATAAACATATACGTACATGTATACGTACATCTTGACAGTCCTATGGATTTTTAACTGTCCTTGTTAAAATATCGGCACAGGCTAAAGATACTTTTGTAATTCTTAACATTAGAAATAGATCCTGCTTCTTTTAGGACAAAAGAGTTCAAATGCAGAAACAAATGAATAGTATTATATGGATATATTTCTGCTGTCTGTTCTTACTGGCAACCTTAACTCCAGCAAAGAATACATCTTGTTTAGCAGTATCAAGGTTTGGCAAACCAGTAGAATTATCACATTTTTAAATACATCATTGTTTTTAGTTTTTCTGATATGTGGAAGTGTGATGTCTTCATCTGGCTTTTATTTTTCTTGCTATTTTTGTAGACCCCACCTTGGTGTTTGAAAAATGCTAACTGGTCTCTGAACTACAATGTTATGCCAATTTAGTTTCAACTTTTGACTGTGGCAGTGTCGAGTAATTCTTTTTTTTTATTTTTTTTAGCACAGTAATACTCATTACTGGGGATTATGACATGGCAGTCAGGATGAGAGAACCTATGTCTTTCAGACCTCCTGTTGTCACGGTGCAAAATTATGGATCTAAGAGATGTAGTAAGTATCAGGTAATACTCCATTCCCACATTCAATTGCCCCTGATCCAGCACATTGCATCTAGTGACTTATTCCAGTCTCAGGCACTCATTATTGGTCAGTGTGTAGCTGTAGACATTTTGTTTGGGAAAATTGCCATCTTCAACTTTTGCCAGTATCTATAAACATTGGTACATAAGAGACTGAAGTTACACTTTTGTTACTAGAGACAACTCTTGGCACAGAACTCTGCACTTGGGTGGAAATATTGACCTTGTTCGTATCTCCAAAGGTTGCAGGATCCAGTATCAATTGACTGCCACACTTCATCTTGTTTTGAAAGAATATGTGCTTCTCTTTCTTTTGGTTCTATTCCCAGGAGATCTATAGTGCTAGAACCTCAGGAATATTGAAACTTTGTGAAGTTAGTGAGGGGAATATTAATATGGCTTCTGAAGAGCGGTAAGAGAAATGGCTTTTCTTTATTAAAGAAAGAAGCATGTATATATATATCAGACATATATGGCAGCAACAAACAGAGGCTACAGTGGGGAGAGCAAGGAGAAGAGTGGAACTTGACAAGTGCAAATACCAGTATTCTAGGTCCTATCAAACTATCAAAGTATTTCTTTTAAATATGAAGCTCCAGTCTCTCTTTAGCTTCTATGCAAATGGAGAGAACAAATATTTGGGCTGGTGTTTCCCTCCATTTATATTGTTGTATCCTATCTTACTTCCTCTGACTCCCACTCTCAGATGCAACATTCAACACTGTGTTTTTTATCCTTCCACAAAATATCCTTCCAAAATGCTTAAGTGAGGACATTTGAAGTAATCTGATCCACCTTGTCATAAGTACCTGGATACCTGAGTGATTCGTGATTAAAAAACACTTTAATTGTCTGTTAGATAAAACTGTGAGACTGTCTCTAAAACGATATTACTTTTCAGGCTGTTTTAGAACAGTGTGTGAATGAAATGAAAGCAGACAAATTGTAATCCTGAATGACAAGTCTCAAGCTTGAATTATGGTTGCCTGTGTTTCTGAAGCCTCATGAATAGATACTGAATATAGTCTGGAACTCTCAGGATATTCACAGCTACGGGTTAACTTACTGTCCACAAGATGCCATTATTGCTGCAGAAAAAGAGAGTTGTTGGTACATTTATAGGGCAATGCTATATAGAAATTGCATACCATATTTTAGACATGTTAAATGCATGGATTTCTGTTACATGTATTGAAGTTTTGACCTCTCACTTGTTGCAGGCTTTCTTCTCATGTCAAATAACCAAAGGGAGACTGCTTACTGAGCCTCCTAACATCTGAAAAGAAGCACAAGTTGCTGGAGGAATAGTAGGTCTTTAATATGATTCCCTAGCCAAGGACATCAGTTTAAGAGCTCTCAGTAGCATTTTTCAATGTGTTGACCATTTGAATGTCTTCCTTTTTAGAGGGAATCCTGAGCAAATTTGGAAGTAGTGGCCTGGAGATCAAATAAAGACGTCATGGATAAATCTAGGGTGGATAACCACAAGAACCCCACCCATCAATGACATGAAATTAACTTGGGGAACAGGACACTCACTTCAAGCAGTCAAGGTGTCCTAATATAGGCTGGTGGCCTCATCAGCTATGTGTAACCATTTCCTTATGGTCCCAGTCTTGTGCGAAGTGCTGAATGTCTTGGCCAACCCTTTCCAGGGTTGTTGTATTCACTATTTCTTGCTTTCTAACTTAGACAATCTGCATAAGCCATTTATGGCCTCTTAGTTATGTAGCCCAAGACTAATCTCTCTGACTTTCTTCATATCTAAATAGGCGCAAATTAGTGGCAATTACCTGAGTCCCTGTCACCTCCTGACATGCCATCCCAAGTGTGTTGCAAATCTTTGAATTTGTGAACAATACATTTGTGCTCTTTTTTTTTTTTTTTTTTTTTCCTTCTTCTTCAGGGCATACTTAAACCATTTAAACAGAGCACATATAATTCAGATTTCATAGCGCTGCTTTCAGGTAGACCTCTGAAATGACAATTATCTGTGCTTCTCAGTTTTATCAGAAATTTCAAATCAGTTAGAGCTGAAGCAGATATAGTTCAGACCTCATTTTATCTGAGCAGTGCTTTTAGATAGGTTTCACCCTATTACAACACAACATAAATAAATACAAATTTTACAAGTTTTGATGCTTTAGGCATAAACTTTTAATGTAGAGTTAGGTAGAAATAATTGATTTTTCTTTGCTTGTATCTGTCTGGTCTATTGCTGGCAATCACACAAGTAACTCTCAAGCAGCCCTAAAATGGTTATAGAAATTAATTTAAAAGGCAATTTTTACAAGCTAACAAATGCAATCCTGTGTACATGACCTATAACCTCCAGTCATACATTCCACCCCTTTTCAGAAATCTCATGCTTACCTGTGTATCACTAAGATTCTTCCTTCAATGTTCGGTTATTGTCAACATAAGTAAAATGCCTCCCCATCACACCAAATACCCAGAGATCTTAGTAGCATAATGTAGTGAACTGTTTAAACATCCTACTTTACAGTATACTTCAAGGCCAATTGTAGCTGTACTGCCTATGTATTTATCGCCAAGACAAATCCCAGACACTGCATTTTTTCCTAGTTATCATCAAAATTTTGGCCTGGTGCAGATCAGAAACAACTCAGACTTACAGAGGCAAGTAAATTAGGAGTTGTCCTTCTCAGGGTATGCCTATTGATTAGATGTAAAAAGATTGTAAGAAGATTGCCACTGACCATAAGTCCTTGTGAGGAGACTGATCTGGCAGTCTATCATGATCTGCTTATCATATTATTTTGTGACAAACTTATTCAGTGCTAAAAGTATTGGGCACAAATTTCCTTCTGTTACTGCTTTGTATTTTCTCAATTTGATCAAAATAGGATTTTTTTTGTATAGCTGTGTAAGTTAGTGTGTGAAATCTGCTTTAGGTACTTAATAAAAATTGTACAAGAAATTGCATACTACACTACATGTACTACATCATGTACTATAACACTACAGTCATCCTTTAAGATTAAGTTATTTATCTCCAATCTCTCCAGATGCAAGTCCTGGACTACTGTACATTTATTTTGAACTTCTTCTTCCCTGCCTCCTCCTCCTGCTCCCCTTCAAAAAACTAAGTATTATATTTTCTCATGAAAAGAAGCATCATAGATTTTTGGCACATGTTTAGGCTATTAGCCACCTTGTCTCTTCTCATTGCATTTGTCCTTAAAATAATTTTGCAGCGAAAAGCTTGCTCTTATGCACTTGATTTGATTTAGTTTTATTTCCACTTAAATCAGGACACAGACTCATAAATTAGATTGCCTTTATATTAGTCACGTGTTACAGGGGAAAAAATCTCTACAATAAGTCAGGGAAGATGGTATTTGATACCATCTTTGACCATCTTTGACCATCATATTGGAAGCCATATGTGTTAGGTAATAAGTAGTTCTTACTGGATGTGCATAAGAAGAACAAAGAGGCATATGTACTTCCTCTTTTTAATCTAATAGGAAAAGTTTCCAAGTTCTTATTTTGCCTTTGTGATAAACATGATCATTTTATCTGATGATGTAGCTGCTGGAAATGACCCAATTTTGGTCCATTTGATGTCTGAACAAGGAGACTTTTTGAAGTCTTCTTATTGGGAAAATACGGAGTGACCCAAACAAGCTGTCCAGCCCTATTCTCAGTGAAAACTGTCCACACGTGTTCCTGAACAGCCGATCATACCTTTATAACAATGGGAACTTTATTACTCCAAGGACCAAATATCCTGAAAGTTTAACCTTACATTTCAATTTCCAAACATTAATGGTTGTATCTTTTTGGTCCAAAAATAATGGCAAGCTTTTTCCTCTATATCCCTGTCTGAGTCAACATCCTCTTACATTCCACCCTGTTACTCCCTACACTGTTGCCTTTCCAAAAATCCGTCCTGCACACAGAATTTTCCTCATGCCACTTAAACTCTTCTTGAACTTCCTGATTTGTCAAAATGCAGAGAAAAAATAGGAAGAAGGAACTTATCTGTATCTTCTTTACAGAGTGGGTGATATTTAGTTCTGTAAAACTGTTTTTTTTTGATTGACTGGCCTCATCATCTATGTCCTGCACCTAAAAGTGAAAACCCCATGCAAAGGGCTGGCCTTCTGGAAGCAGCTTTGTGGAGAAGGACGTAAGGATGCTGATGGGCAAGAAGTTGACCATGAGCCAGCAATGTGCCCTTGAGGTACCAAAAGCCTTGGTACCCTGAGGTAGCCAACAGCCTTCTAGGCAGCATTAGGTCAAGGGAGGTGATCCTTCCCCTCTTCTCAGCACTGGTGAGATGCTCTGTCCAGAGCTGGGCTCCCCGGTGCCAAAGAGACATGGACACACTGGAGCAAGTCTAGCAAAGGGCCACCGAGATTTTGATATACAAGGAAAGGCTGAGAGAGCAGGGATCTCGCAGGGATTCCTTAGAGCAGGGATTGATCAGCCTAGAGAATAGGCTAAATGGCAGAGGAAGTGCCCTGTCTTTGCACAGCATTTATCCTATTTAGATGGATATGGGACCTCTTCTCTATTTTCAATAACAGATTTTGTTAAAATACTCTCCTGTTGATAGATCATCAAGAGATACTTTACTGTGCCTTATTTCCCCTTACTCTGAAGTATAAAATCGCTGTAATGCCAGCTACACTACAAATACTACCTGGGAAACACAGGATATTTTCCAGATATTGACCTTTTAAATTCCTTTTATATAAAAGTTGTCTTTGAATGCAAGCTATCATAATTCTGTAGGTCACATAGACTTGTTCTTTTGAAAAGACATGGTCTTTTCAAAAAAGAGCTATTTTCAACAATTTTTTTTCGCATATCTGTATTTAAAAAGTCCAGGACAGTTAATATATTCTTTATTAGATCTAAAGTAACATTTGTCTCTAGAAAAACTACAACCATCTTTCTTCCTGTAATAGATTTCATCCTTTGCTGGTAGTGTCAATGTATTTCTCACAACTGATTTCTTTTTTGAACATATTTTTTTTTCCAATGCTTTATACATTGGAATCCCTCTTCATCTTTAAATGGCAGATTTAATAGAATCTCTGTTGTTTTGTTTTCTTTTTTTATTTCAGAATCAGCCCTCTTTCCCTGGATAAATTTACCCCAGCAGAGGTCTAAAATTGATAGGTAGTTCTTTCACCATTTCTAGTGTCTTTTGCTCATCTGGATACTCCTAGATATCTGTTTTTTAACTTGATTTATAGATTGTGCAGCTGATAGTGAATTTATGAATATTGTCTCTTGTAGTCAATGTCTCTTGAATTCATCTTCAGAACCATTTTCATAAATAAGGCTTTTGTCAAATCCTTCATGTTGTAAAGATAGTTAGTTTACTTTTGTAGCAAAATTTTTAGGTAGAAATCTTTTCCGTGAAAGTACAGGAAATTAATAGTGTGATATTTTGTTGAGCTTTTGTTTGTTTTTGCGCATTAGCACTTCTAATCGTCTTTCTTATTCCTGACCTTGTATTTGAACATGTTCTGACCTCTGTTTTCATTTCAGGTTAATTATCAGTAATGAGTATATGTTCTTCAGAATTTTTTTTTTGGTGACTGAATCAGGATTTTATATTTTGTCTTGATTTATGTAAACATCAATTCATTTTTATTTACAGGCTTGCTAGGAAAAGACTAGGGTTCTTCTTTGTGATGTTGTACCAAGAAATATCCTTCAATCAGACTTTCTAATGCTGGCCTAAAGCTCTATCTCCTCCGCTGTCTTCCTGAGTGTTTGAAGAGTCCAGTGTTGATGTTTTCCACTCTTTGATGCTAGAATATCTGGCATAAATCTGCTGCCAGATTAGTGGTTATTTTTTTGACAGGGAAGATTTCTTTTCTTTTTTTTTTCTTTCTCTTAAACAGCTTCCAAAAACCACTTACAAAAACATTCTCAGAACACATCAAGTCAGTGAAACAAGATTTTTTGTTTTTTAATATAAAAACCATAGATTAAGTACAACTGGAATCGATGAAGTCTTTTAAGGATTAGCTATTTGCTAGGATCATGATCAATCACATGCCTTCACTTTTCTCAAACTTCTGCTATTTCTTTTTCCTTATTTCACAATGTGCAGAGTTGAATTTATTTTGCTATGATCATTATACGATGCTTCCAGTCATCAGAATTAGGCATGTTTCTCTACTGTCTTCAACTGTGTGGTCTTCCTCACCTCAGGACCAGCCACAAAGGTTGCTTCTGTTACCCGGATAATATAAAAGATATATTGAATGTAATCTGATTTCTAAATATTACTTTCTTCTCACACCTAGTAATCACTGTCATCATCTTCCTACTGCCAAAGAATATTTTCTTGCTCAAAAACATGATCACTTTTGGCTGTATTTTGTTTTTGGATCAGTTTCTACTGAGCTACAGTTCAGCAGTAGGTAAGAAAAAAAGGGCAAGCGTGCTTGTGATTTACTCTCAGGCTTCAAGCCTCTTTGAATAGTATTTAAGTGTCTTGAGTCTATCCAGTGTATCTGCAAACTCGTTGTGTCTGTGATAAGAACTTTGATTGCCCCAGATAGCATCTTAAACAATACATTAGTTCGCCTTTACTGGACACATGCATTTGAAATTAGAGCCTAGGCGGTCATTCATGAATATGCCACATGCCACTAATTTGCCTTTAGTGCTGTCTTTAAGTCTTCCAAATTCAATGGTGTGAAGTAGATTTATATCTGTGTGTGAGGTAGCTATACAAGGAAAATAACATAAGAATATAGTTCATATTGTGTAAATGTTTTTTCTTGTTTTGAACTAATCAGGCTGAGAACGACAAGGGAGTTGAATTAAAGGATCAGTTCGACTTATGAAAAACATTCTGCAAACTACATGCAGTAAATGAACAGTGGAGCTCCCAGGGTAGCTCTAATTTTGCATTAGGTGTTTGAATTAGCTGTTCATATTTAGGTGGTAATAAGTGACAAATTTTCTCTGCCAGCTTATACATCATCTGCTTTTGTTCTAATTTAGAGAACACACACAAACTGTTTTTCAACCTGAGTGATCTCATTGCTGAAGTGTACTTATAATTGTGTTGCAAGCAAAGTGGGTCACAGATTTGCAGATGGATTTTTCTTTTCTTGGGTCTTATAAAATTGGAATTTTGCTCTAAAGTGAAAATATTGATATATTTTGGAAAAAAGGGGTGATTTTTTCAATAAGAACCTTATAGTACAGGAGTATTTAGATTTTCTGTTTCACATTATTGTATTTTATTAATTATATAAACATATATATGAAATTACAATCAACAAAATGCTTTGATTTTCCTACTAGAAAATGATTTTAAAACCAACCTAAAATCAGATAGTCAGACCAAGAACAAGTTGCTTTCTTTCAAGTCAAGTGTCTGTATTTAAGACTGCTTTGAGAGCATTTTCAACACACCAAGATGAAATCAGCTAACATACCCAATGGATTGTGCCCTGGGGGATTGGGCTGCCAGTCAGTGCTCAGTATTGAGAAAGAAGATGGATAGATATGGAAGCTGATTGTATGTCCCGGCTAAGTTCCTCTGGTGTTAGTGTCCTCCGAGGTGCAGTATAAGTTGTCTTTTAAAATAAGAAAATTAAAAACTAGTATGCTGTTATCTGCTTCTTTTTACTACACAGAATTTATCATTTCAAACAATTTCTCCAAAAATTGAAATGTAATTCTTATTCCAAGTTTAGCTTTCACTACAGTTTACTATACAGATCATGAGAGAGCATGAAAGAAATCAAAAGGTAAGTATACTACAATAATTTTAACCATATTTAAAGCAATCTGGGGAGAAATATAAGTACTTTACACACATACTGACTTAAATCCTAAATTGTCCACCCTTCCACAACCTTCAAATCTTCCTATATAGAAGCAAGAAGAAACTTGCACTGTCGGACTCTGTGTACAGTATGGACATGTTGATCAATTAAGCTAATTAACAGACACCCAGTGCTTTATTGGCTCTAATTTCCAATCTCACATCATTTTTTTCCCCTTCTCATATGAGTTTTGGCAGAAAATATTCCTTTTAACAACATGTACATTCATAAATTGCAAATTCCATAGTCTTAGCCTGCTGTTCTGCTCTGAGCAACAGGGCAGTCAAATAAACAGGCAGAACACTGGAAAAATGACAGACAAGAGATTCATAAGGGTAAGTTTAAGTGCTCTTCTAACAGAAGTTTGAAAGCATCATTAATCATGCTGGGCATCACGCCAGTGTAAGCAGCTAGTTACAGTTGTAGCCCTCATTCTAAGTGAAAAGAGGAGCAATCCTCTTTCCCAGCATGGCTTTGTGCATTTAGAGTATGCCTGTCGTCTGCTAGGTGTGTTTCTTATCAGATTAAAAACGAGGTTTAAAAAGATAAAATGAACACAATTCAGTTGTTCTATCTGCTCTTTCATAATCTCTGGGGTACAAAATATTCTTTCCTTAGAAATGTAACCCTTGCTTCAATCATAAAATAGTCTCTCTTGTGCTAAGGGATATTCTACAGCTTCTGCAAATAGGCAGAAGAAACCAAAGTAACTTTCTAAATTATCCATCCTTTTCCAATAAATTACTAAAAGGATATAGCATCTTTACTAGAAAGAAGTTTAGAATCATTCCTGTACACCACATACAAAGTCTCCTAATTTCAGGTTCACCAATATCTCAAAGATCTCACCAAACAGAACGACACTGAACACTTTCAAAACCAAGCTGTCAATAGAAACTTCTCGCGGGGTCTTAATGTTCTTCCCTTGCTCAGTTGGGAGTAATAGTTTGTTCTCACAATAATTTATTGTTATGGCCTGGGTATGAATTTATGCTAATGAAATGCTTTAAGGATGAAAAATGCACTTCTGCTTCAGTTTTATGGATGTGGATATCAACTTTAAGGATATATGTTTAGAAGAATTCACTTCTTCACTTCAAGAACTTTCTTGTCACAAAACTCGGAAAGGATATTCTTTGTCCTTCATCTAAATGCTTGGTTTATGTTACTTTCATTTAAAGTAGAAATTAATTTTAAAAACTTGGATATCAGATTCAAATTCACAAATTCAAATAAGTATGGCATGATAATAGAGATTGTAAAAGAAGACCTACGTATGTCATCCTTGTTTCTAGCCGTGAAGCATTATGTCAACAGAATGACTGAACAAGGAGTAATGGGTACCCAATGAAACACACAAAGTTTAATCTCCACATAAGGAAGAACTTCTTTACTGTTAGCGTGACAAAGTGGTGGAACAGACTGCCCAGAGAGGTTGTGGAGTCTCTGTCTTTGGACATCTCAAGAAGATCTCAAAGCCTGCCTGGATGCAACCCGGTGCAACATGCTCCAGGGACCTTGCTTACTGGGGAGGTTGGGCTAGATGATCTCTAGAGATCCCTTCCAACCTCAGCCATTCTGTGATTCTGTGATTTTGGTATTACATGCTTCCTTTTTCAGTCCAGTTCAGCAAAAAAAAAAAAAAAAAAAAAAAAAAAAAACACCTCATTTGAAATAAATTACAATCTCCACAATTTAATGCCATTTCATTTAGTTTAAGCTGACATTTCACAAAGGGCATTTAGTTGGGCAATGAGATATTTGTAATTTTTTTTTTAACCTTTGCATCAACAAAATATTTTTATGAAAATGGGCAGGAGGCTCTTCTTCAAGTCAAGACAAACTACAGAAAATGACCAGAGCACTCCATAACATTATTTTACTAATTTAATAATTATTTTTTAAAAAAGGGTGTGTTGGTATCCTTGACTTTTATCTCTTGAGAGTTTTCTATCTATTGAGATTTTTTATTTTTTCTCCATTTCAGGTAATAAGGTAAATTAGATTCCAAATAGGAAGCCCTCAGGAAGCTGTATGAATTCCTTGGTAAGTCCACAGACAATTTGCTTGGGGAGTAAACTGTAAGTGTTATTGGATCACTTATTCAAATTCTAGGTGATCTGTAAACATAGACTGGTAAACTGATAGCTTAGAATTGGTAAGACTTATTAGAGATGATCAGCTTTGGTACATATTCTATGATGCAAGTGCAATTATTTTTCCTAATGCAACCAGAAAGAAGAGCAAAAACAAAAGAAACAGGCAAGGAAAGAAACTAAAATTAAGGTGAAAGAAGGTATAGTTCATGTTTTCCTGGGTTTTAGGTTTAAAAGTTGCACTAGTATTGGCTCATTCTCTGTCATATTGAGCTTAAAAAACACAAATGCATTGTTGTTGTTTAAGGGACATGCTTGGGTAGCTGAGCTGAGTTTAGTTTGCTAATTCTTTTCACACTGTTAGAAAATCAGCTGTCAAGAAATAGTAAGTCATGATTACTGTAAGTGTCTTCTGTATCAGAATCTTTTTTGCTGCCCACTTATTATATTTTCATGTTTGGAAAAAAAAATCTGCTTACAAAGACACTCTAAAGTCCTGCCTCAGTGCTGCAAATGCTTATGGTGAGATGACTGGTCTACTGTGTTTGCTGCCTCTTTATTGATTAGTTTTGTTGGTCACCATTGCATGTTTTTACCCCTGTCTTCATCTCTCAAATGAAATCCCTTTGAGAAAGAACTTTTTTCTTTGGTGCTGCATTTGTAGAAACTTGGTGCAATGAGATGTTGGTCCCTGATGTATCTATCAATCTTGAACAAATGGGAAATAGATGTGTAATACAATAAGCCAGAGATGTAGGACCAATGATACAAAATGTAGTGTGAGATATGAATAGACTTATTCCTTAATTGAAAGTAGTATAATTAATAATTGTGACACTTTAAAGCCTTATAAAAAGTTACAAGACCTATTTTTCCTCCAAATTAGGCTTCTACATACATGGATAGGGACTTATTTAAATACGCTGTATTTGCAGCACGTCTCATTTGCTTGTGGCTGTTATTGACCCAAATTGTCATTGCGTAGCTGAGCTTGCACATAGACTAAATTGGTTTCTGCTTACTCCTCTTTACCGACTATGGAGAAACCCTATTGCAGCTGCAGAGCTAACTTAACAGTCTCAGTGAAGTAAGATATGTTCGGTCTCCATGAATATGGCTGCTACTTTCTGCTGCTGTGTTCAGTGATTTCCTCTTTACTAGTGATAATCTGAAAAAGAAAATAAAATCTTTAATACAGTTTGTGCATATACCTGATACATGGTATAATCTTGCAACTTTCATTATCTGAACAGTTTCATATGATGCCATAGGGAGAACTGATGTTTCATTTTAAAAGATCTGCAGGTCCTTATGTCTATGCACTCTCTGTCCTCAGCTACTAATGAAAATAAAATAACACATCTGGAGTGAAATTATAGTAATTGGTAAAAAAAACAGTGGACAGGAATGCATAATGAATAATGAGTGCAATATGTAGGAAACAGCAGGTAGACTGGAAAAGCAGTAGGGCAACAAACAGTTCCAGTTTCAGAATGAGCATGGTCTGAATACTGTGAAGATGCTCTTAAAATAAGCAAAGCGTACTTAATCAGTTGATTCTTCTCTAATAAAAATACTCGGTAGCACGCATATCTGTATATCTAAGAACATAGACAGTCTTACAATAAAAGACCATCTTAAGAATATCTTGTATTTCTATTTTATTGCCGTCTCAGTTCTGTTCTGTGAATGCTCATCCAGAATTTGCTGTATGCACAGGATGTTCTTCTTTATTGCACAGAATAATTCATATCATGCTTTGTCTCTCTTTTGTTTCAATCATGCAAAACAAAATGTGTGTGGGGGCATTAATGCGTTGTTGTTTTCCATGTTATCCACAGCAAGTAAATTGCATTATCTTGTTCTTATGTATTCTACATAGAATTCTATGTATTGTGCTCTATAAACCCAGTGATAAGCATCTCAACAAGATGACCACTGATAACTGGTCCAAACACTTCTCTGTGTTTGACCTGGATACCGTGGGCATTCATTCTTTCTTTTCTCTTTTGGTGATGATGGGTTAATGGTTGGACTCCACGATCCTGAAGGTCTTTTCCAACCATAATGACTCTATGATTTTATGATTCTTTTTTTCTTCATATTGTTATGTATATAGCATGTAAACAATTTATTTTCTTTTGAGGTTTTGGTGTTTTTAACAGTCTCTTTAAGTATTGGTTAATAAGAAATACTCTTCTGAAAAGCTCTATATCTTAAAAACACCATAGGTTGGTTCTTCATTATTTTCACATAGCAAATTGTTGTTCCAGATGAGATTCCAGATAGCATGCATTCATCCTTGTCCTATAGATATTTATTATACATGTGGCTACATTACAGCATGAAAAAAGAAACCAGAAAAAAAACTCCAAAATGAAACATGCCTCATAGAGCCTTTTTTTTCCCTTTTTTTTTTTCTTATTTTTTTTTAATTTTCTTTCTGGATAGGAGGAGATAGAAATCTTAATTGTTTCATAACTGATACTAGTATTTCTGCTGCATACTTTCTAGTACACATAAAGCTAAAATGTGGTTGAAAACAGGCTAACAACTATGAAGAACAGAACATATTAGAATGTAATAGTCTTCTGAGCTCATACTGGACCTTATGAAAAAAAAATTATTTAGATGCTCAAAATGACACAAGCAAAAAAGGAAACAAAAGAATTGTGTGTCAGAAATATTTTTTGACTTTAAATATATATATAATGGAAAATGAGTCTTTCTTTTTTTTTCTTTCACTTTCCTTACCTTTAGACAAAAGCTATTCACTTTCAAAAGCTATTCAGTCTGATCTGATCTGAATGTTTGTCTTATATTTGAGTTGAGACACTACATCAAAAAATCCAATATCTTATCACAAAGCTCAAAAGGTTTCCAATGCTGTGGTGATAGAGATCTGTCTCACCTAGCTTCAAGTATCCGAAAGATGATGTTTAAATCTGAGCTTGTGGTCCCAGTTGCCTTTATAGTCAGAGGAAAAGAACAGGCACCTCTGGAGAACTTCTCGTATCATCTGTCTCAGAGAGAGGTGTGCAGTATCATGTTGTGAATCGCCCTCTAAGAGTGCCAATTTCTTTCTGCACAAGGAACATGCAGAGGTTAATTCAGGCTTCGACATGTAACTTTCAGTCATCTAAGTTACGGTGAATGGATCTCTTATACATCACCTATCTCAGTAAAGTATGGTGTTCAAACTTTTGTGACGTTCATACGGTATTTAGAACTGTGGACACATGACAGAGGTTGATATTTGAATAGAAGAAGAAAGGGAAAGAGGTAAAGAGAGTTTTCTGTGTCCATCCTTTCTTTCCTGTTCCATGAGACTGAAGCATACTGGTCATAGAGATGCCCTCCTTAACAGATTATCTCCCTTATTTCCATGGCCTAAGAGGAGAAAAAGAAGAAACTTTGGTCTTCTGTACCCTGCAAGCACCTGACAGCTCCTGGAAATGGTCTTTGCCTCCAACGCAATATTTTGTGAAGTTTCATATAGAGAGGTGCCTTCAATAGGAGCCAGTACTACTTTACACAGGTAATATCTATATAATATACTGTTATATATACAGTAATATTAAAGATCTATTTCAAGCTTTTACATTAAAATTCAGTATCTGGAATTCACAATGCCTCTATGCAGACCAAGAAAATGTTCTGCTTCCAGCCAGAGAACTGTATCTGTGAGAACTCAGTGGGTAAAGCCTTCAAATACAGTTTTGCCCTGCTAATTTTGTATTTTCAAATGATTTAATAGGTTTAATAAACACAAGTGCCAGGAGAGCTTTAGGTGTCTATGTAGGATAGAATAATTTGACATATCTGACCTTGTTTTCCGTTTGTGTGATAAAAAATAGAAATACTAGTGGTATTTACTTGATGATATTTCAACATTTGAAGCAGGTTCTATTTATAAATAAACCAATAGATGCATAAAAATTGTTTTTATAGATGGTAACACAATGTTTCTAAGGTTGTCTGTTTAATAAATTGCCTTTAAATTTCTAAATACTCTCTCATAGTGTTCTCATACTTGTCTATAACCCATAGAGCTCTATGTTCAGCCTCCTCAGTCATAGCAGAATAAGTGTCACAAACTAGTGCCAGCCAATAAATGTGCTGCATCAAATTAAGTTCTGGGTTAACAAGACTGAAAAGTCTAATGCCAGGGTGAGCTTAATACGGTGCAAAAAGAAGAACCTGTGTATTCCATTATCTACTTTTACAGCAATGTGTGAACGATTCTTTCCAGACCATCAGCAGTAACATGAGCACAAACAATGCTCTAATGTGCTTGGTTGTCCCTTGTGGTTACTTGTACCATTAAATTCATAAATTTATCAACTCTGCCTGAAGTTTCCAGCATTTTCGTAACACCCAGCACCTACCATGGAGGTGATTTGGCTTCGCTCTTTAGCAATCCACCGATATTTCTGTGTTCTTTAAATTTAGAAAATGTTTGGAGATGTCTGGGAATTGTCTACCCCTGTCAGATTTAATATCTATGATTTTTCTTATATGTGCTTATTTGAAGTCAAAAATCTGTCTATTCTTCTGGAAGATTTTAGGCTTTCAAATGCATATGCTAAGAGAAAAATAAAACTTGAGTTAAAGAACTGAAATTTAGTCTTTAGTTGTTTTTTTTTTCTATAAGAAAAAAATAGTTTCAAGTGCTAAGGTAAGCTTCCAGCTTGCAAATTCAACATCATTTCCTGACTGAGATCTCCACTGCCTTGCATTTTGTAGCTGAAGTCTCATGTTCCTTTGTGTTCTAAAATTATGTTGAATTTTGATGTAAGAGATTCTCATTAGATTTTGTTTTGTTTTTATTTTATTTTGGAATGCTCTACAATTTTTGTTCCTTGCTTAACTAAGCTGTTACTTCACAAAGCTATTCTATTAACCCCATTTACCTCTTCCATACTCCTGCTATGAAGCCACATGATGATGTGTTGTATCTCTCTAAAGTTCTTTTCACAGTGAGGTGAGTGGCAGTGTCAAGCAGGAAGCATGTGTTCTTGACAACACTTGACATTACACTGTACCATTTGCTTAAGCCTGTGTTTAGTTTGAGTCTGTGATCTCATCTGGGTGTGACATTTGAAGTCTTAATGACATTAATTATGTATTGGCATGCGATTATATTTCAGCGTGTACTAGAATGAATTACAATGAAGGCCATGGCGTGCATTCTCAAAAGCTATTTATCATAAGTTTTTTTGCTTTTTGCTTCTCTCTTTGGTGATTAAGCTTAGGAATGATATCTGGTAAATGTATGATCTTCTGAGTACAAACAGTGCCTACTACATCAGCTCCCATAGCTTCACCTTGACCTTTAATTCGACAAGATAAAAATATTAGCAGACTTCACCAGTCAAGTTCATTGCTGGTATTACTTGGGCTCTCTAGCTGGTATTACTTGGGCTATCTAATTTATTTTTATTGATTGATTTTTAAGATAAAGCTCATTCATTACTGAGACACATTCTCCTGCTTCATAATATTCATAATATGTCTTTGTAGTTTTGGTTTTGACACGATGCTTATGATGCATCCACAGTGGCCATGCTTTAATCTGCATTTTTCCTTTGTGATAGCCTTGTAACCATGTCTCTTACTTTGTGTTATGTAGATATTCTAGTGTCACATTTGGGCAATTTATCTATAGTTTTAAGATTTTCAGATTACAGTTTATTGAAGACTTGTTAAGAGTGCTTTGGCCACAGCGCTCTTGGTTGTTTTTAACTGAGTTGAGGAAATCTTTTCAAGCTATTGGTGAAGAGGAGCTTTCGAGTCCTTCTTTCCCTTTATGTTCCTCTTTGTATTCATCATTCCACATTACTGGTGTTAACATTCATGAGAATTTTGTCAGCCAAAGTTTGTAGGCAATTGTAGAATTAACCTTTGATCTCAACTTTACACTATCTCTAACTGCATAGCATTGTATAATTACTGTTTTCATGTAGTGTGTTTAAAACCTGGCTCAGAGCAATTGATGTTAATTGGTGCCTGGTCTACCAGCAATTTTTCTGCTTTAGAAGTCATAATTAATGCTACTTGCATTGAGTGCTAATCCTCTGGCCTCCTTGAATATATTATGACTCTGTTTTCATTCTTAAATTGCTTTTTGTCAGCTCCTGGCCATTGACATTTGCCTATTATGGTGCTTTAGGATTACATTCTTCCAATTCTTTTATCAGCAACATTGTACTGTTGCAGCTACAGTTGCTATGCTTGAAATCTGCTTTCATGGTTTGTTCTACCTCAATAAAGAGCTTTTTGGAGCCCTGGCATTCCAATCAGCAGTCCTTGCCAAGAAGAGTGGGTTGCTCGGTGTGTGCTATTTTTAAGGAATACCTTATTATACTTGTGTAACTTTACTTTTTTCTTTTTTTTTTTCTTTTTCTTTTCTTTTCTTTTTTTTTTTTTCCATATGGGCTGCAGCATGACTCCAATCTGGATGGCCAGTGTATTGGTTCTAAGTTATCTTTAAGGCCTGCTCTACCCTATTATGAACTAGAAGTCCTATAGGCAAATCTTTAAGTGTCAGCAGGAACCCACCAGAGTACAACTAGTCTCCAGAGAAGAAATACACTATTGTATGTTGAATTGTTTTTTAAAAATCGTGAGTTTTTTTCTTTGTTTGTTTTTCTTCCTTCTCTCTCCTTTTTTTTTTTTTTTTTTTGTAATACAATGCAGGGGAAATATGCATGATCATGGTTATTGAGTCACATCAGCAAGAGGCTGGAAAGGCAGCAACCAATAGAAAACTGAATGTGTTCTGTATAAGTACTTTAGATAGTAGATTTCTTAAATTTTCTGTGTTTTTAGAAAATAAAATGTTAGTATTAGTAATATATTCTTCCCAAACCACATTGCAGAGAGGCTTTATCTTCTGACATTTTTATAACACAGTAGATGCTATTCTGCAATACTTTTTGACTGTTGAGTAGAGAGTGTATTTGGATGTTCTTTCTAGTTAATATTTATCAACCAATGTATTTACAGTTGATTTAAAACAGTTTAAAGAAACTACTAAATTGTCAAATAGAGTAAATTGCAAAGCATGTCTTTAAAGTTTATATCTGTTGCACTCTTGATTCTAATGATGTCATGTCTCATCTTGAGAAGCTCTATCATCAAAAAAAGAAGCTGAGTATGCTTAAAGGAAATGCAGATAAAAGAAAATCAACAGAAAGCTTTTGAGTAATCAAAATCAAATAAATACAATATAGTGTTTTGGCATTGTTACGCACAAGCAAATGTACATAAACAATGTGATCTTTCTTTTGTTTCTTATTTTTCAAAGGAAAATTGTGAAGGGATGGTGTTCCACTTCATAGTTAAATACTCTGATTAGTTTAATAGCTGACAAAATGAAAGAGTTGAGTTCATATTTTCTTTTTGAGTGAAGGACTGTTCAAACCCAGACCTGCTTAGGACTGTTCAAACCCAGACCAGCCTTCTTTAGAGCAGTGAGAGCAGTGAGCGTTCATCTTTATTTCTCCACTAAAATAACGCACTTAGGGTAAAATTCAGGCTTAACTGGTTTTCAAGCAAGAACAAATAGATAATAACTGTATGGTCAGCTATTAAGAAATTAACTAATTGGAAACATTGCAGGCCTTAGTCCGCACTCTCTGTTGTTTCTTTAAATTACATTAAGCTGTTCAACTTTCCAGAACAGCATATCAATCTGGGACCGTGTGGAAGAGTATCAGATGTGAATCTCCAGGTGCGCAGAGAGGTGTTATCAACTCGAGCCAGGGGAGCTATTAGACAACAACACTCTCCAGAATTGCCTCATTTCCCTCCTGGATCTGTATACATAGCATATGACCTGGGACTAGGTCTCTCTGCCGCTTACAGATTACTCAAAATCATGCGTGGAGATGCCTGAACACTAGTGCTAGACCAGCATCTGCAAACAGGAGCACCATCTTCTAGAGCCCTGTTCCTCTAATGCCACATGCTGTGCAGGGAACGCCTGGCTGGGCCCTGCACAGAACTCCAGCGAAGAGTCTGAAGTAAAAGTAAATCTCATAACTTCCTTTTTTTTTTCCTTTTTTTCTTTTTCTCCACTAGATTTACTGTTTCTATATGTGTGAGTGGGAAAAAGTCATGTCCTGATAGTTTGAAAATAGTGTAAAGTGGAACTTCAATAAACACCTTTTTTCCTCTTGGCCACCACCATCCATAGGAACCCTTTTTCTCTACTATTTTCAATTTTACCTGTTCATACCTCAGATCAGACAACCCCAGTACTGAGACACAAATAAAAATGTCAGCATTTTAAAAGCTCGAGTCCTTATGAGATACATAGGTTTATATTTTGTGGTGCTAAAATGTTCAGACCTGCCTTGTAGTTTTATTGGTCTCTTCTTGGGGACAAATAAATCAATAAGAAGAGCACTTATAAAAGCACTTCAAAATAGGTAAGATAATAAAAAAATAGATAGCTAGTTTTAGCATTTTATTTATTTTACTTTAAACTTTTAATGGTTTCTGTTGGCTTAAGTTATTTAAAAAAAAATCCATCTAACTTCATCTTCATGTTTATTATTTTTCTTACTGACTTGATTGCAGCATGCAGAAAATGGATGTATGGACTGCTGATTTTAAAGTTTTCAAAAATAAAAATAATAATAAAAAACACCTCACCCATAAAGAAGTAGCTTTTCTTATGCTGCAAACAGAACAAACAAAAATACTAAGAGAAAAGTGCCTTACAGGGAAGAAAGTCCTCTCCCTATTTTGTGATAAATTATCTCTCCTGAAAAACTTTGCAATCTGCAGCAATTAAATGGGTTAATCACTTGTGATCTAGGGGCATCTATTGACATGATTAATTTGACTGTAAATTAGCAGTGCTAAAAACTACACTGTGAATAAAGTATATGCATTCTGAGCAGTGTTGACTTAGGCTTACCATTTTAATCCATTAGTATTTTGTTTTCCTAATTATCTTGTGCATAATATTAAATACCCTAATTACTTGCTAAAATAGAAAGCTGAACATAATATTTCAGCTTCCTAACAGCTTCATAACATTTAAAATATGCAGTCTAATGTGTGTTTAATATATGCAATGTCTAATGTGTGCAAGTATCTTGAAGACTTAGTTGGATATATTGAGAGAAGTGGAAATGGATATTGTGTTTAAGCATGCAGACTGACAATAAATCTTGTGCTACCATTCCAAAGAGGTGCTCTTGCTTATGTAGTCACACTTGTAGTGTGAGGAGACATAACTTGAAGCACTGCAAACCTGCTTCTTCTAGGTAGGCTGCTCAGATCTATCCATGCTGTCAGAGTTTCTAAAGGACTCCTTTTATACATGATGTTAAGAAGACAAATCTGCCAGCACAGTGGAAGTCTTCATGCTAAGGCAAAGAAAAAAAGACATCTGTCAGCAGAGATACTTGTAGAGACTTCTTGTCCTGCTCAGTTTACAGGTTGAAAGATTGGTTTAAGAAGCAAATATGAGAAATGTTACCCTAGCAGAAACAAATTTTAACAGCTAAATTTTCAAGGCACAGGGCAGTAGCCTCTTACTTTCAGACTGATTTCTTGCACCGTATTCTTGTGCAGTATATTGCTGTTAACAAAAATCTAGAGTCATTTTTATAATTGATTTTAAGACCTAAAGAAGATATTCTTTGCCGACAAAGCAAAAATGGGTCATAAAAGAGACCTCAGTTAACAGGTATTCACATTTACTGAACACATGTAGTATTCTTTGCTAATAACTGAACAAAAAGCCTGGTTGATCTGCAGAACATAGGCCTGCTAAAACACTTTCCTATCAAAACTCTATGTTCTTTCTCAAAAGTAGATAAGTCCCAAGGTAACAACAGATCCTAAAATGCTATAAACTTTATATTCCTTTGTGGTTGAAGAAACAGGTAGTTCTCATTTGGTAATACCATTTTAAAATACCAGACTGGGGACCAAGGGTCACCAAAGACTAATCTGGTCCTGAATAGTCTAAGTATCCTGAAGTGAACTAAATTGTCAAATTCACTAAAGTCATTTTTCAGGATCTGATGTTCCTTCTTTTAGCTTTGTCTTTCTATTGATTTTACATTTCCTGTCCCAGTGGATAACATGACATTGTGGTACCTTGCTTGGACATAAGGTTATTAGGAGAGAAGTTCAAACTCCTCACGGTTATTTTGATTAAGTTAGCAGAAACTATAATAACCAAATCATTGCTCTGTATCTGCAGTCATGTTCCAGTAAAGGTTAAGGGATTCAAAACCCAGGGAGTGATTACAACGGAGATTTTTACTCACACAATGAAAATGCATGCTGTGCATAGAACTACAACCAACCAGAAATAAATGTGACCTTTCATTAGTGTTGCTAAGGTGGCATTTTAAAATACACATTACAGGAATCTAAATGACCACATGTTGCATTATTGAAGCGTTCAGATATTATGGTCCTCACTCCCTACTGCATGAAGATGGCATTTACCAAAAGAGACACAGTTTTGTGTTTCATTTTTAAAACTCCCCTTTTACCTACCAGACTGCCAAGTTCTAGGAGGAACACTAAAATTTGATGGATATTTTATGATGGTTCTAGTTTACTCTAAGGTAGCCTTAGTTTGATCATTTACCTAAGTTAGGCTCAGCTTCCTATATTTAATCCACTGTTTCTTTCAATGTTATAGCCTTTAAATCTGTTTTAACCAGTGGTCTGGAAAAGTGCTCCAGATGAGATCTGATAGTATGAAAGTCTGAAAGTTCTTTGCTGTGTTCTTTTGATTCATGTGTACCAACAAGAGCGCCAGTGACACCAGTGCTGTGTGCCAGTGTGTGTTCTTGTGTATTTGCAATGAACCTGGTCAGATTTTTTGACCAACTACTCAGTAGCTATTTTGAAAAATATGAATTTGCTCAGTGTTCTCAGCTCATGCAAGGTTTTTTATCCATGGTATTGCTTCTTCTATATGTAGAATGGATCTAAAGAAAAGTGAAGAAAATTTATAAAAGCCAACCTGTCTGCCTCAGGATAGAACTGGTCTTATAAGCCTCACTTTCCTTCATTAAATAAAGAAAAAAAGAAAGAAAAAAAAAGAAAAAGAAAATAAATAGTAAAATAGTTTAGGAAAGAAAGGCAAAGGCAGTGCCTTGAAGAATGTTGCTAACTATTTTTACTAACCACCTCCTTTACATCACTCTCTTTTTAGACTGAGTTTTGCAGGATCACAACTGGTATTTCTAAGAAAGAAGTTTTTGTCTCCTGGCTATAGCTGCTGAGGTTAACTACTTTCTCTGACCTCTTTTCAGCTGGGGACTTACAAGATGGGATCTTTGGTCCTTCCTAATAAGCCTCTGCTGACACAAGGTGCAAACCTTTTGAGATTACTTGGAAGCTCAAAGGCATGTGGTTGTCTACGCTGTCATCCTCACTGCTGTTCCCTTACCATCACTGTGGTGCCAGACACTTTCACTGGCTGGACATCTATCTGAAAAGTGTTTCTTCTACGCATTTAAAGTATTCCATGCAGAATAAAACATGTTGTTCACCGTTTGATACATATTGTGTCACAAAAGCAGAAAACAAAGTCAGTCTTAGTTTTAGCCTACAAGAGTCAAAGGCCACAGATGCATCATATGTTTGCATAAAAACTTCATCACAACTGGAGAGGGCCAATATGGGCGAACAATGGACCTCAGAATTACAAGAAATGAACTCTTTTTGTGCTGAGTATGCAAGTATACTATCGCATAGAACCAGGGTCAAATTGTAAGGGACCTCTAGTCATCACCATCATTGAATAAAGGAATAATGTAAATTCGAGCATTCTAGATTCTTTGCATATTTGGTTTTTCAGCTGTCCTGGCGTCTTGTGCTTGATCCACAGACTGGAAGGGTTCACAGGAATATAGCCAGCACGATGGAGTGGAGCAGAGTGGAGGATTCCCCAGGTTCTGCATCTCTGGGAGAATGAGTTGCTAATCTCTGTTTCACGAAGATTGATCTGTCCTTTCAGAGGCTTTGAAGCACAAGCTGTGGTCTTTGAGCCCATCTCTGTGTCTCTTCCTGACATGCTGTTAATGCTGCTGAGGAAGCTGTTTGAAGTCTTGGCCTTTGAGATAGCCACTTTGAGATTTTAAACTGTAAAAATATATTTCTCTTTTATTGTAATGCACTTGTTTTGGGCCACATTCACTGAAATAGGGATGATTTTAGCCAAGAGCTGTATTTCTATGCTCCTGGGGATTTCTTCCCAGACAAAGGCACTCATTACACGTTATATAGGCCTTTTCTGCAGAACAATGTGGAGCCTGGAGAAAGATTCTTGGAAAAAAAGGGTTAATATGAGTAGCTACCTCAAGCCGATTTGGGGATGATCACAGCTATACTGCCTGCAGAGATGCAAACCTGCTTTTGTGCTGTCCCTAGATCAGGTCTTACCCATTTCAGAAGCCTGTTGCCATGTTCTGAAACAGAGATAACTTTATACTGTAGATAAATGGCATTGGTGAGCTTTGGGCTTGAGAACTCAAATCCCTTGCAAATAGTACTCCATTGTATGTATAGAAGCATGACTATAGGGCCTCACTAAGATCTTTATGCTTACCTGTTGTGTAATCAGGAGAAAATTATTTCAAAATCATTGCTGAAAATACTGAATAGAATTTGGCTAATTACAGTCCATCTTGTGCTCCAACAAAATTCTCCATTCTCTCTTAAGTTTTTGAAATGTGTATTTTTTTAATTTATTTAATCTGAGTTTTATTAAAGTATTTTTTATCAATACTGTAAATATTCTGTTATTCTTTAGACAGGATATAATAAACTAAGTTAAGTACTTTCTAAATATTTATTATAGCTATACATCTTCCTTTATGAACCAAATTTGTAATCTCAGAGAAGGATGAAATCAAGTTTGCTTGGTAAGAGCTATCTTTCATAAAATCATGCTGACTGGCATTAGTTATAACCTTCAACCATATCCTAAATTTGATTAGATGATTAACTGGTCATATACTGGGGCCACCCTGTTATGTGCTTTAGCTTGTCTGTATTTCTAGTGTATTATTTTATGGATTTTCATATCCATCACTACAATAAAAGATCATTACTTAAAATATAAAGAGATTCAAGCGACTGATTCAGGTATCTAGTACTGAACAGGCTTCTACTAGCTATGGGTTTGGCCATGCTCGCTTAAATTCAGCTATGGTATCTGAGACAGAGCATGCTCAGTTAAGACTGCCTCGTGTCTACAAAATCATCTAGAGTAATCACACAAGAATTTAGATGTTCCTCAGTTTTCTCAACAACCTTCTTTCTCTCAGGTGCCAAATGCAGCAGGAATGCTAGAAACAATTTGGAAACAGCTGGATTGCATTTTATGAATTGCAAACTGAGAATATTGTGGAGATTTACTGTATTTTCTCAGAAATATTGAAGACTGCTGGGGCTATTATTGTGTTTTGATAGCAAGATCTCTCCTGCTTAGTTAGCACACCAAAATTATATTAGGAGATTATATTATTAAAATAATAATTATATATATATAAATAAAATTATATGAAGAGATGTTCATAAATGCATAAGAAGAATAGAATGTAGGAAGAATAGTAGCAATACACTCGTGACAAAGGTCATTTCACACTGTTGTGGCTTTACCATGTTCACCCTCTCTGTCAGGGCAATGAGAACTTTAACAGACCTTCCTTGCCATGACCAGCCTCAGCTGCGGGTTCCCAAGCACCCTCCACATGTGAGCAAGAAGCCCTGAGTACCGGCTTGGCCTGAGCTATAACTACAAGTGGGTTTTACTTTTGGGAAACAAGAAAATGAAATTATTCAGCTAGGGCATATTTTAAAAGCATTTGAAACCCATTAGTGACAGAATTTGGTTTAAAAGCATCAGTTAGTTTTACCTGCAGCATTCACACAATCAGTGCCTGTCTGCCTGTATAATTAAAGAACTGTTAATGGTACCAATTAAGAAGTGAGAATGTGATTCATTGCTCTTTGTTACTTTCCAGGTCAGAGGAGATGCAACAGGAAAACACATATCCAGCAATCTAAAGACAATTTAAATTGAAATAGTTCTTTCTAATTTAGGCATTTAATTAAAAGCTTTAAAGTTTAATTAAAAAGTTAAATCATTTGTCTGTTTCTGGGGAAAAAATAGTGCTTTTGTATTTAGATCAATTATATAACATAAAGCACAATAAGATGAGTATACTATTTTCTAGTCTGAAGTTATAGCATTTTTCATGCATAATAGCATGACACATAAAAACGTATTCAAAGAGATAGAAACAAATACATATATGGTTCTATTAAGCACAGTGTGTGAGTAAGTCGTGTCTAAAAGGATAGTTTTTTTTTGTTTTGATGGGGGGGAAGGTTCAAAAGCAAAAAGCCCTCTGTAATATAATAAAAATAATTAAGAGTTTTTACTATTATACTTTAATTATCTATATAACAAATCTTTGCATTTAAATAATGGTAGTAAACACTTTGCCAAACATTAAATAAGGAAATTAAGGAATGAGTCTTCAGTGACAATTATTAATTAGCAGTGCTCCTGAGGTCTTATTTTTTTAAACAATGTTGACTAGCATGATCAAAAATTCAGAAATATATGTTTTTGTATCATAATTTTCACCTGTCTCTTCAATAGGGGTAATTAATGGAGAAACAGACTCGTGCATACCTAAGATATTCAAAAGTAGTCAGAACAAACATTGCTGGGGCTTGAAGTAAAAAAGAGTGAGGATGAAAGTAGTAGCATAATCAATAAATTCTCACTCAACCCTCTCCTTTGAAAATAACAGGAGCTGCTAGACAGTATTAAAAATAATTCTCTTATTTAGATGTATCAAGAAGAACTGGGTGATAAGTCCTTATAAAATTTTTCTTTCTGTTATTATAAGGAATTGCTCATTTCGCTAAATGCCTTTTCATAGGAGTATCTCCCAAGTGAGGTCAAATCCAATCCCATGTGTTTTTCCGGTCAATTTCCTCTGTAATGATCTAAACAGTTTAGAAAAACAATGGTAACAATGGTGGAGATATCTGTGTTTGGGCCACAACAGCATAAGCAATGTTTGGTTATGTAGGATTGCTATATAGGTAATAATGTAAATTACTGTAGTGATGTAAATTAATGTAAATAATGTAACTTGCACTGGGACATACTGAGAAATATATGCTCAATGGATTGAAAAATTTTATCCCACCTATCTGGCACTTGTTAGGCTGCACCCGGAACACCATGTCCAGTTTTGGGTCGCTGGTTCAAAAGGCATGTAGATAAACCAGAGAGGCCTAGCAGGTGGATATCTAGACGGTCAGTGGCTTAGAGCACACCTTGTGGAGAGAGGGTGAAGGAGACGGGATTTTGTATAATGATGAAGAGGAGGCTAAAAAGTCATTTAATATATGCCTCCAAATACTGTAAGTGTTGTTGCAATGAAGACAGAGACAAATTCTTCTTGGCATTAGCCAGGCAACGTAAGAAGCTGAAACGGCCATCAGTTGTGGTTTTACACACTCAGGCTGAACTTTAGGGAACCAAAATCAGTAGGACATTGATGGAGCAGTAGAACAGGTTGCAGAACATTTATCCCTGAAAGTTTTCAAGACTTTGCTAGGCAAAACCATGATCTGATGTTATTAATAGTTCCTCTTCAAGGGAAAGACTGGGGTCATCAGAGGCCAAACTTCTGCAGTTTTGTGAGGTGAAGCTTGTTGGTGCCAGAGACTGGTCCCTGGACTCTTAGATATGACCTTTGATGCAGTACTGACATACACATGAAGTAAACAGTGGGTAACAGGGACCACTCTTGATAGGTATTGTGGACATAGCTGAAACAGATTAATGCCTTCTTCCTTATATAATCCTCCAGCACCATCCTGCCAGGTTTTATGCTTGGGGATACCTCTGGCTGTCATTCTTGTACCTCACAGGAAGCAGTCCATACCTTCACTTTCATCTTGGAGAAACATCAATTGCTTTGGCTGCCACACAACCTTCACATTATTTCAGAAATTCTGAGTCAAAAGAAACAGATAATAAAAATAATATCTTACAGCCATAGGGACTCCACAAGAGTTTCAGAGGAGACCTAGAATCAAGTGTGACACAGCTAGGCAGTGCCACTGCCTGCAGGGTCAGCGATCAGTCCCTGACCCTGTTTATTAGGATATCCATCATCCTATTGATGGTGATAACACTGGAATGCTGTCCTGAAGAGTTAGATCAGATTCCGGCTATTTCTACAGACTTTTCTACATGACATTAAAGACAATGCTTCATCCAGTTCTTTCAGTACTCTCATTCCTTATTTTCTATTGGTGCAGCTGGAATACTTTAGGATTTAGATTTGAAATGACCAACTTTGGGCATGTCAAGGAAAAGAAAGCGATCAGAAGTAGTCAGAATGGACTTCACCAAAGTCATGTTTGACCCACCTGATAGCCTTCTACAAAAGGATGAATGGCTGGATGAATGAGGGGAGAACCATGGATGTTGTCTACCTTGACTTCAGCAAGGCTTACGACACAGTCTCCCATAACATCCTCATGGGGAAGCTCTGCAATTGTGGGTTAGATGAGTGGACAGTGAAGTGATTGAGAACTGGCTGGATGGCAGAGCCCAGAGGGTGGTGATAAATGGGGCCAGGTATAGTTGCAGGCCTGTGGTCAGTGGTGTCCCGCAGGAGATGGTACTGGGCCCGGTACTTGTGCATCAGTGACCTGGATGAGAGACAGAGGGTTTTTTTTTTTTTTTTTTTGGATCAAACTCAGTGTAGAAGAAACATCGTGTAAACTGTATTGCATATACTTCAACTTGTGGCTGTTTTTCAAAAAGAATGACAATCCTACACCAGTAGAAATAAAAATGGTAGAGTAACCAGTGCAGAGGATGACTTTTATATGCAAATAATAGAATCTACTCAGATATTGTTATTATTGAATACTATGAATAGATTGTGAAATATATATTGTAGGTGGTATAAGAATAGACTTCTTATCTATGGGCAGGTATAGAAATCTGAAATAAGTTTTTCTGTCTATGAGCTGTGGGAATGAGACTGGATTAATATAGCTTTCCAAGAGAATATACATTTTATAGAAACTATAAGAGAAAAATGTGTGAGGTAAAAATGAATCACCTGCTTAATTTTATCTCCTGTCAACATCAAGATGAAAATGTTGTTTTACAATATTAATCTTTTCTGTAAAATCTGCTACTAAATGACTGGAGTTATGTTTTATATATGCCAAATCCTAATTTTGTTGCCTTTTTCAAGCAGGTTAATTATATTCATGGACCCCTGTCACACTCACTTGTAAGAACCTGATTATACATTGCATATCAGGTTTTCATAACTCAAAGTCCAAGATAAGCATTGTTCTCAAAAATGAGACAACATTATTAAGTCTTAACCTTTAAAAATATACATGAATCATAACATGAGGGTTTCTTTGTTGATAATATTTTATCTAGCATTGATGTAGACTTTGGCTGTATTCTATTGCATAGTTCAAGAACTATATTGCACAAATAATGTTCTCGGCATAGCTAATAATAAAAGCCATCCTGGGGCTTTTACAGAATATTTTCTGAGAGGTAAAATTTAAGAGAACATTTCTTAATTTGTAATGAACCATGCTGGACATTTTTAGACACAAATATTTATAGTGTTCTGTAGGTTAAGTATTCCCTTTGTCTGTGTGGCATTTCACAGATTTGGTATAGATGAATTGGATTTCCTTTCTATTAGATAATAACTAGACAAAAATGCTGGAGCCTGTATCTCAGCACAGATAATAGTTCAGTAGGTTTCCCAATCCACACAACAGCTTGCAGCCCTAACAGGTTATATGTTAAGTCCTAGGGAAACAAACAAACCTGAAGAGCAATAAGAAATTCATTGAGCTTTTGACCATATTGGGTAGTCTCTTAACCATCATCACCTGTGTGAAATTTGTTTTTATTTTATCATCTCTGAGGATCTCATATCTTTATGTTCAGAACAAAATTATAACAAAATCTGGGAAGTTCTCTAAGGAACAGAAGCCTTAAATTCTTCTGCACAGAAAGGAACAAGAAGTGTATGAATATTGGCACCTCAACGTATTTAATATTTTAGCTATTATTCAGCATTTATATTGACTGTTCATTACAGAGTTAAAATGTGCTTAAGTTCATTTTAACCACGGATTTAATTCAATATTATGTTTGTCATGAAGGTTCCTTTATTAAATGCAAATAGCAAGCAGATAGCACAAGACAGTGCACTTTTGAGGACCTAACTTTCTAGCAGCCCAGCCTGAAATACTGCAAATCCAAGATGCATCTAATCTGTCTTGCATTTTTCCCGTGGTTAATATCTTCTGCCATACTTCTGTTGCTTGTTTTTAAGGACCAATGAACTTCTCCTGTGTTCTAGGCACACTCAAGCTCCAGCATTAACTATAGTTTCAATTCTCACTATACCTTTTGGTGAATATGCACCTGGATGCTTCCATGTCTGCGATGCTACAGGTGTCCTGGGTGGACCTTCATGAGTCCTCTGATGATAAGAGAAGTCCTGCTTGGTGGCCTATTGCTTAGTAGCTTATCAGTCCCCCAAGTACATCCTTATTAACATATAGACAAATAGTGCATTTTCATATTTAAACAGAAATAAGAAATACTTTCCTTTCGGAAGGATAGACTCCAAGGTTTACATCCATCCTGTGAATTGCTTTTTGTTGGTATCATTTTTTTTCCATCATGTAGAACATCTCCAGGGTATGAAAATAGGGACAAAAGGCGACAGAATGTATAAGACACAGAAGAGAAACCTATGTTTATCCTTGTTGATGTTAGTGTTCAGAACAGAGGAAATCAGGAAGGGAGTACATTCGAGAGATTATTTCTTTTTAAAAATTTAATTTGTAAGTTTTTCCTTTATAACATTTTGGTAGCAAGATGAGTTTTATGAAAAGACTGATGAATATAAGTAACAACGGACAGTCTGACAAAAAATTGGGTAGAGGGTTCATCCTAGGTTTAACTGGTCTACTAGTGGTGGTAGTAGCAGTAGATACCAGCCCCATGCCACACTGAACTGAAGTTTAACCATTATTAATACCACTTCTTAAGTATAGCTGATGTAAAGAAAGGACATTCAGCAATGATTGGTTCCTCAATAATTGAATAATCGCTTAAAAAACAAAATTTCATTGTGGATTTTCCTGTGAAATTGCCAATACCGCTAGATGTTGGAGTCAGCCTATTTGGTTAGATAGATCATTTTTTTAAATAGCATAATATTTCCTCTGCTCTTTGAAAAGGGCTGCTTATCTTTGCTATACTTGCAAACCATCATTCCATAAATCTCAGGACTTCCATTTTTACCCTCAAAAATATGCATGAATTTCTCACAGCAAGCTGAACCTCAAACGCTCTACACAGGTGTTACACAGTTACCTCAAACTGAAATGTGTTTCCATATCCCTGAGGTATACAGTGAATCAATCAGAATCTGCAGTTCTTTTTCTATTCAAGAGAGAGATTCACACCATCACCCTCCTGGACTGCGCATCTGTGAATAAGGTCAGTTGAAGCCAGAATGTTAGGAGAATACATTTACCAGGAAATGTCCCCATGGATTTCATAGGCTTGTTTTATTCAGAAGCTGTGACTTAGAGAGCTAGTGAGTCAGTCTATTTCATTTAAAAGACAAATAGTGTTTTTCTTTTGTTCTTCTTGGGACAGTTTCTATGGTAGCCATTTTATCCTTGCTTTTCCTGTTTAATTAAAATAATGGAAAATAATTAAAATAATATTTTAAATAACAGTTTACAAATGTACAAAAAGATATATTGCAATACTTAAAGAAATCATAATTAAGAATACAGTGAGATTTCAGTAGAAATATGTATCATCTTCAGTTTTCATTTTTTTATTGTAATACCAGAGAAACAGTAGTAGCTGTCCCTTGCTAGGGAGAGGAGGAATGCAGTATCGTATCCTGATGCCCTAAACAAAGCTTAATATTGCTTTAGTACTAATTCAAGCAAGTAGTGTTGTGAATATCCTTATCTAGGAATTTTGAGAAATCTGTCCCCTCTTCTGCCATGAGATTTTCATTCTGCATCTGAAAAATAGCAAAATACCTTTCCTTCATCTCAGTCCAAAGCTTTCTGCCTTTCTCCCCTGGTGTGGTTCCTATTAACATCCAAATGATGGACTGCCTTCTGCTCCAACACTGCCGAGAGGTCCAGCAGTGCCTAATGGCCTCCCTGAGGAGCCCAGATGACTGGGGTTTGATGATCTTTCTGTTAGATATAGATGCAGTGGCAGGCCTAGCATTACATACCGTGCTTCATACTTGCTAAATCTGTCTGAAGAAGAAGCTCAGTTCACATGAGTGCATGCATCGACCTCTGAATGAGGGGCCAGGTCAGCATTTAATAAATAAAGATTAAATAATCTGGCTCAGAATTACTGATCGTTCTGGAAAACAAACAAACAAACAAAAAACCTCAAAACACGCCACTCCATCTACTCTGGAATGACCTTCCTTTCCTTTCTCTCCTAATCTTTCTAAAAACATTAAGGATTCCCTTTCAAATTGCCTGGGTGATGGGATTCGGTGCATGGCCTAATACAATACAGCCCTGCTCCCAGGGAGACATATGGTTGTGTATATAACTGGTACTGAATTTTTCTTTCCATATTTAATCTTCAATGATTGGTGTGGAAATTTGCATTCATAATGGTTGAGTCACCTTTTATATTTTCACCACAAAACCTAGCAGTCATTCCTGGGAAAATATCACTCTTAAAGAGAGTGTTTAAGTATCTGATTAATGTGAAATTATACCTCAACCTCATTAATTTTTCTCGGGAAAAGCTAATATGTGTCTTGATAGTCTATAAAAACATAAGTAGGGGGAAAAAAAAAAAAACAGATTTATGTCATTGTAAACTAGAAGCATAGGAAAACCCCATAACTGGCAGCTACATGCAGACAAATCCTGACTTGAAATGAGGTTTCTGTTTTAACAGTAAGTATGATTAATCAGTGAAACATCCAGGAATGAGGGTGTGCTCTGTCACTTTTAATCTTGAAATCAATATTGGATTTCTTTCTGAAAAAAAAACTTTAGCTGAAAACACTGGGCTTGATGTAAAAGCAGCTAAATGATGCATTTTCCCTTAATTTTATGAATTTAAATTAGTGGATGCAGGATTCAATCAAAGCAAAATGTGTACTTAAGTAACTTTTTGTATGTAGAAGGAGTTAAGCATAAAGGTTTTCAAAACGAAAGCTTGTACTTTGGGTATTGACAAATAATTCTTTTATGCTGTTGTTCAACTGTCAGAATAACCTTAGGAATCATATAATGATGTTGACACTACTGTCACCAGCCCTCTAATGAGTTTTCCCTTTGACTTTATTAACTTTGCTATTTTGCTTCTTAGGCATGGGGAATGTAGCTGTAGCCAGAAGTTTTATTACAAAAGAACCGAGTTCAGACATGATTTCAATAACGGTTAGCAGCATGGTCCTTCCAGTCTTTACAAAATTGTTGCAAACAAATTTACAATTGTTTTTGGTTGTAAGCAAAATCCTTTCAATATTTTAATCATTGGTTTTAAGTTATATATTGAACTCAGTTTGACTTTGTATAGAAATCCATCAGACAGCTAGAAATTCATGTTGGCTACTTCCTATTAAATTATTTTCTTTCTCAGAACTCTGTGTCTTTGATCTGCATCAGAGCAACTTTTTGTCTGTCTTCTTTCAGAGCAATATTACTCTGTGGGTAGCACAGTGCGATGTTTCAGCACTGGAGTTCTCTGTTCTTCTTTGCAAGTCGTTAATCGCAATTGCAAAGCTTGGGAGTCCTTGTCTTTGCTACCAGTGACACCCATTTCAAATTCAGTAATATTTCTTCTTCTTGCATCACTAGCAGAGGAAAGATTGCTTTCCCTGTGTTTTATTTTTTATAAAGCATGTGTGGAAGTGGGGTATACGGTTATACTGCAGTGGTCTTGCAATCAAATTGAATGGCAAGGGAAGAAAGAAGTAATTGGAGGTACTAAGAAATAGTCAGAAGAAAGAGAAAGACAAAAGTATGTGAAAAAGGAAAGGAAACAAGACAATGAAAGGAACTTTGGTTGGTGAGACATGAGCTGAGAAATGGAAAAGAACTATATTTAACGCATCATCTAATTCCTATGTATGTCAGTAATCTAGTATTTTTTTTTGAATATATACTCTAATACCTTCTCCAATTTAAAACATAAAATTATATCAATATTCTTGTACTGTACTTCATACAGCACAACACTTTACACTATACCCTCAACAGACTGGTCCTTTTTACCATTTAATGCTGTGCATGATATTTAGATATCATTTCATAACAGGAATCATAACAGAAGTGATTTTGGCTTGCAAACATCCTGCAGTAATTCTCGTCATACTATCTTCATTTTTACATCAACACAGAGCCAAAGGCCAAAAGGAGGTACCTGTGAGCAGCTGCTAGCTATGGTCCAGTAAGTTAGTCACTGCTATGCTGGGCACTTAATTCTGCTTTTGTGTATGCCTGCCTGGTCCTCATTTTAAATGAGAAAGGAGTGTTGCCCTGACTGATAAAGGTGAATGCTGGTATGTGAAAGACTGTTAGGTGCCCAGACACAGCAATAACGAAAGCAGAGAAATGAGTCGGCTCTGATTGTATGGGTGCGTGTGCTCATGTGGAGGCAGAGGGTGCACAGTCCATCAATGACTTTAGTCAGGTTCTGCCTGCGAGCATGACTGCCTTTGAGCATCAGCTCTGAAACCAACTTGATGACATTTCCATGACAGAATTTAAACACTGAATTACTTGAGAAAGAAACAAGCAGCTTTGAGTGATCTCTGTAGATGGTCAGCTCTTGCAGTTTTTTTTTTTTCTCTATTTTCTTCGTTTAGATAGATATTTGCATTTAAAAGGAAAGTTACTAAATATATTAAGAATAAGAATTTGAGAATTTAAAAAAGTTAAGACTGCAGACTTTCCTTTCTCTACCAGTTTATTGCTAGCTTGAATTAAAATTCATAAACACTTTTATTTTATGCAAGCATCTAAACATCTGAACATTGATGCTTGAGGTATGGCCTTTTGTTCATGTTATCTATAATTTATTATCATATTTTTACACCGTTACTGCTAAACAATAAGAAAGCATAGTTTTAGAGGATGGTTTAAAACACAGAATACTTATCTGCACAATTACTTCACATATAAAGTAATTTGTCATAAAAACAATGGTTTTTTTTTTTTTTTTTTTTTTTGGAGGGAGGAAGAAGGGGCAGGAATTGCCATTACATTGATTAGTATTTACTCTCTCCTACTGCACTTTCATAGTGCTAAAACTGAGGAGAAAAATGTCTACTTAATGAACTGGTTTCATTGTAAGAATATTTTCATGTTGTTACTCTGAACATCTCTCTGCATAGCATATAAGAATTTTCTCCTGATCTGAAAAAGTCTTTCCCTTAGCTGAAGGGCATATTGTTTGATTAGTCCTAGATCATATTCAGAAACTTCTGTAACCCTACATTTTATTCTGTAATAATTTGGTGAAAAATTCGTGCACAATATTCTCAAGTCACTTAAAATTATTCAAGAATCTGAAAGGATGTTATACCTATGAACAATAAAAAGAATTTCTTGAAACTGGGAATACTCAGGTCCGGTGTTAGGAATTCATCTTTCATACATGACCCAAGGAAGAAGCTTAATTTTAAGTTAGTGAACACTAGCATGGCCCATCTATATCAGCTACAGTATCTCTTAAAGTAAGGGCAAAGATCTGCTTATATGGACTAGCTTCCACTAGGAGGTTATAGTATGAGGTGCTGACGCTCTGATTTTAACCTAAAAAAAAAGTGTCAAACATCAGATCTTAACCTCCTTTTCATTTTTAATTTCTTTGTTGTTGTTGTTGTTTAATCACAATATCCTTTACTTGAATTGTAGTTTCAACAGATGGTTTGCGAAGTCTGAAACTAAGATACTGTTTTTGGAGAAAAAATCACCGTGTAGCTGTATCTATATCTGAATTAATTTATATTCAACAGAAATAAGTAGATAAAAGAAGAATATTGATAGTGACAAAGCAGAAAATTATTTCTGCTTCAAAGAGTCATAGAATCACAGAATGCTTAAGATTGGAAGGGACCTCTAGAGGTCATCTAGTCCAACCCCCCTGCACACGCAGGGTCATACAGAGGATGTGGCACAGGACTGCATCCAAGCAGGTTTTGAAGATCTCCAGAGAAGGAGACTCCACAACCTCTCTGGGCAGCCTGTTCCAGTGCTCTGTCACCCTCACCGGTAAGAATTTTTTCCTTAAGTTCCTGCGGAACTTTTGATGCATCAGTTTCTGGCTGTTTCCTCTTGTCCTATCACTAGCCACCACTAAAAAGAGGCCAGCACCATCCTCTTCACTGCCTCCCTTGAGGTACTTATAGACACTGATTAGATCCCCTCTCAGCCTTCTCTTCTCCATCCTCGCAGTCCTGTGCTGGACTCTTCTCCAGCAGCTCCACATCCCTCTTGTACTGTGGGGCCCAGAACTGAACACAATACTCCAGATGTGGCCTCATCAGGGCTGAGTAGAGGGGCAGGATCACCTCCCTCGACCTGCTGGAGACGCTCTTCTTAACGCACCCCAGGATCCCATTGGCCTTCTTGGCCACGAGGGCACACTGCTTCCTCATGGTCACCTTGTCATCCACCATGACACCCAGGTCTTTCTCCACAGAGCTGCTCTCCAGAAGGTCAGTCCCCAGCCTGTACTGGTGTCTGGGGTTATTCTTCCCCAGGTGCAGGACCTTGCACTTGGCCTTGTTGAATTTCATGAGGTTTTTCACTGCCCAGTTGTCCAGTCTGTCCAGGTCCCTCTGGATGGCAGCGCAGCCCTCTGGGGTATCGGCTACTCCTCCCAGTTTGGTATCATCAGCAAGCTTGCTGAGGGAGCACTCTGTGCCTTCATCCAGGTCATTGATGAATTGAACAGGACTGGACCAAGGACTGACCCCTGGGGCACCCCGCTAGATACCGGCCTCCAACTAGACTTGGCACTGCTGATCACCGCCCTCTGAGCTCTGCCATCCAGCCAATTCCTAATCCACCTCACTGTGCACTCATCTGTCCCACACTTTCGGAGCTTGCCGAGGAGGATGTTGTGAAGAACGGTGTCAAAAGCCTTGGCGAAGTCAAGATAGACAACATCCACTGCTTTCCCCTCATCTATCCAGCTTCCATCACAGAAGGCTATCAGGTTAGTCAAGCATGATTTCCCCTTGGTGAATCCAGACTGACTGCTCTTGAGCACCTTGTTGTCGTCCACGTACCTGTTGTGTAAAAAGATGACAATCATAGAAAGCCTCGTTAAGTCAAAAATTGCACTGAAGTTAACAGAAATCATTGACTTAAATAGAAATTATATCATCTTGAAAATGACATCATTAACAAAAAAGAGCTGAAACATTTGTTTGACAAGATCTGTTGAGTATGAGTTGCAATTCTGACCAGCTCTGGTCTTCTAAATTATTTGTTGAGACTAGTTTATTTTTGTCAGTCTATCAGTGAAGATTCATTTCAGATTGTTTCCTCATCCTTCAGAATGCCTTTTTCCTCCATTGATTTGTGATCAATCTGGCACTTGGTCTGCTGTTTCCTACAAGGCCAAATCTATGGCAGAAACACTTTAATTATCTCTTTCTAATCAGTCAACTGCCAGGAGTTTGTTCAGCTTGTCTTCTCGTTTAGTTATCTGTCTTTACTCTGGCATAAGACTCTTGAGATACTTAGTCTCAAATCAGTCAGTATGCTGCATCATTGCTTTCTTAAATCTAGCATACACTGTAGTACTCAACAAGATTGATAAGGCCTGATCATGGTAGTCCTGGACTTGGGCTGATCTTGAGAGCTATAAATAAAAGAGATAATAACCTATCATGTTCACCTCTTTTGTGTGTAAGTACAAAGAAGCTGAGAAAGAGAAAAAGTGTCTGAAATGCAAATGCATATATTTATACTCATGTGTGGAAAGCTTGTAGTGGCTTGATTTGTGAAAACTAGATACGTACCACATGGGCTGCAACAGATCAGATGGTCTTATATATGAAGATTAAAACCTGAATTCATGGGTTTAGTCATTGTCCTACTATTCTAGCTGACTTTAGGTAAGTCCCTTTTGGCCCAAATTCTCTGGTATAAAAAACTAAATGAGAGGCTGATTTTGAGATGTGTTTGTTCTGCCCAACTCAGTGGGAGCTGTGGTTATTCAACCAAAAAAATGTGCTACTTAAATAATGGTTAAATATGCATGTATATGTCAATTTAAAATTATGAATTTTACATCTCTCTGCTTCACTTCTGTTAGCTGTGGAATTAAATAATAGTAATAATTATAACACAGTATAAACATGAAGTTTCTGTTCAGCAATACATTTAAAATTTTAATCATGCAGAACAATATACAAAAACTATATCTTTACACCTGTTAATCCTACTAGTCCCACTCTCTTGATCCTGATAATGCACTTGCTTAGTCACTGTTACTTTGGTGAGGGAAATAATGGAGGAACAATGGAATAGGCCTGAGCAACCTTTCCTGCACTGAAGCAATTTCAGATTTTGTCATTTTGGGCTGTTAATCAGTTTGCCTCCATTAAAGTTCCAATCAAAACAGAAGATTAGCAATTACAACATAAGATGACAGTGAACAATGAAGTGATCTGAGGTGTCTTATATATCCAACAAGATAAATCTGATTGTGGAGCTATTTTGCTCATTTAACTGGAATCACAACACATGTCCAGGTGAACTGGTACTTACATCTGATAACTTGTGTAGTTGTCTTAAAAGACAATTCCCAACTTATGCTTTCCAAACCAGTAGATTTGGTACCTATACATATGTGACACCCCACCTGTGCGGAGGTAGTAGACAACATCTTGTTTGTCTTTGGACTTACATGTCTCATGTTATGCAGCCGGCAAGGAAAGAGATTTGACTGAAAATACAGACCAGGATGTCCCCTTGGCATCATCCAGATTTCAGACTCCCATCTTTACACATCTCATCTCAGTATGTTCCTATATGTTCCCACACCCCCTCCTCTTTGTCTTTCCTGCTCTATAGTCCCAGTTTTCTAGGTCCCCTGCCCAGTAAGAATTGTTCATCCCAAGCATTTATCCTGCAATTTCTTTGGCTTGCTGATAATATGTTTTTCTGCAGCAGACTGAGTAAGAGGATGGTCAGTCTTCCTCAGAGGCCAAAGGATAGATTGTTTCTAAACCTTTCTCACCAATCCATGTTCTCAGGGGGAAAGGGGCTCTGCTAAAGCATCCGTTATCTTCAAATTAAGCAGATGCTCTTGGTTAGTTTGATACACCTATGGAAAATAGAAAGCAATGGTTTGTTAAACATACAATGGATGTAAAGGCAGAAAAAAAAAAGAGCTAGTGTCTCTATGCAAAATGATAGAATTGCTTTTTTAGGCATAGTGTTAGTTCTATATAAACTCAGAAATCTGGCTACGTTTTGGCCATTGCATCTTAGCAATTGTTTAAATGCTCTTCAGGGCAGTAATGAGAGCTCTGACAATTGAACTGGAACAGATATAATTGTGGTGATTTAAGTTGTTGTCACTCCAGTTATCCAGCTAGCTTTTGTGCCAGAGGAGGCTCTTTACACACTATGGCAGCAAAATTGACAGATTCAGCTATTCCAGTTTGCAATCTTAGCATCCTAACACAAACTAGCCTCACTTACAGAAGTCTTGCAGAGCTTACCAGGCAGAACAAGAGATCCTTTTCTCAATGTCATGGGAAAATCAATGTTAAATTCGACTTTGCAGAAAAGTAAAAGTGGCATAGTCAGTGACCATGAACCATTAGGGCCTAATTTGTCTGTGGAGCAGCATTGTAGGATTCCTGGCATGAAGCCAGCTCACGCACTGATTTCAGAGGAAATGTATGTGGCAGTTTTGTATTTAGGATGCTCAAAAAAGAACATTTCTAATATAAGTACTTAATGTCCAGTTAGCCCTGTGATTGAACTACGCTAGGTTGAAAATTAGGCTCACAGTAAAACAATTATTTATAGGGTAGTAAAAAAACTACTGATATCTTAGATTTGGTGCTAGTGTTTTATGCAATAATATAACTAAGCTTACAATGAACTTTAGAAACCTTTGAATAATGAGCTACAAAACCTTCCTGTTTCTGGGAGATGAAACCAAGACAAATGTATTAACTTCTGCTAATCCTCAGTGCCTCCAAATCAAGCATGGACAAATTATCTTTAAATCTCTCTCTAAGTACATTTTGGATACTCTATTTTTTTTCCAGTATGATTGATCCGTAACTGTTTCAAGCATTAAAACAAAAAATGAACTGGCTTTCTGAAGTGATTATTTTATAGACCAAATTGGAGCCAATTATATCCTGGCCAGGCAGGACCTCACAGACAGGTCAACATCAAACTATTTTGTATGCTTGCTTTTGTCCCCTAATATGAAAGCAGATTATCAGGGAGACAGTCAATGTCATTCCTAATTAATCAATCATCTGACTTGCTTAGAAAAAGGAGATTGTTCAGAGAGATGCTCAACTACACTGAAAAATATTCTGCACAATTTTGTTTTGATGGGGTGGTGATCTTTTGTATGACCTCCAGATTGATCTACTTTATTATTTTTCTCATTTATTACCAAAATCAGAGAAATGTGCATTGGGCTATTGGATATTGGACATATCAAACCTGTCCAAACCTGTGTCCTGAGTGGACTTTTGTTCCTTCCATGAGGATATAGATTACAAGAATGATCTTTAAAACTGTAAAAACATGAAGTTAATTTCAAATACCTGGCTGACCCCTATCTATTCAATGGAGCACAGGAGCTGCTGATATACTATGTTACATATAGTAGTACCCCGTGGTAGCTAGGATGTATTCCTTGTGAAGGAGAGTGCTTTACACTGTGGTGACGGAGAGGGCAGAGATTTAGAGAAAACACAGAGTCAAGAAAAAAGGGTTTGAGTGGGGATACCTCAAGTATTTGCATGTAGGCAAGGAAAAGCATTATGGGGAAGCTCTGGCATCCTGGATGCCACACCTGGATGTCTCTCTAAAGTGCCTGTATACTAATGCATCCAGAATGGGGAATAAACAGGAGACATTAAAGGTCTGTGTGCAGCTGCAGGGCTATGAGCTTGCTGGGATCACAGAGACATGGTTGGATGCTCACATGGTTGGAGTATTGCAGAGGATGGCTACAGGTTATCTTGAAAGGTCAGACCGGGAAGGCTAGGATGGGAAGTCACCCTGTGTGTATGAATGAGAGCTGTGGGAATGCATGGTGCTGTGCCTAGGGCTGGGTGATGATCTGACTGAGAGCAGGGACAGGGACCCTGGTGACAACAGACACAGGTACCAAATGCCTTCTCTGTCTCAGGCAACACTGAGGCTCTCAGGAATTCCAGGTCCTGAGGACCAGGACCAGGACTCTAGAAAGTCTGGAGAAGATGGGGAAGGATAAGGTTAGGGAATACTTAAGCAACTTTGGCTGGTGACTTCAGACCTGGTGAAGCCAGACTTGGAGTGCTATGGTTCAGTTCTGGGCTCCCCAGTACAAGAGAGACATGGAGATACTGGAGTGAGTCCAGAGATGGGCTATGAAGATGATTAGGACTGGAGCATCTCTCCTATGAGAGACTGGGAGAATGAGGACTCTTCAGACTGCAGAAGAGAAGACTGAGCAGGAGTCTTATCAATATGTATAAATTCCTGAAGGGAGGAGGAAGAACTGTTTTAAAAAGACTTGATTTTCAGTATAGCTGGAAACTATTTGGTTTAAATGTATGCATTTTTTAGCTTGTAAGAAAGGAAGCCTATTGCTGAGCACACAATTATAATGTCTCTGTTTAAAAATTAATTCATCTCTGCATCCTTTGATTTATGCTTTGGTGTAACTGATGCTTAAAAAACTTTGGTGATACTTAAAATAATCAGGAATAGCAGCTCCTTCATCTAATCCTTGCACTTACCTTTCCTTTCTTTTTAATGCTGAGAGACGAAGAGGCCATCAAAAAATATTTCACAATTTTATGTCTTGCCATAGAAACTTCAGAGTTCACACAGAGAAACAATATTTTTGATATCATTGGATTGTGCGAATCTAAAGTCTATGTTTAATTTTTGAATGGAAGTATAGCTTGTATTCTAGAGCATGCAAGATTAAATTTATTTTAGTTTACATTCTGTACATGTATGCAATCTTGCACTGCCAGGCTATTGAAAGTCACAGGTTTAGATTACAGTCCAATTATTTCTAAAGAATTTCTTGCTTAAATAACAAGTCTTTATTTTAAGTAAACATATTTCTGTGATATTTCTGTGTTAATAACAAGTCATTTTGAAAATGCTACATTAATATAGTTTTCTTTTTACAGGATGCTTAATGTCACGTGGCAGCTGACTGTTGTTTATGGAGTCTTAAAGGAGATAAATAATTAGACTTTTTCAAGGATACAGGAGCTGTGCTAAGAGCATATGTAATCCCTGCTTGTTTGCAAATGTTAGACCAAAGCGAACCTTGACTATATATTTTCATAATGTGTGCCTGCACTTCATCTGAAAAATCCTATGAACAACTTGTGCTGTCTGAAGGTTTTCCTCTGGTATACAAAGATCTTGCCATAGTTGGGAAGAGTAAATATTATTACTTCCTCACCTTCTGATCCCAACAGCGAGAGAATCTTGTACAAGTACATGGCTGTGAGGCACCATTCCTTATTCCTTCTATGCTCCCATTTCTCCCTTCAACTCAGTAAAAAATACAGAGCTGGCCAGTGTGCACTTCCCTCTGCAGACAGCTATACCTTTCACAGAGTCATAAGAAGCAGCACGAAAAGTTGCACTGTTTTTCTTTTGCAAATTTAGGTAGGTTGATAATGCCCACATAGAAGGTGTTTTTTTTCTTGCAGAGTACAGGCACCTCTCTCAACTGTATATCTCCCTGAGATGCCTATCTGGGTGTGTATGGATGCGGCACAGGAAAGGTCTCCTTTGTGCTTGCTTTTTGTGAAGGAGCCCTCATGAACAAACCTGTTACAGTCCTAAGCCCCCTTTCAGCAGGGTGGAGAAAATGCTCCTTTTTCGTGCTGGTGGCAGGGAAGCTGCAAGACATGAGTGTCCATGACCAACATCAGACAGCATCTCTCCCTCCCCTGCAAAGGGCTGCAAGAATAAACTTCTGCACTCCCTTAAGCAAGAAAGTTTTGTAAGGTGGATCAGTGGCGGTATTATTTTAAACATGAAGAGGCTGCTTTTTGATAATTCACTTTTCTAAACACTGGAACAAGTCCACTCTAGTGTTATCAGGCTACAGGTAGCAGAGCTTCAGGCATTTTCACCAGGACTGAATTTAGCTTCTCAGGAGATTCTCAAAATAGAGGATCACAGTGTTTGTGAAGGGCTTAAATTGCACTGACTTCCCCTGCTATTGCTCAGAAAGTTTTTCTGCTTGTCTGGAAGTGGCCCTGTGAATCATTCTATAGTATGTATGTGGTATATTGTGAAGGTGATTAATTTATTTATTTCTGTTCTCCAAATGCCCATCAACTGTTTCAGGACATAAAGTGCATACCTTGCCAGAACTACTTTAAAAATGAATTTCAATTATTTTTCATCAAATATATAAGAAATTCCAAAGAAAACATAGAAATATGAGGGTAATGAGAGAGGAAAGGTTTATTCCTTTAAAATAAAGCCTTTTGAACCAAATAAGCATGATCATGACCTTGCAGGTAGAAGGAAACAAAAATAAGCAAAGTGTCAGTGATACAAAATGTACTTCTAAGTAAGTGGTGTATCAGTCTCACTGACATCTTCCCAGGATTTACATTTCCAAGGAATTCTGATTTTCAGTCCTCCTTTCAGGGCATTGCAACTACAGCAGACAGCACTTATTTATAATTTTTAAATGAGCTTTCTGTAGAAAACAGGAAGAAGTTTGAAGTTAGATGCAGAAAAATAAAGGAACTACTTAAAGTCAGCATAAAGGGTGGGATAGGTCTAACTGAAGTTAAAGAAAGCTGAGGACAAACAAGAGTATGTCAACCTCTTCCCTAATCTGGTTTTTAGCACCTCCTGCTGTGCATGGGTCAGCCCTGTGCTCACATGCATGGACTAGTCAATCCTCAGTCACAGCATAGAAGGTTCAAGCTCTTTCCATTCAAAGCCACTGATTTAAGCTATTATTAGTCATGAGGCTAATAACCACCTTTTGGGAAAAATACTGAAAACATTTGTCCCTCTTAATGGAAAACAAAAACAAAACAAAATGAAAACAGCAACACAAACCAACGCTGTATCTCTGCATGGCAAATAGTAGGTCATGAAGCTGCAGAATTCCCTTTGCTCCCTTTACTGCTCTGAGTGCTATGATGAGGCTCTGGCTCTTCGGCACAGCCGAGTCACTCCAATAACACAGATGGATTCACGCTGTCTACTTTATGCATTTAGTTTTATACATTTAACTTCAGAAGTGAGTCTTTCTGTGCAGGTTTCTCTAGAGACTGTTTCAGAATAAAAGTCTATTTATGTGTCCTGATGAAGCACATGTAAGAAAAATGAGGAAAAAGCATTCAGCCTTACTTATTCTAAAGTGCTTCAGAGTGTGTACATGCAAAGACTTGGAAAATTCTGGAACTCTGCATGTATATTGAATGCTTGTATAAGAACATGAGCTGGATATAGTTTCAGATGTTTAACTAACAATTACACAATATTTTGTTTTGTATAATTCTGTATACATTTTTTTTCGTATTTTTTGCCCCAATTTTGTACTGGTGTAACAGCATTTTCAGAGAATTTCATTAGATGAATAACCAAGGTACATGAGAGTCACAAAGATGATTAAGGGACTGAAGCATCTATTTTATGAGGAAAGACTAAGCGAGCTGGCATGTTTAGTCTGGAGAAGAGAAGGCTGGGAGGAGACTTGATCAACATGTTCAAGTACCTGAGGTTGTAGGGAGGATGGGGCCAGGCTCCTCTCTGTGGTGGCCAGTCACAGGACGAGTGGTAACTGGTGTAATCTGAAACATAACTTAAGTCATTCACAGGGGCACAAAAATTAAGTAGAAATTAAGTAGTGCTCAGAAAATGTATGAAAAGGATATACGTACATTGAGATCAAAAAGATTAAAACAATACTAAGGTTATAATATCAATGTACTTGTTCCTGGGTTTTGTTTATTAGGTGATTATTTCTCAGATGTTGTAATGCCTGTATGTTTATGCATAGGGAAAAACAAGTGGAGAAAAGGCATTCATACATATGCATTAGAGGTTCTGTATTCATCTTCACTGGCCATTCAAATCAGTCTAGGAATATAGATTTGAGATGAATGCTGATAACAGATTCTTGGGTGCTTTGTAACCTCCCAAATGTTTGCCTTTTCTTCTGGCACTAACAACTGTAATAGAGGATGGCCTTTGAAATCTGGTGACAGAAAAAAGCTACCGTGACTTAAGCTAGTGAGTAGATACAGTTTTTCAGTGTTAACTCCTACTGAACATAGTTTTCCCCTGTGGTTGTAATTATGTTCCCATATAACTACAATAATTTCTTTGTGCAACTGTGAGAGAATTGCTTGAGAAAGTGGAACTTACTTAGAGAAAAATAGAGCCTAACAGAAGTTATGGCATTACAGAGGCTTGCTTGAGGTGAGAGACAGTTATCACTTCCAGGATGGTCGGTATGTGTAGAATCTACTTCTCCACAATTCCCTTGGCAACAGTCTGCCCTCCTAGCACATACTAACAAGAGTAAATGAAGAGTGGAGCAGAACGGAGACACCATGGCCAAACTTTGTTGGCTTCTCTGCGGATGGGATAACCTGATGGTGCTGTGCAGATGACGAGTGAATGAAGAGTGGAGCAGAATGGAGACACCGTGGCCAAACTCTGTTGTACTCCCTGCAGAGGTGGCAACCTGGTGGTGTCGTGCAGCTGATAAGCCACATAGTGTGATGTCTGGTGCTGGGCCAACAAGGGTGACAGATCAGTTTCTTCCGATAGGCTCTGCTCAAACTTCTCCTCCTTCTAATCTCATTATAATATCAATACACAACCCCATCTCACTGAGCACAACTCCTCACAGAGCATGCTACCTAGATTTTCAATTAACTTGGGAGACTTTTTTAAATCAATGAATAACGAAAATAAGTATGACTAGAGTCATACTTAAGCTCCACCTAAATGTAAAAGAAAACATATAAAAAGTGAACTAAGGAGGGATATGGTAGGAAGGAAGAATGGGGTAAGAAGTAGGAAGGAAGAATGGGATGGTAAGAATGGAGGAAGAGGAACTAAGGAAGAAGGAAGAGGAGAGAGGGAAGATTCCATCGTAACTTCTGCATCAGTCGACAGGCTGAACACCTTCCCTCCTCTGCCTGAGGAGACTCCTCAAGATTGAGAGCCCTCTCCCATCTTCTGGGTGAGGGGCGATTGTGCATTTGTACACTAGGCACTAGCTAAGAACCCCACACTGTAGTAGAGAATTTCTTTTACTCACATCTGAAACCTATTTTGAAATGTTGCGTTTGAATAGATTGTGCTCTTAGTGAACCCAACTACTTGTTTTGAAGGCAATTGGACCTACAGTCAGCAGACTGTCAGTGAATCCGATACTGCCA